>NC_133507.1:119076746-119400496 GCF_049354715.1 Callithrix jacchus
GAGTAGTGGACTGCTACTAAAAAGAGTAATGAACTTTTCTACACTTCCAGTAGTTACTTTTTCTCCTCCATTGAGTTTGGGGCCTGTTAATCTGGTGTTTTGCCTTTGTTTTTTTTGCTGTACAAATGACCTCCTTTGAATTTGAATTATTAGCTGAGAAAATAAGAGCCTGAGTTCTGTTGGAGACTTTTTATTCCAGTGCTGCTCGTTCGAGAAGACATCTTTCTCTATACAATTCTTCCATTAGTTCTTGTGCCTTAGAGCTGAAACAGTTCCCACTTGATTCTCCAGCCTTGCTGTTGATTTTCAGAGCTCCTCAAAATCTTTTAATAAAAGTTTTTGTTTGTAAGTTCACTAGATTCAATTTACCTTGCTTACAGTTGGTTGAATGATTAATAACCATCCTGGAAAGACATAGTCACTGAATTAGGAGGCTGTGGCATGAATTACCTATACAATTCTGCACTGCCTACTGAAAAAGTTTCCTTTGCACTGCCTACTGAAAAAGTTTCCTTATTCATGATTTAGACAAGTATTCCTCACTATCTAGAGAGAGAAAGTGGGAATTAACCAATACTGGTTAAATATGCTGGCTTATATTTCTAAAAAATATTTAATTCCAGTGTAATTTCCAACAAGTAAGGAAGGAGCTGGAAAAAAATGAGAAATGTATCCTCAGAAAGATGAGGGATTGGCAGCATGGAGTGGTGCAAAGGAGCATTGGATTTAGAGTAAATTGAGCTGAGACTGAAAAATAAATTGTTTAGTGTTTTCTGCAGTTCAATATTATATTTATCTGATATTAAAAATGGCAGAGAAGCTGGAGAAAAAATTGCAGTAAGAAAGATGACTAGCTCTATGATATAATGCATAAGAATAATAATTACAGTGTCCAAATTGTTCCAGAGATAGAGACTTAGTATTTTGCAAGGAAACTGAAATCAAGGTGTTTCTGGAAGACCCCATACTTGTATTTTTCTTTAATTCATATTCTAGCACTTACGTGGGTCCAGTATAGGGGCTTGCTTAGTATATCTTTTGCATTTTTTTCACACTTTTGCCATATGTCTATATCCAACTGTAACAGTCAATTTCCTCTCCCTTTCTTTCTTTTTCACTGTTGTACACAAAATTGGTCTCCTTACATAGCCACTGTGTTTATTTGGCATAATAGGATGACTCAGTCATCAGTACCTTTTCAAAACAAGCATTGGACCAAAATAATTCCATTCTATTCCATCCTCACATGTTAACAGACCTTTCCCTCTGTTTCTTCTCCATGATGTCCTTCAAAAATGAGTTTTGTGTCTTATTCTGTTTGTGCTGATATAATAAAATCTGTGATACTGGGTAATTTATAAACAATAGAGATTTATTTCTCACAATTCTTGAGGCTGGAAAGTCCAGGATCAAGGCAGGAGCAGGTTTGGCGTGTGGTGAGAGCACAGTCTCTCCTTCCAGGATAGTGACTTCTTGCTTTGTCCTTCAAAGGGAAGGAATGGTGTCTCCTCAAATGGCAGAAGGGAAAGAAAGGCAAAAGCAGGCAAAAGGGCCTAGGTAGTTCCTGCCAGCCTTTTTATAAGGCAGTAATCACCTCCTAAAGGTCCAACTTCTTGATATTGTTGCATTGGGGATTAAGTTCAGAAGGGACACAAACATTCAAATTATAGACGTTTGGTTGTTAACATTAAACTCTCACAGTGGAAAATTTTCCTGTTCTTTAAGGCTTTCAGAAAGGGATACTACAACTTCACTTACATAGCCCACATATTCTAATAAATTGTTAATAATTTTGGAAGTGCTTCACTCATGAGAGTTCTGAATATCTCTTGGGGGCAAGATGTGAACTTACCCTATATCACTGATAAAAAAGGCTATTTGCAATGAAGTGGAATTCGTTTAAAGTCTTGGACTCTTTAAACAGAGTGATTTCACTTTTTAAGCAGAAAAGGAACTGTAATGTAAAGGTTGTCACATCTATAAAACTGAAATTAGAAAGAACCCAAAAGGAGCATTTTAGTGAGCTTTTCTAAATTTTAATTTTCTAGCTTGTCCTGTTGGCTATTTAAAAAAACTAAATTTTATTACATTATATTTTTAAAAGTTTTATGAAAAAATCAATTTTAGCAGGCGGGAGAAGTATCAAGTAGAGATATATAAAAATAATTTTAAAGGAATATAATTCATAAATATTCTCTCACTTCTACTGTGATATAGCTGGCCTAGAGTTAGAACTTGTACAATGCCATTTTATAAAGAGACAAAACTGTTTCCATTCTCCTCACAATGAATGCTAACTTCGGCCTCTGTAAAATTGCTAAAATGCCAAAAGGCAAAACTGCATAACTTCTCTTATCTGTAACTGCCAGAATTGCTGGCCTCTGTTTACCGGTACTGACCAGAGTAAGCACCCCCGGATAATTCCATTCTGGCACCAAGTAACCCCCTACCTAGACGATGTGTAAGCAAGTGGTTATCTTAACTTCTGTAAATCTCTTAAGTGTCAAGCAATCCCCTAGCCCTCAGAATGTCCAGAGCCCATCACCCTCCTCTCTACCCAGGAAATGATTTACAGCCCCCTGAAATGTCTGAAGACTTTCATCCCATCTCCACTCCTCACCCCCACTCCCAAAGTGGTTTTGTGGGTATAAAAAGGTCTTGTCACTCTTCTTTCTCTGCCATGGGTTGGAGAGACATGAGTCCTCTGTGGTCACCAGCAATAAACCCTGCAATTTGGCATACTTTTGTCTTGGTGTTGATTTTCTGTGCTCGGTCTGATACAACACTACAATCCCAGAGGTAGGGATGCAAAAATGGGCTTTAAAAGCTTCTGCCCAGTAGAGTCACATGCCCCACTCCCATTTCACAGTCAAATATGATTTCAGTGGAGTGGGACAAATGTAAACCTTCAGGAGCAGATATTGGCAAATACAATCTATCTGTGAAGGCTCTTCATCTGTCCCCACCTCATAGAGCTACAGTGAGGTCTAAATGTGTAAATATATATAAAGCAGTGTCTGGCATATACAAAGTGCTGTGTGAGTGTTTGTTATTTTTGTTATTAAAAATGAACATTCAATGTTACAATAATCAAGTGATTTTTACATAACATTTTAATGATTTTTAAGGATAACCCTGTAAAGTTACTCTTATTATACCCTTTTTTACAGATAGGGGAACTGAGGCTCAAAAGGTTAGAAACCTTCCCATTGGCATATAGGAAAAGAGTGATGGAGCAAGGATTTAACTCTAAAGGCCACGTTGTCATCCCACTGTGCTATATTGTCAAAATACTTAGAGCACCATAATAATAATGGTTTGTATTAACTGAGCACTTTCTGTGTATCAAGTATACTACTAAAGTGGTTTATATTTATTATTTTTCTTAAGCTAAGGGAGTGAGTGTCCTGTCCATCTAGCATGAATATTTCAATCTCCTTGACAGTATATGCTTACAGTGCAGAAAGCTACAGCGAGAGTGTAGCTTGAGAACAATTTATTTATAACACTATATTTACGAAGCAACTCTCTTTTCTCAGTCTAATTTACCAGGTATACTTTTCTAGTGGGAAATAGAATGTATTGACCAAGTGACATAACTAGTTCCATCTGCCTAATAGTCACATTTCTCTTTGTAGGTAAATCAGTTAACTTCCTTTTTTACTGGTCCATCTTCTGTGAGCTTGGTTAGCATGAATCAGCTTCCCAGGGCCTGATCACCCCTGAGCGAATGGATACAGTTGAGTCCTTGGACAAATAACACTGGGATCATGAAAGCAAAGTAAAACAACAACAAAAATACCAAAGCAGAAGACCCGACCTAGGACCCCTGAGAGCTCAGTCAGCCTCCTCTTGTTTCTCTTGGATAGCTTTGCTGTTCATTGGCTTTAGTGTGGATATTGCTAGCTGCCATGTCTTGATAGGACAGAGGAAGCTTAAGAACCATGCCTCTAGCAAAAACTTTGCAAAGGCCATCCTCCGTTTCATATTCTTTCCTCATGCCCCCTCCTTCACAACCACAGTTCTGCTTTTCAGACCCAGAATCTGTCTTTTATCAACTGAGGTGTTAGAGCAGAATCTATTCTGTGTCTTCTCTAGGAAACATTTATTTTTAAAATTTTCATTTTGTCATATTTATTTTTTGTCTATTAAATGTTTAAAAATAATGTTGGAATTTTGGCAAACAGTCATGGTAACAGTCATGCCAGAAACATTTGGTGAATGCAACTGGGTGGAGTAAAATAGGAATGAAGCCAAAACTGAGGGTCTTATTCAAGTGGCAGCCAGTTTAGTCTCACTCAACCTAGTAAGCTCTAAATTCACTTGGGATCTTAGCCAGCTGTTTTACAATGCATGTCATTGACTACCAGGAAGAAGGTGGGTGGCAGAAGGGACAGAATGGATAGATCACTTCTAAAAAAACAGCTTGAATCTCATGTGTCAGTACCATTATTTTTATAAACAAAAGAAAATATTATTAGGCCTTATGAAGTATAGAGTGTATATTTAGAAGGCATAGTATTTATCTGGGGGTTATAAATTAAGTTTGATAGATTTATCCTTGGACTAGGTATTTGAAAATATACTCCCAGCTACATTTGTAGAATCTTGTTATTTTTTGGCTAGTGAGTGCAAAATAAAGACCCTTCTCTCCCACCTCAAGAAGGTGACTTCGTTTATTTTCACATCAACATTTATAAATAAGGAAGTGCAATGCATAAATGGGGCTTCTAATTCATAAATTAGCCAATCATAATTTAACACATTTTTATTTTATTTTATTTGTGGTGAAAACAAATTTATTAATTCAACAAATATGTCTGTTAAGTCTTTACTAGGTGATAGGCTTTGTGCTTGGAATGTACTGGTGAATAAAAATGTGGCCTTCTGGTCTCAGAGCTGAAAGTCTAGTGGGGGAAGCAATCATTTAACAATCACACAGTGTGTTTTAAGTTTGTCCTTATGATGGGTGTCTTTAAAAAGTGCATGGCATTATGAGAGTGTGCAATGGGATTTGACCTAATGGGAGAGGTCAGGGTAGTCTTCCACGAGGAAGTACCAATTGAGCAGTGAGTAGATATTCTAGCCTTTCATAGATTCCCAAACCCTGCCCTGTATCTTGATACTTGAGTGTGGTTGCCAAAATAATCTGAAAATAATGGTGAAAAGAAAACAAATCAAAATAAAGATGTGCTGGATCTCTTCAACATGGTCTGGGGAGTTCTAATGTTTCTGCCTTGTTCACTTAATTACCACTCATTAGCATTATGACTAATTTGTTGTTATATCAAATCTGGCCATATTAATTCCAAATGAATTTAATCATCTACCTTCTAATATATAATCTGTGGCAAATTTTTATAACCATGTGTATTCATAAAATCCATTTGACAGCTTATAGTTGTAGAGGAGGATGTTACATGGTTGGTTTTTGAGTGATTTCTACAATTTAAAGCTGAAAAGATGCAGAGAAAGAGAGAGAGAGAGAGAGATAATATAGAGTATTAGTGTTAGTGTTAGATAAAAGGGTAAATTTTTTGAAGTATAATTGATGCATCTATAATAAAAAAAAGCCACAAGTTTAAAACATTATTTCAAACAGCTCTTATCCAACACTATAGGACAGTTCAAATAGAATGTCAGTGCTTCTTAGCAATAGGCAGACTGGTTCCATGGTCTCCAGATTTCTGCCTTGGGAGGCTGCATCCCAGCTGTGCCGCCCAGGAGTTTAGTAGAGATAAAAGCCAGGCTGTTGACATGATTATGGAAGCACACACCACTTCACTTTATCTCCAGTAGAACTAAATTTAGCATCTCTTGGAGGTACACTTTTTTTTCAGATGAAAGCTGCATTTTATAATGAATTTGAATAATTCAAAAGTGGCAGGATCCTAATGAATAGATGCATCATAGACCAGAGGACTTGGCTCCAACTAGTGAAGTTATTGAAGGTCTTACTTTTCTTTCAGGAAAATTTTATTTAGAGAAAATTTGTTTCTTATACACAGAGTTTTAGCCTAAGTTGAGTTGTAGCTTAAGTGAGTTTGATGTCTTAACTCTGCATTCACTATTCCTTACAGTGATATAAGTGGAAAAAAAACATTGATAACCAAATGGTTTTACATTGTAAAAGCTCTTGTAGGTTTTACATTCATAAACTCTTTTTCTGATGTTCTTACTGGAGGAAGACAAAAATGGGCTACATCTATCTAATTTCCTTATTGTTAACCCAAATCAGAGCAAAATGAGTTCACTTCTCTGAATGTGTGTGTGTGTGTGTGTGTGTACCATATACATATGGTACACACACATACATATGGTACACACACACACATATGGTATACACATGGAGATATATATATATATATATATATATATATATATGGTACACACACATAATGTAAAATCAAATCAAATCTGAACTTAGAGAATCTGTTAAAAAGAATTATCATAATAAGGAGAAGAAACTACTCTGATAGGGGAATTACTGTAACAGAGAGAATTCTCCTACCTTAAGATCTGTACCCATTTTAAAGATCAGGTAGAAAGGATTTTTCTCTTGTAGGGAAGGGCCAAGAAGGTCAGAAAGAAGCATATATGAGGGAGTGGGTAGCGTGATCCCACAGCTGATCCTATAGTTAGGAAGCATCTTTTCGGTGGTCAGCCCTTTCTTGTAAGAGGCCATTAAGTAGAGGCTGTGTGCTGACTCAGGCTGAGAGTGGGTCAAAGTTCAGGGGCCTAAGGGGAAGAGATAAGCCTAATTAAAATTTGGCCAGGTCCAGGTAGCAGATATTAATATTTTGTCCAGATTTGTTAGTTGATAGAAACAGTTTGGCTAATCATTTATGAGGTAAGAAAGAGATTCTGAAAGGTCTATGTCTGGCCTTGTCACAGATTAACAAGGGAGCTTCCATGAGTTTTAGCTAAGTTTTATGGGGAAGAGGAATCTTTCAAGAAACACAGAAGGATGGGGGGATTTCTTAACCATCCCTGATTTCCTGGAACACAGGGCTCAGATAAAGTTTAACATTGTCAACATATGCATTTATATAGTGTATTAGTCTGTTCTAACGCTGCTAATAAAGGTGTACCTGAGACTTTATAAAAGAAATAGGTTTAATGGACTCACAGTTCCACATGGCTGGGGAGGCCTCACAATCATGGCAGATGACTAAGAAAGAGTAAAGGGATTTCTTACATGGGCAAGAAAGAGATTATGCAGGGTAACTTCCATTTATAAAACCATCAGGTCTTGTGAGACCTATTGACTACCACTAGAACGGTATGAGGGAAACCACCCCTTGATTCAATTATTTCCACTTGGCCCTGTTTTGACACATGGGAATTATTACAATTCAAGAGAGATTTGGGTGAGGACACAGCCAAACCATATCTCATATATATATATATATATATATATATATATATATTTATTTATTTATTAAATATATAAAATATATATACATAAATATATAAAAATATACTTATTTAATATATAAAATAGATACATATAAATATACATTTATACTTGTGTATATATAAAATGTATGTATATATGTATATGTGTACATACATATATGTAAATGTAAAAATTTAAAGGATAATTTAGGTTGAGTATAATGAAATTAGATGCTACTTTTTAAAAGTCATATTGAAAAAATCTAAATTATGGAGCAGCAGGGAAGTTACCCTCAAGTCATAAGTGGTTATTTTCCAATTTAATTAAACATTTCTTATTTCAAGTAGATACAATGTGCTCAAAGATACATAATATATGAGATTACATACGCAGAGTAATAGGCCAGGAGGATAAATCTTTTTTTCTCCTTATTTCCCACTTTAAAAAAATGGTTTTGTATTGTTAATTACTCTCCATACATTATTGATACTTTTAGTATTTGTTACCGCAAATACTAAAGATACCTATCTACCAATGCAGAATAACTAATAACTGAATTTTCCCCTTAAGGAAAAATTCATGCCTTTATGAGATTAATTATAGATTCTTTGGAAAACATATCCCCTTGGAGTTTTAAAAGTAAATTTAGATTCATAAAAATGTACATGTAACTCTTCAGAGAACTATTTGAGTAAGACAAGAAATGTGGATCATTATCATAATTATATTAATGCTTTAAAAAAAGGTAACTTCTAGAAGGAAAAGACTCTCACAGAACCATGACTTAGAATTAAGTATTAGACTTTTGCTTCATTGCATAATATTATGGAAAGGTTAACAAATCATTATGTAGATACTCCAGAGTTTCAGATTCAAAGAAGAGAATCCTTTTCTATGCAGTGAAATACACTAACTCCTCATAATGGGATTTGTAAATCTGCCAGGATGAAGCTATGTGTTCTAAAAATAGCTAAAGTCTTTCAGTGTTTATTTAAAAGATAACTATTCTCAATAGATTTTTGAGTCAATTGTATTCAGGGATGGAATGTTCTTAAATTGCTTTACAGTGTATTCCAGGGGAAAAAATATTGCAATTCAAATCTCTCGGAGGTATTCCTTAATCAACTAGAATACTCTGGATCTTTCAGTTGTCTGCTACTCAGCAGCTGGCATTATGAAACAACTAGAATAAAATTGGTTCATGAATTTGTTGCCTGGGAATTATCCTTTTCCTGGGTCAAAGGAAGTTCCTGATCAATTACAAACAAATCTAGTCTCAGAAAGTTGAACTCCCTTTCTTAAGCATGAGTTAAGAGATGTATTTTTCATATACATTTATTTTATTTTTTAAAATTTTTTATTGCATTTTAGGTTTTGGGGTACATGTGCAGAACATGCAAGACAGTTGCATAGGTACACACATGGCAGTGTGTTTTGCTTCCTTTCTCCCCTTCACCCACATTTGGCATTTCTCCCCAGGCTATCCCTCCCCAGCTCCCCCCCGCTGGCCCTCCCTTTTCCCCCCCAATAGACCCCAGTATTTAGTACTTCCCTTCCTGTGTCCATGTGTTCTCATTTTTCATCACCCGCCTATGAGTGAGAATATGCGATATTTCATTTTCTGTTCTTGTGTCAGTTTGCTGAGAATGATGTTCTCCAGATTCATATACATTTAAAATACACTGGATGCTCTGAAAGTATAACTTGGGTTTCAACAACAAATTTTGATTTACTTGGGTCAGAAATATGGGTCTGTCTCACTGTCATTTTCTGTTTGTTTGTTTTTTCAGATTTAATTGGGTTTTACTTTTTTGTAAGAAAAGATATATAGAAAGGGAAGGTTACATGTGTTAGAACTACTCATGTTCTCTGGTGGTACATTATTGCAACAGAAGTTTATTTCTCCAAACTGCTTGGATGGGCACAATTTGAACCTGTGCTGAAACAGTCCTATAGATACTTGAGAGTTACATACAGTTTATTTGCTGGTGAAATCATGGAGGGTTACACACTGCTTCCTCATTTCCTCACCTTCCAGATGGCTCTCCACACTTACCACACATGTTGCAGGAAGCAGGTTCTTGTTTATTGCGGGTTTGCTATCAATCAAGAAACTGATATCTAAGACTGCTAAAAAAGCTAGCATGTAAAGTATTAAAAAGTATGTTTTAGTGGTAACTGTGTCCTAGTATTAAGTCTGAGTAAGTAAGACTGAAGCTTCTTAACAATGTATATTGTGTATTCTTTGAGTCAGCCCATAGAGTCTTTACATGTACTCTGAAACTAGAGAAGGAAAAAGGCAGCAACTTCCTTCCTGTTCTCCTTTATCAATAGTAGTATATTTTAGCCTGGGAGAGGAAGAATGCCATCGAAAGGAACAATTATATGTGTATATATAACGTGTGTTTGTGTATGTGTTATATCATAGGCTCTTGTTTCTTATATTAAACAATTCATTTATTAAGCCTTGATTATTGTAAGCTCTGTAATAATACATGTAGATGTGACAATAACAATAATAGAGGAATGAAATTTTCCTTGGAGGTTTTGGTTAACTATATTCTCAGCTGTTCTTATGAAAAACATAAAAAGGTGTAAGCAATATAATAATTATAAATGCTCTCAAAATGGAAATTACAATTTTAAATTCTGGAAAATACAGTCTTTGCTTCTAAATCACAGTTTCATTAATGATACTCAATCATTCAGTCATCCTCTACTTAATAACCACCACCTTAAACATTTCTGGGCTCATCTCAGGAAGTATAATTTTATTCTAGAGATTCTTCTCTGGTGAGAGAGAGAGAGAGAGGGACAGAGACAGATAGAGTGAGAGAGAGAGAAAGAAAGAAAGAGAGAAGCAAATAATAAAGTGATTACTACTGTCCTTACTCTTTAAATAACAGCTCCTGGAAAGGTTCAGGTCCTATGGCTGTTTTGTCGAAGATACCCAGGAAGAGTTTTCATAGGGATCACTGAACTACAGGAACCATGAAAATTAATTACATGAAACTTTATGAATTTCATTGAAGTTAAACATCAGCACCACCAGAATTATCTTCCTGGAGCTTTTGATTAGACACTTCTATACTAGTTTGTCTGTCATTTCTTTTTTGCAGCATAAGGTTTAACAGTCTAATCCCTGAATTGGCCACAGCTGCTGCATACTACTATGTCAATTGTGCAGTGCACAACCATAGGGGTGCCATTCCTACTGAATGTACGTGAATAATGCCCTCTGGATTTGTCATGTGGTTACCGTGTAGTTGTCAGGCTAAGCATTTTTCTAGCTCCAGCCTTTTGTTCTCCATGAAGTTTTGAGTGCCTTTAATTATTATTACATTAATTATAATTATTATCTAATGTAGTGATTTTCCCTACTAAGGTTTACATTTAGGATACATTTTCAGTCATTTCAAAAGGATTCATATGCAGTACTGCGTCTTCTTGTGAAACTACCGTTATTTGTGTATTGAAACACAGTAGAGAAGCCCAAGAATCCAGAGTATTACATACATCAGATGAGGAAAATGTCAATTGCAACTCAGCTAGATCTTAACTTTGGTTTTAACCCAAATATACTTGATTCAGTTTGTAACTTGACAGTAGAAACTGTAGACATTTGGAAAATAATATCCAGTCCTCTTTTCAAGTCTAATACATCCTTCTTTTGTGAGAACATTTAATTAAATTCATTTAATCTTCTAAAGAATGCTCTAAATTCATTTAAGAGAATTAAAAATAAATCTTTTTAAGAACCTAAGACTTGAGTGAGAAAAATGATTTGATGTTAGTCTGTCAGCTTTAAGAAAAAATGCCAAGTTCTTTGCCTGGATAGAAGGTCCTCTGTGATGGGGCCTTTGCTTACCTCTGATCTCTTCACATTTTATATTCTCCATGTCTGCAGTTCTGTTTCTTGGAAATATCAGACAGTTTTGGGATTCCATGCCTTCGCACTGCTGTTCCTGCCAACTGTGATGTTCTTTCCCTCCCTCCTCAGTCACCCACCAGCTCCACTTCATCTCTGAGATCCAGCACTAGTGTTATCCATCGCCTTTCCAGGGAAGTCTTCCCTGTTCTTGTCCTTCCATACCCCTTACCCCGCAATTCTCATCAAAACCAAATTACCTCCTGTTTAGTGCCAGATCTGTAGCTTACACACAATTTTACTCCCATGCTCACCACCCCTGACTCACTAAATTGTAATGATGTGTCTCGATGCCTTTTTCTCATACAATATCCAGCTCCGTCAGGGTGGGGAATGTGCCTTAGCACAGTGCTAAGATTTAGATGAGAAAACAGGATTACAGATGCTCTGCAATTTGTTCAAGATGATGTGACTAACTAGAAAGCAATGAGGATGGATGCACACCTTGATCTGCGTGACTCTAAAACCTTTTCTTAATATCCACAGTCATGAGTCCAAGGTCGCTGTAAGATGCTTGTGTCCCAAAGCTTGTTCTTCATATTGGATGGATGTTGTGTCCAATGTCATCATTGGATGCCTACATGACATTTGGGAAGATGGGCGTTTCTGCAATTCTTGGCAGCTCCACTTTCTCATGGGGTTGAAATTTTGTCCTCTTTTTCCTACTTCAGCCTCTGGGGACTTTCATTTTTCCTGGTCTACTCTTTAAAAAAATTAATTTTTGTGGGTACACAGGTGTATATACTTGTGGGTTACATAAGATGTTTTGATACAGGCATACAATGCATAATAATCACATCACAGAAAATTGGGTATGCATCCCCTCAAGTATTTATCCTTTGTCTTTCAAATAAACCAATTATATTCTTTTAGTTAGTTAAAAACGTACAATTAAATTATTACTGACCATAGTCACTATGTTGTACTATTAAATACTTACTCTTATTCTAACATTTTTTGTACCCATTAACCATCCTCATCCCCCCAACCCCACTGTTCTTCCCAGCCTCTAGTAACCATCCTTCTTCTATTCTCTATGTCCATGAATTCAATTCTTTCCATTTTTAGCTCCCACAAATGAGTTTGAACATGTGAAGTTTGTTTTTCTGTGCCTAGCTTATTTAACTTAACATAATGACCTCCAGTTTCATCCATGATTTGCAAATGACAGGATCTCAATCTTTTTTTATGGCTGAATAGTATTCCATTGTGTATATGTGCCACATTTTCTTGATCCATTCATGTGCTGATGGACACTTAGGTTGCTTCCAAATCTTGGCTATTGTGAATAGTGCTGCTGCAATAAACCTGACAGTGAAGGTAACTCTTTGATATACTCATTTCCTTTTTTTTAATATATACCCACAAGTGGGATTGCTGGATTGTATAGTAGCTCTATTTTTAGTTTTTTGAGGAAGCTCCAAATTGTTCTCCATAGTGGCTGTACTAATTTACATTCCCACCAACAGTGTATGAGGGTTCCCTTTTCTCCATATCTTTGCCAGCATTTTTTATTACCTGTCTTTTGAATATAAATCATTTTAACTGGGGTAAGATGATATGTCATTGTAGTTTTGATTTGCATTTCTCTGATGATCAGTGTTGTTACCTTTTCATGTGCTTTTTGCCATTTGTCTTCTTTTGAGAAATGTCTATTCAGATCTTTTGCCCAGTTTTTAATAACGTTATTAGAGTTTTTCCTCTAAAGTTGTTTGAGTTTCTTATGTGTTCTGATTATTAATCTCTTGTCGGGTAGGTAGTTTGCAAATATTTTCTTCCATTATATGGGTTGTCTCTTCACTTTGTGGGTTATTGCCTTTGCTATGCAGAAGCTTTTTAACTTGATGTGAATTCATTTGTCAGTTTTGCTTTGGTTGCCTATGCTTGTTGGGTATTACCCAAGACACATTTGTCCAGATAAATGTTTTGGAGGGTTTCCCCAATGTTTTCTTGTAGTAGTTTCATAGTTTGAGGTCTTAAATTTAAGTTGTTAATTCATTTTGATTTGATGAGAGATAGGGGTCTAGTTTCATTCTTTTGCATATGGATATCCAGTTTTCCCAGCACTGTTATTGAGGAGTGATTCTTTCCCACTGTATGTTCGTGGCACTTGTGTCAAAAATGAGTTTACTATAGGTGTGTGGATTTGTTTCTAGGTTCTCTATTCTGTTCCATTGGTTGATTTGTCTGTTTTTATGCCAGCACCATACTGTTTTGGTTATTACAGCTCTCTTGTATAATTTAAAGTCCCTGGCCTACTATTTTATTGAGTTTCATCTTTTCCTACCAGAGCACTCCATCTTTTCAGAATACAGGCAGGCTCTCATATGCACTGGACTGGTAATTTGCTTTTGGCTTTTTCTCTCAATAGGACCAGTGCCCACCTTTATTTTTCTCTTCCTTCTGGTGGCCATCTTTTCACTGTCAGGCAACTGATGACTGTTCTCAGGGTTATTTGATAGAATTGCACAGGTTTCTAGATCAGTGCTTCAGCTCTTTTCAGCAATTTTCCTCAATTCATGCTGTATATAGGCATCTGTGCACAGATGTACACAGATATCCTGAGTATACATTATAAATAATTTTTCATGGTCCTATTCTACATTTTATAATTCTAGTGCCTAAATTTAATTTTTTTATTGTTACTGTAGAAGAAGTATACAAAATGTGCTCAAGATATGATTGATGAATTGAATTATATACATTTAAATCTATAAAAAATATTAACGGTTATCCCAGTGCAAGAAGATGTTGGTTACTATTGCCTTTGGTTACTCATAAAAGGATTTTAAAAAGACACTTTAATTCTCTTTAGGTTTATTGTCTTTTTCCAGCATGGTTCAGATATTAACAATCAAAGTGAGTGAACTTTAGATTTTGTATATGATCTTTTCTTAAAATCTGGGTTACTTTTATCTTTGAGTGTCTTCCTTCTTTTGTGGATCATCACAGTCTTCATCACTGTCAATCTTTAAATATTTACCAAGAACTCATCATATATCTAGTGCCATAAACATGTAAAAATGCTTTTAGAAAATGCTCCCCTTTCCAGTATTCACTTATGTTACAAACTGGCAAACCAGTTCTCAGTTATACTTTTGGAATAAGCCTCTCATCTTGAGATCATCATTATTTCTATTCAATAAATTAGAGAATTATTGTAAAACAAATTGGGTATACCAGAAAGAAATGGGACGCTTTAGAGAAGATCAGAATATTCTCCATAAAGCTGGAATCAAGCATATGACTGACTGGAACTGATGAATCTGTTCCAGTTTTAAAATATATTTTAAAAATGTAAAATACACTATAACAACAACAAATAATCACTTATAGTTATAAAATATGTTATCTCTCTAGACAGTGTTCTAAGTGTTTTGTACTTATTAAATCATTAAATTATAATAACCATGTACATGCTATTATGATGTCCATTTTATGTAGGAGAAAACCAAGGGACAGAAAGGTTAGGTAATAGCTAATGAGTGGCAGTGCCATGATTGAAACCCAGGCAGTGTGGACCCAGAGTCCTTGTCCACAGTCTGACAAGACTGCCCCACCTGGTACACAGCTGTTTCATATACAATGAATGAAAAAGCTCAATAACAATGGTAAATCCACACTTCATAATAATTAAACTCCTAAACTTGTAAATATATAAATGCAGAGAGATAGATGCTGATCTTCAGATGGGCAGGGAAGGGCTTGTTATTCATGTTACAATAGGCAAACTATCCCCCGATTTTAAATACAGAGGTTTCTAGTGTGGTAGGCTGTAAATAACAAGTCAACTTGCAACAGACATTGGAACATTGGGAGGGGTTAAATGTTATGGACTTGATGGAGTCCCCTCCACAAATTTGTATGTTGAAATCTTAAACCCCCAATACCACAAAACTCGGTTGTATTCGAAGATAGGGCCTTTAAAGAGGTAACTAAATTAAAATGAGGTAATTGGTGCTGGGGAGGATAATCCAATATGATGGGTGTCCTTAGAAGAAGAGGAAATTTAGACTTAGGTACAGAAAGGAGACCATGTGAGGATATAGGGAAAAGATGGCCACCTCTATAAGCCAAGAAGTGGGGTTTCAGAAGAAACCAACCCTGTCAACACTTTGACATGGGACTTTTAGCTTTTAGAACGGTCAGAAATAAATTTCTGTTGCTTAAGCTAGGGTTCCGTAACCCTCGCTCCGTGACCTGTTAGGAACCAGGCTGCACAGCAATGAGCATTACTGCCTGAGCCCTGCCTCCTGTCAGATCAGCAGCAGCATTAGATTCTCATAGGAATGGGAACCCAACTGTGAACTGTGCACCTGAGGAATCTAGGTTGCATACTCATGAGAATCTAGCTAATGCCTGATGATCTGAGGTGGAATAGTTTCATCCTGAAACCATGCACCCCCCTCTAGCCCCCCAGTCCATGGAAAAATTGTCTTCCATGACACCAGTCCTTGGTGCCAAAAAAGTTGGGGACCCTGGCTTAAGCTACCCAGTCTATGGTGCTTTGTCATGGCAGCCCTAGCGGACTAATACAGGGACCCAGGAGGAGAAAGAGTGAAAGCTAAAGTTTCAGTCTCCTAGTGCAAAACTCATGAGGAAACAAATTTAAAACTCCACAGTTTTCTCTCGATCTTTGGCAGAAAGATGTAATTTAATTAGAATGCATTTTTATGTAAAGTAGGGTGCCCATGGCCACATGACTTGTTCTTTATGTGGGAAGATAGGCCAGTCTCCTTAACCAACGTGATTAGGATTTCACTAGCTTATCTCTCAACAAATACACACATTGTTACTCCACTGGCTTCTGCCTCCCCCAGATATACCTGTCATAATATAATGTAATTAAAATAATTATAATAATAATTCCCTCTGACCTTGAAATTAGTATGGTCAGTCTTTTGATAGTTTTCTCCAGAAAACTTTTGTTAAAATGGGCCTGCATAAAAAGTTGGGGGCAATGTACTAGTTATAAAAGAATGGGCTAATTTTTGGGTAAGTTGACTATTCCTTGCCAGAATTAAGAAGTTGAAAAATGAGGTTCTTGGGTGGTAAGTAGTCATGGTCCCTGGAAATTCTAGGCTGAGGAGAGTACGTATTCAGTGGCATCCAATTAATTTTTTTTCATTCAACAAACACTTTGGAGCCTTGCTTTGACTGGGTCCTATGCTAACTCCTGAGGTGCCTCTATGAACATGATAGAAGCAGCTACTGCATTCAGAGTTTATATTCTTATGGGAGATACGGACAGTACAAAGTACAAGCCATAATTAGTTATTTAATTGTAATTGTGGCAAGTAATACCTCTGGAAAAATGCTAGAGAGAATGAAAAATAATTTTATTTAATTCATTTTCTTGCTGAGGTTTGGCACCTTTTAGCCTGTGCTGTCCAATATAGAAAACACTAGCCATAGGTGTGCAATTTTAAGGAATACAAAATAATTACAATTAAATAAAATTAGCTACTCCATTCCTCAGGGGCATTCGTCACATTTCAAGTGCTCAGTAGCCACATGTGGCTAGTGACTACCATAACGGGCCACAAAGATACAGAACGTTTCTGCTATCGCTGCAGGTTTTACTAGAGAACTCTGTCTGGGCTCTAGAGTTGTGCCAGAGCTGTGAAGTCAAGAAAGAGAGCCCTTAATTTAATTCCTTAGAGACAGTAGATAGATAGATATATATATACCAAAATAGCCCACTTTTGGCTGCAGACCATAGTATAAATCTCATCTTAGTCTGGCCTTCAAAATGAAGAATGGGCTTGGTTTTAAACCAAGGACAGATTTCCTTTTCTCTTAGTCTTATAAGTATTAGAGTTTTGCATTTTGGGAGTGCTCATTTTTGTATATATAAGCAATTTGTCCATAGGAACTAGGGGATTTTTGTATTTTTTCCTTTTATTTTAAATATCTGACTACATAAAATAAACAACCTGTGATTTACAGACATGAGGAGTGTTGGAATCTGTTACTTTAAAATAGTATAGCAATGTTTGGGGTTTTCACAGCTGAAAAATTAAATTCAGCTTCAGTACCACCAATCCCCCTTTTTTTTCAAGTACAAGAGAAAAAAGAAGAAAAGAATATGTGGGTAGTGAATAAGGAAATTGGCCATGTTGGTTTAATACCTTGAAGTTGACATTAGTAGAGGACTTTATTAACACATGCAACCTGAATCTGAGGATTATAAAAAAATAGTAAGTCATGGTGTGGGATATCTTTGGCTGCCACACCTAAAGGTCACTCTTTGAAGGAAGCTGAGATGGCTGCCAGGATCCATTGATTGCTCTCTAGTACTGAAACATCCTCTGGCAGGTGCCAGCCTGGATGTTTGAACAAACAAATATGGAAAATTAAAGAGTAAGGAAGAAAGGGCCATGGGGTTCTGCTAATAGACTGAGCTGAATGCTTCAGTATTTGTTCTGAACAGATATGTGTAAATTCTTGCTTTAGCAACCCAACAGGCATATATTCAAATATTAGTCAACATATATTTTCTTTAGTGGAATATAGCTTCTCAAATCTCTAGGATAACAAAGTTTTAAAATCCTGTCTAAGTGCATATAATTCTTTGTTTCTAGTGGGGTTACCCCCTCATGTTAAATGGGACGTTTTCTTACAACAGATTTCAGATTTCTTTGATTATTTTCCACTGAGCCCCTCTGTTCCCACCATGGCCATCCCTCTGCAATTCTCCAAATATCCCATGTGTATTCTTGCCTCTATGTCTCTGCATATACTATTTCTCTTCTGTGCTTACTCTCCAACTCCTCTACAATCTAAAAGACTCAGTTTTGACATCTTTTTGAACAAGAATTGCATTTATGATGATAGATCTGTGCCTGCTTTATAAAAAAAAGCCCATGTCTCCTTCTGAGGTGATTTTGCTCAGTGGCTAATCTTTTCAGTTTCTTTCTTTTTTTTTTTGTCTTAAGGTTTTGCAGAAAATGAGGTAAGATGGAAAGAGTGAGAACTCACATGATTTGCTGCCTGGGCTGTGGGACCGCCGAGGGGCTGTGTGGAGGGAACCATCCCTACCTTTGTTCTGAGCTAATAACCATGAGGATTCCAAATCTAGGTGCTCACATTTATTTCATACCATTAGCAAGTTACAAATGATAGAGCCAGACCAAGCGCAGTGGCTCATTCCTGTAATCCCAGTACTCTGGGAGGTTCAAGTAGACAGATCCCTTGAGCTCAGGAGCTCAACTTCAGCCTGGGCAATCTGGTGAGACCCTGTCTCTACAAAAAAATACAAAAATTAGCTGGGTTTGGTGGCACGTGCCTATAGCCCCAGCTTCTTGGAGGCTGAAGGGAGAATCACTTGAGCTTTGGGAGGGTGAGGCTGCAGTGAGCCATGATTGCACCTTTGCACTCCAGCCTGTGTGACTGAGTGAGACCTTGTCTCAAACAACAACAATAACAACAACGACAATGAGGTAGAGCCATTTCCTGAGCCGATTGGCAGGTGAGGGATGATGGTTTTAGCTGGTACAGTGAATGTGTGTGTGTGTATGTATGTGTGTGCTGTGTATTCTTAGTTCCTTTGTACACTGACAGTTGAAAACCTGAACGTTGCCCTTCTGTCTCCCTTGTTATTTCCAGTGTTAGTAGGCAGTTTGTAGCAGAGCAGAATGGGAGAGTTGCAAAGGGAGGTGTCTATGGGGTGAACCTTTTCAATTGCCTTTCCATCCACATACCCTCTGTGCTGTGAATAATCATAAATGCATAATGGTAACATTTTTCACATGCTAAATCATGCTAATGACCCCTACCGAGTAGAGAAAAGAACTTTGTTTTATAATACCAACAAATTATTTAAACCTGAGAGCTTTATATAATATTAGATTAAGTTGTATATATTAAGATTTTCCAAACAGCAAGTATAAATATATACTTATACATATAAGAGATATGGCTATTTTAACCTATTTTTTATTATATGAAATATTGGACATATTTTTATGTTACCATTTTTTTCTCCTTTCACCAAATTGTGAGAGCAAATAGCTAGATATACTTTTTCCCTTTGAAGAGGCATGACAGTTTCAGGTTTTGCTAAGAAAGATAGTGTCCATCTGAAAATTTGTGTACACAGTGTTCACTCCTAATTTAAATACCTATTTACACAGGTTGGGGATACACCAATGTTTTTTGATGATGTTGTAAGTTTAAAATCTATTTGAGTCACTTTTATATACTTAGAATGACTGAGGTGCAAATCTACATGGAAGGAGAGGAATAAACCACATGGTTTTAGAAGACCATTTCTGATCATTGGAGCACAAGCTTTTTGTGGACAGCAGGCACTCCCTACCTAAGGCCAAAGCAGGGGAGCCACCTGCTGGACAGTGCAGAAAATCTTCATTTTCCTGGAGGTAGTCATCCCTGCTTTTTTACTTTTAAGTTTTGGTAGATTTGCTTACATATTTAAATTTATGTACTTTGTATTTTACTGAGTAAATTTTTAACTTCACACTAATAAAGGTCTCCAAAATAAGGAGAAAAAAATTAGGATGCTATGAAGATCAAATTTGAATAACAATCAATCTTAGAAGTAGAGGCTTTTTGTTAATCCATTTCATATTTTGTCTTTTTCATTTCACTCATAGTTCAGCCTAACTGCATTTATATTGTAAAACCAAAAATAAAATTCTAAGCCCTTTAACCCACTGATTGGACCTCTCCTCTGGGGGGAAGGGGATTCCAAAAAGATCCAAAAAGCTAGTTCAGGTCATGATGGGAACCTGATGGTGTAACCACCTAATGGGTTCACTTTTCACAGGACCTAAACAGAGGTGATTTATCAAGACAGGGGAATTGCAATAGAGAAAGGGTAATTTGCACAGAGCCAGCTGTGCGGTAGTCGGGAGTTTTATTATTACTCAAATCAGTCTCCCCAGGATTAGAGTTTTTAAAGACAGTTTGTGGGAGGGGAGGGGCAGTGAATCAGGGAGTGCTGATTGGTTGGGTCGAAGATGAAATCATGGGGCGTTACTATCTTCTTGCGCTTAGTCAGTTCCTGCATGGGCATCACAGGATAAGATGGGCCATAAAATTAAAACAGAGATCTTAAGACAGACAAAGCAGACTCTTTGTAGCAATAAGATACCAAATTTCAATATGACTCTAGAATAGCATCACATGACAGATAGCCGGCCCTGAAAGAAATCAAATATTTTACCCCAAAATATATTTCTTTGACATATTTTTAAATGGCCCTGCAAAACTGTCTCTTTTGGGGGAAATTTACATTCAGTAGAGAGTCCTCTTCCTTTTCTAGGTCTTTTTCTGATTCTCAAGAAGTTGGCTGAGAGTCTTAGTACCTTTTAAAGATCTGAATAGGAAGCATTTGCTATCTATTGCCTCTAAGGATAGCCACCTGTAAGACTTCATCTGCATAATAAGAACCTTGGTCTCCAACACCACTTATGTTAGCCTAGACACTCCTTTCTATTGATTCTGGGTTTTTAGATAATAACTCCTTCAGCCAATTGCCAATCAGAAAATCTCTGAATCCACCTTAACTTGTAAGTCTCCTGTCCTGCCTTTCCCTACCAAACCAATGGACACCTAATATGTATTGACTGACGTCTTATATCTCTCTAAAATGTAAAATATCAAGTAACTCAACCTCCTTGGCCACATTCTCAGGACCTCCTGAGGCTGTGTCACATGTCATGGTCCTCACATTTGGCCCAAAATAAATCTCTTTAATATTTTATAGAGTTTGGCTGGCTTTTTTGATTAACAACACACACATACACATACACACGCATGTGTGTGTGTGTATGGGCTTTTCTAAAGGACTTTCAGCCCTCTTCTAGCTCATCTCCTTCCTCTTTCTCCTTGCCTACATAGTCAAACTTTTTAACAGGATTGTTGATACTTGCCAAATCCACTTCCTTACCTCCCACTCACTTCTTAGCCAACTTTAATCTTTCTTCTTCCCCTGACACTCCATTAAATCATTCTCACCAAGGTCACCAGTAACCTCCTTGTCACAAAATCTCATGAGCACATTTTTCAGTTTTTATCTTTTTTGACTGGTTGGGAACATTCTACATGGCTAATCACTCCCATTCTACATGGCTGATCATTCACTACAGAGTTTTCAGGATGCCTTCACGGATGCCTTCTCCTGCCCCCCATCTTCAACAGAGTTAGGTATCCCTGCATGTATTTCCAAGGAATCCTGTTATTCCACTATTATAGGACTTTAATTACTTTATCTCTCACTAGACAGTCTCTATTATTTTTAATAATTAGATGATGAATTTTAACATATCAGTTTTAATCTGAGCCCTAATTAATAAACAATAGATTTTTAGCCTATAAGATCAAATCAAAGAATATCTTATTAAATCCCCATGTTTTGTAGAAAAGGAGACTGCTGCCCACAGGAGTTAGGGCCATTTCCAAGGTCACAAAGTCAATTCATAACTTGTTAATCATTCTTCCTACTGCAGACATCAGCCATAACCCCTATTCTTTGTATCCTTTTGACTGATGCTGGTTTTCTCTACAAGAAGCTTGAAAGCCTTAGCCTGGACATGGTTTAAACTCTATTTTGCCTTTGTTATCAAGCAATCAAATGGTGTGATTAAAATTGTAGCAGTCCTGTCATTTCTCATTTAAAATAAAATAGGATTCATTCAGATTTCTTGAAGTGAGACCACATGTGACAATGCAGGGACCACATCTCCTAGGAAGAGGAGGAGCCACAGATGAGCAGCCTCATGGAATCTCAAGCTAGAAGATCCTTCACAATTGAAGCAGGCTTTAGAGGACTGTGTTATCTTTTTTTTTTTTTTTCCATTTTCCCTTTCCTTGCCTTGAGAGCAAGAATTGTAGCTTTTCTCTCTAGTGCTGTGGTCTTATAGGGGCTCAGCTCTGCTGCTTTCTTTCCTCTCTATTTTCTAGCACTTCTTTCTGTTTACAAATGACTGAGACTCTGAAGTTTTCAGTTCCAATCTTGGAAAGAGTTAATCCAATTGGTTTGTCTATTTACTGTCATTACTGCCTGGTGTCGGGACATCTCATAGGTCACTGGTCAGCTACTGATTGGCCACACTTGGGCCGTGTGTGTGAATCTGTGGTCCAACCGGTTTTGGCTGGGGAGGTTGGTTCTTACAGTGCAGAGCTGGGCCATTCCAACTCAAGGTCAGCCTGGGGCTGTTTTCTTTAGCAGAGGTCTGTGGATGTGGACAGCATTGCATAAGGCCTGTCAAATAAACTTCTGGATTTTCTACATGGTGATAATTTAAAGTTTCTTTAAAAATGTGGGTTTTTTTGGTCCACATATTCAAAGTTCTAAGAAATATCAGCTACTGACATATTAAGAAATCAAATATGAATGTCCTCTCCCACTAGATGCTGATAGTTTGTTTTTCACATTAAGATATTCTGGGAAGAAATTTGGATAAGAAGAAGGGCTAGGGAAGCTTTATCATGACATTCAAAAAATTGAATGGGTTTGGTGAATGTATGGTGAATTTTTTCCAGGCATATGTACTTATAAAGTTGATTTAAAAATAAGAATGTAAGAATGATGGTATTTGACGTTTAGAAGAAATGTTTTGACAAGTGTATGTGATGATTTAATGGTGCGTATTCCATAAAGTCGACAGGAGTGAAGCTGTGGAAATGTTTGTCTTCTGAGTGAGTGGTATTTACTGCTGTGAATTTGCTGCTCCGTTTCCCAATACACTCTCCATCACTATGCTTTTACTCTAACTTCACGTAACTGAGCTGCTATTTTCAAAGGTTCTAGTAATGTGTGATTAGCTTCTGGATTTAAAAAAAAGTAATAAAAAGATGCTTTGGGACAACTGGGCAAATTTAATATGTATTATATATCAGATGTAATTGCTGAATGAACATTAATTTCTTTGGTGGTAATAATAGTACTGCAGTTATGTAGAATGTCCTCATTTTCATGATCTGCACACTGAGGTATTTATGGTGAAGTATACATTGTTAGCTAGATGGGGATAGATAAATTGATCAAGCCAACATAACACAATCTGAAAAATTGGGAAATATGGATGCTACTCATTCAACTTTTGTGTAGGGTTGAAAAATCTTTAAATAATATAAAACGTTGGAGGAAAAAGTGTAACTAGTAGTCTGTTAGTATAGATGGCTTGAGTCTGAAATCTGAAATTGGAGCCAGTCTCACATTAGGAAAAATAGGTCTTGACTTTCCTGGCACTAACATTGATCTGGTGTTTAAATGAATGCTTTGCTGGATTTGGGGCACCGAGAGTGAATATCTCATGAGTGACCAAATCTCCAAACCAATCATTGTGGAGGAAGCTGAGTTGGCCACATCCTTGATTGAACTATTAAGAAGTAGCCTGTTTTATTTGATAGCTGTCTTAGCCTCATTCATTAAAAACTGGCTCATTAGGTGGAGGGTGGAAGAAGTTGCCCCTTTAGAAATATCTTGCTAATAACTATTTGGTCACTTCAATTAACACTGAACCTGGAACTCATGCCAGCCTAGATGGGTGCCTACAAGGCCACTGGATGGGCCAGCCATACACATGCCATGATTCTCTATTAAAGAGGACAATTTCAGCCTCTGTAAAAGCATTATGATTTTGTAGAGAATAAAGAATGAATGTCCTTGGTAAAAGGACATATCTAGACCAGATGTAATACAACTGTCATTTGGCTGTAGGGATTGCCATGCACATAGAAGGCAGGGTGCATTGTGCCCCTGGAGTTGTGTAACAAGGGACCAGATGTCATGAAAAGCCACTTATTTGCTGAATCCAGCACTGTGGAGGTGGTGAAGCAGCTGAAGCCATTTTGTGATCAGTTCACTCTATGGTACACTGTTATTGCATCTGCCCTTTTGTTCCAAAATGTTTGCAGAATTACTTTTTGGACAGATCAAGTAACCAATAATTTGACCAACAATTGACCAGTAACTTTTTAGTGTGAAACATTACAAAGCAAATACCAGAATGTATTTAAAAATATTCTACTCATATTCATAACTATCTCGATAGCCTTTGCTCTGGGATTTGGAACATCCTCTGTGTTTCAAGCTGTTATAAATGATCTTTTTTGAAATGGGAATAGCATGAGTTGACCAAGTTGAAATTTCTATAGAAGCTCCTTTTGTATTTGGCTTATGGCACTCATGGAGGTAGTATGAATTCAGATTTCAGGGTCATTTATTATCCATGGAAAACTAATTTGAGATACTGGAACTTTTAAACAGCGTTTGTTTATTGTGCTAATGACAATCTATTACTAAATTTCATTTGAAATGCAGTGAATTACCTTCATCACCTTGCTAAAGATTGACATTAATCTTCTGTCCTATCCTATTAGTTCTGTTAACATGGAGGGAGATGATTGCAATAATGGGAAGGAAAGAGCAGAGAGCAGAGGAACCAATAAGCAGTGACTGCTATTATTTTATTGAATGGTTCTTTTGTCAAAATGACTGCAAGAGAATTCTCAGGATACCAGTGTCATCATACAAACCTAAATTCATAAGGCTTCCTGCAGTTGAATTATATTTTTAAAGTTTAGCTTGGGGTTTTCCTATTATTCAGCTCACTGGTGTTGAAGCAATTTTGTTGACATTTTCTGTAAGTGGATTAGGCTTGCAGTCATTTGCCCAAAGCAGACAGATGGCTTCTTAAACAGAGCACCCCCGTAGGAATCTATCTTATGGTATCTTCAGAAATAAAACAGGTCTGTCACAAAAGATAATGTTTGGCATTAATTTCCATTGGTGACAAATGATTTCAGTTCATTTTTACTTTCTCTGCTGGCTTAAATGAAACAGCTGTTTTATATTTTTTTATTCCAATAGCGAGCAATGCTTTGGTGTTTGACACTAAACAATTTTGTAGCCTCTAAATTATGAATAAGAAAATAAGCTTTTGAGAGGGGAGGAGGATGCCTTTTGGGGTTCCTCAAGGAAAATTGCCACATTAATGTAATTGTCATTTTTATTTTAAACATTATGGGATCTCTTATTGGACTAATGAGTAATGCAATCCTGGCTTTTATTCTGTCACAATTTATTCTCTCCACTTTGTCAACTTGTCTTTTTTTTTCAATTTGAGAGCAGGTACTGTTTATTAACCAACCAGCTTAGAAAACAATCGTGGTAGACATCTTAGTTCATTCTTCTAATAAGCCTGTTGATCTGGTCCTCCCTGTTGCCAGCATCTCTGCCTTCTATGAAATGGGTGGTCTTTTTCTTTATTCCGCCTCTTGGAGAAGATAATTTGAAGGGCCACAGGAAGTTATTTGCTTCTTTGAAGCATTTTTCAACAGTATAGATCTCATGAATCAGATCCTCCATGCAGATGATGCCATATTTACCAAGAGATCAAGCAATCAAAGCATTATCTCTTAAAGCAATTTGCTTCTTATGGATTTTGCCATAATCATGCTTATAGATTAGTTCATTTACTGACTTCAGATTTGGGTACCCCCATGCAATATATGGCTCTACAATTTTCAGCATGTTAACTTGTTGAGCTTCACAAAGGTTCCATTGAAGATTTGATGAAGGCGAAGAAGCTGCAACACCTTTCAGACCTTTGGGCTCACACCATTGATACCTCTGATCCTGATGACAAATGCCAATTTGGGCTCTGCAGGTACATAGAAGTTACCAGCTTTCCTTGCCATCCTCGCCATTCAAATTTCAGTTCTGCACATCTGCCTATATTACTTGTGACAGTCCTTCGCCTTTTCATAGATAGGCTTCCTCCTTGCCTTCAAAGCATCTTTTGGGCAAACTTCTTTTTCAGGTGCTTCATCTTCAGTTCTGTGAAATTCCTTCACTGTTTCTTAAGGGCTTCTGGCACAGCAGGGATCTATTTCGTCTTCTCTTCTACACTTCATGATTCCAGCCGGAAAAAAAGGTCAACTTGTCTTTTTAAGTTTCAAGATGTTTTTGTTTCTTCACATTTTTATAAGGCAAAGGACTTGTCTATAACATTGTTATTTCTGTTTATATAATAAAAAATTGCTAATGATAATTAGTGTTTGCCATGTATGGCAGGCATTATTCTAAAGAATTTAGATGTATTATCTCTCTTAATCTCACACACAAAAAATCTATAAGGTGAATGCAATTATTATAGCCATTCTATGGATGAGGAAACTGAGGCACCCAGTGATCTTGTCCAAGGTCAAAAAGCTAATAAGTCTTGGAGCCGGGATTTGAGCCCAGATAAAGTAAAAATGGAGCTTATGCTGTAAATTCACTTATAAGAATGGCAATATGGTTATGATTCAAAGTCTCTAGTCTAGATTGTTATTCTATGAGAGAAATGAGGAATCTTTAAGTTCAGATGTATTCCTTCATCACTCCTGGAGTTCCATTCCTCAGCTTGTGTGTGCTGCCATCTTATATAGAAGGCTTGTGGGGGCTCATGGGTGCTGCAAGGAGAAATCAGTACAGGGTCCCTGAGAGTAACTGATGAGGACTCACATTAATAGTATCCTTCAAAATGTTCAGCTGGTGCCTGTCATGGATATGATTCTTTAGTAACCTTTTTGGATCTGATCTGTCAGGGCTTATGATGATACCTTTGAAGTGAAAACCAGTCATTTTTTTTCCAGCATTTCTCCCACTCATGAATACTCTATCATTGCTTTTGTATTTTGGTTTTCTGAAAATTTGGCTCAGACTAAAATTACTAAATGCTTCCAAACCCTGTACCCACACTGAAGAAAAAAGTCAGAAATCAAAATATCAGCACAAAGGTAGTATTTATGTCTGGGATTTTCATGAAGTTCTATCAAGGTATTCTTTTATAAACCCAAGAGGTCTTAAGCTAGTTTTCCTTTTTTGCATTTCTAACATCTATTTGATGACATGTATAATGTCGTGTATACCATATAATGTAATATACCTAAATTTAAAAACATACACACACACAAAACCAAACAATATAGTGATTAAGAAAAACAACTCAGTCTGGGAAGCCAGCATTATTAGTTATTTCATTCATACTTATTTCTTGTGTGAATCTGGGAAAATTTTTTTAAAGCATTTTTGGGTCCATTTATTCACCTGTAAAGTTATAAAAGCAGTCCTTTGAACAGCTCAAAATATTGAAATAATTTCTAAGAACCGTTATTTAGTGGCACTTAATGATACTGTTACTTAACGACCTGCCACCTCCAGGCATTGGCCCATCACCTCCCACCTGGACCAAGCTCATTTGTTATTAGCCCACTGCTCTACTCCATGCCCCCACAAGCTCCTGCCTTCCATCTTCCTGGAGCACACACAGCCCCACCTTGCAAAGCCTTTCTGTATCTCCTCATTGCCCAGACTAAAGTTCGCAAGAGGCCCATCAAGGAATCGCCATTTATGGTGGAGTGCAGTGGCTCACACCTGTAATCCCAGCACTTTGGGAGGCTGAAGTTGATGGATCATAAAAAAACAAAAAAACAGGCTGGGCGCGGTGGCTCAAGCCTGTAATCCCAGCACTTTGGGAGGCCGAGGCGGGTGGATCACGAGGTCAAGAGATGGAGACCATCCTGGTCAACATGGTGAAACCCCGTCTCTACTAAATATACAAAAAATTAGCTGGGCATGGTGGCGTGTGCCTGTAATCCCAGCTACTCGGAAGGCTGAGGCAGGAGAATTGCCTGAACCCAGGAGGCGGAGGTTGCAGTGAGCCGAGATTGCGCCATTGCACTCCAGCCTGGGTAACAAGAGCGAAACTCCGTCTCAAAAAAAAAAAAAAAAACCAAAAAAACAAAAAACTTTATTGTTTTTCACTTTCAGTATAAATGTCAAGGAAGCAAAATAAATCCTAAATAGAGAAAACATAAGGAAAAATAGAATGTATTAGGCAATTTGATGCTGTGCCATAAAGGTGGCAACTTTCCAGAACACTCTTCCATACCATGCATATCTGTATCCATAATACTGGAAGAGGATTCTTGCCTCTCCTCCAGGCAAGCATCAAAAAATTCTTGTACTGCATTTCACTGATTGTAAGAAGCCAAGAAAAAATGAAGATGCCTGCGAATCTTGCACATTATTGCTCTTGTTACTTTCTATGGGAGGGCTTGTCTAATCTCCTTGTCCTCACAACAATACATTCTTTTCCCTCAAGCACTTAGCATAAGTTATGGTTAGATATAACTTTATTTTTGTGTTTATTTTATATATACCTGTATCCCACTCTAGACATAGGGAAAGGGATGATGTCTGCGCTCATTTGTGTATCCACGAGTCCAGCCCAATGAATGCAGCTCATTCTCAATGAGTGCAGTGCTGCCTCATAGGATGTGTTCTGGGAAATCGTGGAGGTGATTAGGAGGATTCTCCTGGCCTTTAGGGAACAGGCAGGAATACCTGAGGTCATGCTCTGGGCAGGATGGTACAATGTTATGAAAAATTGCCATGTGTCCTGCAAGACTTCTGTTAAGTCCTGCCTGAGTAAACCCTCCGTATTAGTCGGTTGCCACACTGTTATAAAGAACTACCCGAGGTTGGGTAATTTATAAAGAAAAGAGGTTTTATTGACTCAGCCCCTCATGCCGTACAGGAGGCATGGGTGGAAAGGCCTGAGGGAACTTACAGTCATGGCATAAGGCAAAGGGGAAGGAAGCACATCTTCACGTGGTGGCAGGAAAGAGCTAAGGGGAAATGCTACACACTTTTAAACAACCAGATCTCCTGAGAACTCACTGTCACAAGAACAACAAGGGAGAAATCCACCCCCATGATGCATTCACCTCCCACCAGGTCCCCTCCTGAAACACTGGGGTTTACAATTTAACATGAGATTTGGGTGGGGACACAAAGCCAAACTGTATCACCCTCTAAAATAAAAACAGAGTACGTTAGTGTATGATTTTAATTAATTAATTATTATTTTTTACAAGAAGTTGTTTGAAAGGCCAGTACTTGAGTAAAAGGTAGATATTGAGAGGTAAGGCTAAATGAAATAAAGACATTGTTTCCAAATTACTGAATAATTTACTCATCTTGGGTATTTTGTCCACTTGATTCTATAATTGCTACACAGTACTCTTGGAACAAATTGGGAAGTCAGATAGTGGTTTTAACTTGATGCCATATTTTTTATTATTGATAATCTATGCTAGGCATCCCCCTGGGTCCCACAAGGTATCAGCTGATATTATCAATCAAAAGAAAAATGACCTTTACAGTACTTTCAACGATTCCGCAGTTTTGGTGTGGGAAATGGACATGATTTGCTTCCTCATTTATGGGATCATCAGCTTTTTCTGTCTACAGGGAAGGGTTGTGTTTGTCATTCCATGTTATACCTACCTTAATTGAGGTTGTTTCCTTCCTTCTTTCATTATATGCAAATACATCTGGTCTATTGCCATTATTTGTTTTCATACTAGTATCTATCTGTACATTTGCATTATCATTTTCTCAAAAATACATTTTTTGTGTGGGTAATGGCATCTGATCTTACTTCTATCTTATGTATCATATTTGTACAGGCATCTGCCTACTTCAGGTTTATGGTGTGCCTGTCTGAGCATTCACATATAGCAAAATATGTTACTTTGTTTAAATTACCATTCCCTTTTCTACTTTATATTATAGCTAGAGTATTATATTTACTTTATTTTAATAATAAATAAATAGGTTAAATCATCTATAAATTTAAGTTTAGAATAATAAAGAAAACCTTGCAAAATATTTGTTTCAAAGGGTTGGTTTTGATAGATTGAAAACCACAGGCCAAAGTATGGTATATAGTAAGTATTTAATAAATATTTATTTGGTGGATAAGTGAATAAAATGGAAACTAAGGTGCAAGTCCTCGTTATTAGCTAAGGGAGAGCACCATTGTTCCTAAAGCACAGGGAAGAGATGGGTGTATCTCAGTTCACATATACATAGCTTTAAACAAGCTATAACAGGGACAATGAATGGGAATTTGAGATATTAAATTTCACAGTTCCTTTTTAAGCTCTGGTCAACAAGTGCATCTCCATGCAGTGGGTTTTACTGAGTGATACAGATGCTTCCCACCAGTAACAGACCTATTGTCAGGACCTATTATATTATTATCAGTGAGTAGTGTTTAAATAATGTTGAAAGACTTCACTTACACGTAGAATTCTATATATACAAGTACATAAAAATTGCGTCCCTATATTAAAACTATTTTTAAAAAACATGGCTAATCCAAAGGTTTTCTGCTTAAAATGCAGATAATTACTATTTTGAAATAACTAGGGTTCTTCATTTCTTCAACATTCAAGCTATTCAAGATTTCTTGATAACAAAGCTATTGTAACAATGCAGATGTTATTTATGAAAGAAATGTAGGAAAAGAATATGTTTCAAATTTAACTTTCATTATGTTGAATTGTAACAGGCTCTGACTTCAAAATTTTTTCAGCCTTTTGTATGGTTGTGCTTACTAAACATGTATCTGCTGCATTTTACAATTTTCTGTGTACTCTAATTCTTGAGAATTGGATTCTTAGGAATGAACAAGCCTTATTTATGTTCTGTTTCCATAGTTTTCAGAAGTGTCAATTAATTAATCAGAGTTTGTGACCAATCCTAAAATACATCCTTTAGAAAACGAATTAAAAATGAATTTTATATAAAGTTACAAAATCTAATATCTCAGGTGAGCATGTTCATTGTAATTCTCTTCATATTCCTATAAAGATTATTTTTTATTGCATTATATAACAAAGATTTGAAAAGCAGAGTTTCATTTGTTTTGGGTTTAGAGTTTCAGAAGAATAACAGATAGTTTCATACATCCAAGACTGTTAGAACACAACTACTCTATGATTATTCATCCATATTTCTTGAGTGTTCATGGAGTGAAAATTTAACTTTTTAACTGGCAAGTAGAATGTGGTTGAAATATTTGGTTGTTGAGGTGTTGCAAATCAATGTGAGCATTGATAACCTAGTGCAGTGGACACTTCTATTTTCATGCAAACTTAAGAGTTTTCGTATGCAATTTCTTACTGGCTACACCTTTGTACCTGTAACTCTTGTTAACATCTTGTTTATATTCCCTACACAGCTAGACTTTCATTCTAGAGAGAATTCCAGGCCATCATTGAATAGTTTCTCCCAGTATTCCAAACACAGTAACATACCAAGCGTGTAACATTAAAAAAAAAAAATCTGACATGACACCAAAACATTTTTGATTTGTTGTTTTAATTTCAAAAATGGAGGTTATTGTAGCAGTTGTTTTTACCTCTTCAGAGCAAAGAATTAAACCTCTTAAATGACAGAGTCCCAAAGAATGATTTTTGAATTAGTAAGATGAAAGTTGTACACAGCCCTCCACAGTATGGTCCACCAATGGACCAAATAAAGAACTACTCATCCCATTATGGTGTCTGTGACCAGTTTATACTGCAGCACTGTCCAAAGGTGATTCCATTGTGGGTGTGGACTCTCCCATGGAAAGAATATCAGAGACCCCAGTCTGCTACTGAATGTGGGCTCAAAAATACCCACACGAGTTGATGTGGAGATAGAGTTGCATTTGTTTATGTGTATAGTTTTGTACATGTGAGGGTTTTCTCATTCCCATAGTCCCAGTTAGCTGCTTTAAATATTTGTGGTGTGTTCTGAAACAACCCACGCATTTCCTTTACACGTGATGAGACCACTAGTTATGATATTCTCCTGCTCTTTTGTGTACTAATATCACAAGGGATAGTGTGGTTCATGGGAAAAGTGGTTGAAGGATCCAGGGATGTCTTTCATGAAGAATTCTGCCAGATTGTAGCCAAAACCATTTTCAGTGGTGGTGGGGGGAGGACTGCATTTCTTGGCAAAAAATGGGGATAACAGGAATCCTAAATGTCTTTTGATAAGTTATAAGATATATAACTAAAAGATAATTTACATTTAGAATTCTACCCTATTTTATGGTTAGGATATAATGAGATGGGTGCAAATTGATTTATGTTTAGTATATTAAGTGTTCAATAAATATTAACTACTGTTAATAGTAGTAAATTTATTAGTAGCAATCAAAATTGTGGTGACATATCACCACAGCAGTGTACGGCAGTCCAATTTGCAATCTAAATTGCATAAGTTATTTCCTGATTTCTAGATAATGTACTTTAATTACAGTTTAATGCAGCTGGAAAGATTTGATAAGGAATGCTTAATATTTGTTTTTAAAATATTCACTAATTGTTACTCATTTTAAAATTCAGATTTTCTGTAATGATCTCTGTGGCTCTGTATGATTCCATGTTACTTTATAAATGTGTTGGACCTGCCAATGGAGACTTTTCAGGAGCCAAACCACTGTGAAGCCTAAATGGTGGCCATTGCTCCTGGGACTTCTGTTAGTCTTGTTGTCTCATCAGCATCAGTGTACTTGAGGTGCTCTCTATTACCCTTACTTTCCTTTGGATTAAAGCATCCTTCTCATTTTTTTTCCCGAAGGATCCCCAGTACCAGGGAATACTTCAAATTCTCATGAGATTGCTGGTATAGAAATGCTGGCAGCAGCTTGACATTTTTTTTTTTCAAGTTGAGTGTTCAGTGGCCAACTTGTACGTTATTTCTTCATTCCATGCCATAACAACCCTAGACTTAAAGAGGTGTTTCAATTTCTATATCACCAAATAAAATGAATTCTCCTGGGCTCCCTCCTCTCCCTCAAGACCTCAGTTTAGGAAGAGTAACATTAAAACACTCTCTAAGAATGACTTGTTAGATTACAATTTAAATGTATACTACAGACAAATACTTTTAGATGGCTTGACTGACCTGAATATCATGGGGGGTGTCGGGGAATTATTTTAGGATGAAACTGTTCAGCCTCGGATCATCAGGCATTAGATTCTCATAAGGAACACACAACCTAGATCCCTTGCATGCACAGTTCTCCATAGGGTTCACACCCCTATGAGAATCTAACATCGCCGCTGATCCGACAGTAGGCGGAGCTCAGACAGTAATGCTCACTCACCCGCTGCTCACCTCCTGCTGTGCAGCCTGGTTCCCCACAGGTCATAGGGACTGGTATCAGTCCATGGCCCCAGGGCTTGGGACACCCGCTGTACCTAAAAAGTTTTGGAGGAAATGATACACAGTACAAAGACGTTTAGAGGAAGATCTGGTCTGAGCTGGCTGGTTAAGAGAAGTTTGGGGGTGTTTGTGACAGAGTAGAGAGAAAGAGGTTGCTAGATGATTAGGGAAAATTGCTACATATAAAATAGGAAAAGAGTCAGCATTCCAAGGGAAATGCCATTCACCAGAATGTCTTTTCTGGTTTGGTGGCTTGATTAGGAAGACCCAAAGAAGAGATGAGATTCAGGGTGTGATTCTTTGAACCACAGAACAGAAAGAGGACTGCTATTCCTCTTTCATAAAAAAGAGAAAACAAAAGTTTATATCAATGTTTCCATGTACATGCTTCACAACACAGCCTCTCATTTTTTGCTTCTGTTATTAGTTAATAGTTTAACTATTTTTTTCTCCCTGTATGGTGCAGCCAGTATGTGTTGTCTCCAGGGTTATCAGGAGATGATGTAGTTGTGTTAGTTTTGCACTGGTACAAACTGTTTTCTCCCATTGGCCATTGTTTTCTACAGAGACTGACTTCTATTTACCAGAAATGACAGAGTCTGGCGTTTGGATGCCATCTCTTAGAACCAGTGAGATGACATTCTGGATTACTAAAATATGTTTCATGCCATGCTGTGGGAAAGGGGATGTGAGAACTTTATGCAATAGAGTATCAAATGATGTTTTTGCATGTTTCACTGTTCTCTTGCAATGAGGAAGGTTGCTACTTTTGCTACTAATATGCTTTTAAAATGCTTGATGAAACTTTCAAAACTAAATGAAAAGGGAACACTTAAAAATAATACTCTGAAAATGAAGGAGGATATAATCTCATTACTAATAGATTATTTTAAAGGGAATCTTTCTATTTGTAAAAACTGTAGTGCACATACAATATACATATATCTGTAAAACAGACTATGGTAGATGCATTTTAAATGTTAGCCAAATTTTTAATAAAATATACATAGTACCAAGATACTAACATATAGTAGCAGATAATGTTAACCACTTTCCAAATCACCTTATAGCATTATGATTCCTATACTTACTTACAACCATTTAAATCACAAAGAGCTCTTCAATATATTTTCTTTAGTCTTAGAACTGTGAGAAAGGCCACAGGATATTTTCATTATTTTTGCAGAAGAGAAAATGGCCCAGATAAAAATTGGTGGAAGATGCTCCGACCCTTGTCCCTGCCAGTGTGTTCTTGCTCTGCCCCATCTTCCTGATTCTGGATGCTATCTCTAAATTTGTCAGACTGTGTCACATGGGCAGTGCTTTTCTTTTTATCTGCATTGATTCCTTGGGTAACAATGAATAGAAGGCTTTAGGATACCTTGCAGAGAATGCCTGCTTTGCCGCTAAAAGATGCCTATCAGGTGGTGGTTAAGACCACAGACTTGAGCCAGCTTCTGGACTTTAAGCTCCAGCTCTACCACTCAGCAGCTGTATGACTTTTAGAAGAATGATTGCTCTGGGCCTCAGTTTTTTCATCAGTAAATTGAGAATAGCAAAAGTACCTATCTCATAGGGATGTTGTAATGAATGATTGAATGAACGTATATAAAAGCATGAATAGTGCCCACACTGAGGAAGCACTCTACACATCAGTCTGTTATTACTGAAGAGTTGCACTTTTTAAAGTGGATGTGACTTCACTCTTTTTTTTTACTTTAAGTTCTGGGATACATGTGCATAATGTGCAAGTTTGTTGAGCAGACTCATTCATGATATCTATACTGCTCAGAACAGACTTCCCAAAGTCTGCTGGTGTAGTGAATACTTTTTCCTTAGAAAAATACATCTCTCACTGGCAGAGTCTTTAGACTCTAATTTCTAGTCTTTAGTTTCAGACTAGATTGTAAACATTGTGTGGGGAATATAGCACTGATCCAGGAGGCCAAATACCTGAATTTTAGTCCCAGCTCAGTTATTAACCAGCTGTGACCTTGGGCCAGTCAATTAACCTTATCCAGCTCAATTTCATTTCTCCTCATGAGAAGTCAAAACTATCCACCTCCAACTCTTCCAAAATCCCATACTATGATTGATGTACTGGAGAGGAAGTTTCTTTAAAACAAACATTAGGCAAGGCCCAGCATCATCCCATATAGTTAAAAGCTGCTATTAGAAGGATTTAGCAGTTTTTACAAAGGACAGAATTGGCAAATGTATCTTACAATTTGAGAAATAAAACATTAAAAGCTTTTTTAAATACAAGTTTCTTCATACACCCTAAAAAAAAAGCATTTATCAAATTAAGATAGAATGACTTTCCATAAAATAGGTGAATTATCCTTTCTCTGAGCCTCTGCTTTGTAGAATAATGCTCCAGCAATTGTCATAACACCATATCTTCCCATATTGTCCTTTACTTTCAAGGTCACACTTTCAGGCGCTGTCATGAGAATGGAGAGGAGAGGGAAGAAGCTACTTCCTCCTCTGTCTATACATCATAGACACCTGTCCCCACTTCCCCACACTCAGTCCTTCAACCCTTGGGCCAGTATCAGTGTGTGCACTTTATCATCATAACAGTGAACTAAAACGAGAAATAAAGAATAGCAGGAAAAGATCTCGGTTGGGCACTGATGTAAATGACAGCTAATGTGTTCCTGCAATCTTTATTTCCTTTTTGTTTTGATTAACATGCTGAGCCTCTGGAGAATCTTTTTCTCCATCTGCCAGATGGGAATCTTCTTTAGGATGATGGAAAAGGCAGAAGTAATGTGGGTAACTAATAATTTAACAACAGGCAGATTGCAAGGATAACCCAGTATATTAAAAACCAGCTCACCAAGCATAAGGGTATGTGACTTACTTTACAGAAGACACTTTGCTTTGTAAGCTCTTGTACATGGAGGGGGAGATTTTAACTTCTTTAAGGAAGGGCTTCTTTCCTTGTTTTGTCCCAAGACTAGGAATGTTGGGTCTGGATGGGGTAGGCATGGCAGCAGTGTGCAGAGTCTCAGACCATGGTGATGGGAGAGTTGATGTCCTCAGCACATAAAGAGGAAGGGTTCCTTGCAACAGGAATCTCTAGGGACGGCCAGCAACTGCATACCCAGTTAGGCTCAGGTTGAAGTACTTGGCTTAATAAGCAAAGTCATTTAATAATGTTAGAAAAGAACCTTGGGCTAAACCCTGGAAAAGTTTGTTTCCTCATTCAGCATAGAGTGATGTCACTCAGCACATGCCTGGCCCAAAACTGTCTTCTTTGATATCTATTTTTTCTGTTTGTAGGGCCAAGGAGATCTGTTGAAGAATGCCAAGAATGAAGCTATAGAAAACATGAAGCAGATCCAGCTGGCGTGCTTGTCCTGTGGACTGAGTAAAGCCCCCAGCAGCAGTACTGAGGCCAAGAGCAAGCGCAGCCTGGAAGCCATAGAGGAGAAGGAAAGTAGCGAGGAGAATGGGAAGCTGTGAGTCTGGGCATCATTGACATGTTCACCCGTCTTGAAAGGACTCTGGTTTCTCATTCTTGTTTTCTTTCTTTAAATGTTTTAGAAGTTCAAAAAATGATACCCTCTATGTCATATAGGACATAGATATTTTCACAATGTCAGTATTTTAGTGTAATTTATCTAAGTTAAAGCCTTTAGTAGCAGTGTTTTAAATTCTGAGATACGTGTCAACACCTGTGTGTGGATGTCTTTGGAAGAGAGAGAGAGAGAGAGAGAGAGAGAGAGAGAGAGAGAGAGAGAGAGGGAGAGAGAATGTGTGTGTGTATGTGTGTGTGTGATAGAGAAAAAGAGAGACAGAGGAATTCTGTTAAAATCTATTCTGTGTTGCATTATTCATTTAGTGAGTTATTCCTTGATTATTTTGGGACTATTTTGTTAATCTGAAATTCTAAAGAGCACTTACTGTAACCTGTCGCTGTGTTTAATTTTATGTCTCTGCCTTTGACATTTAATTTAGAGATCTTAGCATAGCTTGTTATTGAAGGAAGTAAATTTATCAAATTTATCAAAGCATAGATGTTTTGGTAGATTATATGTAGATTAGAAAAATTCCTAAGAATCACAGTAGAAATAAAAGTGAATGGAAGATTAAACAGATGATCAGAATTTCTAGAAAGATTAGCGAAGTCATTTCTTCAGTTAGAAAACTTTAAAAAATATTTATTAAATAAAATCAATTTTTAGAAAGTTTTCTGTAGTCATTTACTAAACCTATGATTTCACTTGAAAAGCTGATCATAAGTGAATTTATATCTATCTATGTGGTACTCTGAAACATTCTGAAAGCTCTGTTGCAATTAGAATTTTGATATAACAATAATATTATTGCATAATTTCAAGATTTGTAGGACGGTCTCATTCTTTTAAGCTGAGACTCTAGCACTCATTTTCTGTAATAGATAAGGCAGCTTAGAGGTCTGGCTTTGGATGTAATTTAGGGTACTAAATTTAAATTTAAAGATGTTGTTCAAACAATATCATATCATCATATTGAGCTGATAGAAATTCTGTGGGTCAGATAACATCTTTGTGATAATTTAAGAACTAAACAGTTTTAAAACATCTATGATATAATCCTAATGTACACAGAAAAGCATACAAATGAAAACAAATGACTAATTAGGGTACATTTATAATTGCATCTAGGTCATTTTTACCCTAATGTCTTCATAAAGTACTTGAGTGTAATGTTTGTTACCTCCAGCAGAACTAAATGTTCTATGGTTATGAGAGAATATATTTATTTAAAACATTGCTTTTATTTTGAAAAGCTTCTTAATTAATTTGATTAACAAATATGCTAATTTGGGGAACCTAGAGAAGATAATTGTTGAAATTTTGCAAATATAAACATCTCCTATAGTTTCTGTGTTATTTCTGACTTCTTAACACTATTACGTTCATGTTGCACATTACTGAAAGAGTAAAGATATGAAAAAAACACTTACTGTTTTTCTTTTATTGTGAATTGAGAAAGCAAAGCTCATGAAAATGGATTACTACATTAAAATATCTGAAAGAGTTTGCTATTTGCATGGATCAGATATGATGAAATTATTCCCTGGGTTTAAAACTGGGCACTTGAAGGAGCAGGTACCTGAGATCATTTAAGGCAAGTTTCCAATGGTACTACAATGGCCTGAAAAAATTTCTTTACTCTCTATTATATTTAACTTGCTGGTAGGAGGAATAGTGGAATGCAGGTGTTAAGCCCTTTGTGGTAAAAAAGGTTCTGTAAGCAGAAACAAAACCCACCTTATATCAGCTGATTGGTTGATTTTACTAGGGTACCTCTTCATCTACTTGAATTTCATTTGGTAAATCCACGTCTTTACTGGATATACAGATAGGTGGGAAGAGAAGGTAAAGGATGGCAAACTCTCAAACAATATTTATACATTTCTTTATTCCAGGGTCAAATCTAATCTTTTGAAGTAGATTCCCTAGTTTTTAATTTGTCCTAGAGCTCCCCTCACACTTAGGGCCTACCCAACAATTCTCGAGAACATAATATGGATTCCACCTCATCAGATGCTACTTCTGGCAGTGGGTCGTCAGCCATACTCTGCTTCATTCCACTGGATGTTCTTGCTAGATGGGGAGTGAGATATGGAGCAGGGAGGAGCTTTGGATTCTGGGAGTGGAGGAGTGGCAAGGGAAGATTCTCCTAGTCTCCTGTGATGCACATTCCTTCAGACAGAGTAGCAAAAACAAATTTTTTTTGTGTATTATGTCTCCAAGACATTGTTACATTCTACAAGGAGCACCTATCTCCTTTATAGACTTGAACTGTGGTAGAAAAAGTCCCTTCTCTCTTCTGTCCACTTAGATTTGGTGATGCTAAGAAGCTAGTGTTTTAGATATTAATTCTATTTTTATTTATTCATCTTTACATCATCAATGGGATCTGAGGTGAAGACGGTAGGTATTATCACTGGCATTTTAAAGGTGAGAAAGCCCAAGGCCACTGAGATAATAAATGGAATAACTGATTTTGAACTCAGGTCTGTCTGATTTTGTGTGCAAGATTCTATATTTAGTGATTTTGATTTTAAGTTTATTCTCAAAATTTTAAACCAGACTATTAACTCTTACTTTTATAACCACAGATACAAAGAGCCATATCATTTTTTTCTGAATATAAAATATTAATGGTCAGTATAAAAATACAAAAATAAAGAACTATATACAATCGAAAAGCAAAATTACTCACTATTAACATTTTGATTTATATCCCTTTAGACACTGTTTAGAGTTTATACATATATGTAAATATGCTTTTATTTTAACAAAATAGAGATATTATATGAACTGTTTGTAGCAGGGTGCTTAAAATTTTAACAATATGTTATGGATATCTATGTCAATAAATGTGTATGTACATTAGAGTTCCCAGCCTTTGAACTGAATCTAGTCCAAAAATGCTGTGTTTTATTTGGCCACTGATTATTATTATTATTTTTCATATTTAACCATTAGACAGCATTTGAAATTTGGAAAATGTTATGTAAAATTCAATGTCCTGCTTCTTTTAAAGTATTGGATAATCTGACAACACAAGACACCTCTCACTTCCCACCTCACAACCAGCACACATATACTTTCTTGCTTGGCATCAATTAATAGAAACTGCCCTCTCCAAAAGGGGCATATGCTGTCGAATTTTCTAGAGAGTCTTTTCACTCATTTATCTTACATCTGGAACTTGTGGACATGACAGGTGGTGAAACTTGATGTGAATTATCATATATATGGAAGCCAAAGTGAGAGAATTGCTTGAGGCCAGGAGTTGAGACTAGCCTGGGAAACAATGTCTTTAAAAAGTGAAAAAATTAATTATCATTTATAATAATTACACAGTATCTTATTATATGGCTTACCATAATATATTTAACCCATGTCCTATTGTTAGACTTTACTCTCCTAATTTCTTGTTATATAAACATTCCTGTAATAAAATCCATTTTTGCAAAGTTGTTCAACTTTTTCCTTGGGATAAATTTCTAGAAGTGGAGTTGTTGGGTCAAAGGACATAGAGTTTTTTGTTTTGTTTTGTTTGTTAGGGCTTTTGAGATACATTGCCAAATAGTCCCCGGAAAACTTGTTCAGTTTAAAATCCCACCAGGAGTTTATGAGAGTACTGAAATCTTTGCTAATAATAAATTTATTTTTTCTTATTTTTATCTTTGCCAATCTTATAAAAATATTATTTCTCTTTATCTTTTATCTCTAGTGAGATTGAATGCATATTTATATGTTAATTGGCTCTAAATAATCTCATTAAAAGTAAAAACTTCTGTACTCCAAAGGATACTATCAAGAAAGTGAAATACAACCCACAGAATAGGTTTGCAGGTCATGAATCTGATAAGAGACGGGCATCCAGAATTTACAAAGAACTATTAAAACATAATAAAAAGACAACCCAATTTTTAAAAACTGGACAAAGGATTGGAATAGACTTTTCTTCTAAGAAGATAGGCAAATGGGAAGTAAGCACATGCTAATGATCATTAACCAGTAAGATCACATAAGCCATAGCCACAATTAGATATGACTTCACACCAAATAGTTTGGCTATAATAAAAAAGACAGATAATAAGTGTTAGCGAGGATGTGGAGAAATTGGAACCATCCTAACCTGCTGGTAGAAATGTAAAATAGTGCAGCTGCTTTGGAAAACAGCTTGGCATTTCCTCAAAAGGTTAAAAAAATATGAGTTACTATATGACCCAGCAATTCTATCTTAGGTTTCTACCCAAGAGAAGTGAAAATATATGTCCACACAAAAACTTGTACACAAATGTTCATGGCAGCATTATTTATAATAGTCAAAAGTAGAAACAATCCAAATTATCAATTTATGAAAAGATAAATAAAAATTACATATTCATACATTGGATTATTCAACATTAAAAAGAAATGCAGTACTGATACATGCTACAAGAGTATACCTTGAAAACATTATGCTAAGTGAAGGAAATCAGGCACAAAGGCCACATACTGTACAGTTTCATTTTTATAAAATATCCAGAATAGGGAAATCAATAGATACAGAAAGCAGACTAATGGTTGCCAGTGGCTGTGGGGCCTGGGGAGTGACTGTTAATGGGTATGAGTTTTCTTATTGGTGTGATGAAAATGTTCTGGAATTAGAAATAATGGTGATGTTTGTTTACATAACTTGTGAATGTACTAAAAGCTATTTAATTGTATATTTTAAAGGGTGAATTTTATGATATGTAAATTATCTCAGTAAAAGGGTTAAAAAAGGAGAAATAAAGAGAAAAGAGAATTTAAAGAATGAACAGAGTATAAGAGAATAATGAAATCAAGAATCTAATATATATGAAATTGGAGAGAAGAGCAGGAAAGAAAAAAATTTGAAGAGATCATGGCTAAAAACATTCTCATTTTTAATGAAAACTATAACCCCACATATCCAAGAATCTCAAAAATTCCAAGGACAAGAAACATGAGAAAAACAACTTACTCTGTTTTCTGCTGCTATAACAATGCCACAGACTGTGTAACTTACAAAGAAGTTTATTTGGTTCACAGTTCTGGAGGCTGAGAAGTCCAAGAGCATGGCTTTGGCACCTGGAGAGTGTAATCCCATGCCAGAAGGGCAAAAGGTGGAAGGTCAAGAGAACCCATATAAAGGAGGCTTTGCTTTTATAACAAAGTCACTTCCTCTACAACTACCCTACTCCTATGATAACACATTCATCCCTTCATGAGGGTGGAGCCCTCAGGACCCAATTACCTCTTATTTGACACCACTTCCCAACACTCTGGCATTGGGAATTCAATTAAGTTTCCAACATATGAGTTTTGGTGGCACCTTCAAACCATTGCAACAATCAAGGCATATCATGGCCAAATCGTTCAAAAGTAGTGATAATGAGATAATCTTAAAAGCAGCCAGTAAAAAAATACTTGTACAGAGAAAATAGGAAAGACAGATATATCTTATTGTAAACCATGCAAATGAGATGCCAGTGGAGTACTGAAAACAAAACAAAAACTGTAATCCTAAATTCTATACCCAGTAAAAATGAATTCTAGAACTCTATACCTATTCAAAACTGAAGGTTATACAAAAAAATTTCAAAAGCTGGATTCATCACCAATAGTCTTACATTACAAGAAATGTTAAAGGAAATCCTTCAGGCTGAAGGAAAATTATGCCAGGTAAAAATATGGATGTACAAAAACAGATGAAGAGAGCTAGAAATAGTAACTGCAGGGATAAATATGGCTGGCCCTTTGTATTCAGGGGTTTTGCATCTGTGGATTCAACTAGCAATGGATGAAAAATTCTTAAAAAATAAAAATAACAATACAAAATTAAACAAGTACAAATAAAAATACAGTACAATTATTTATATAGCATTTACATTTTATGTATTATAAGTAATCTAGGGATAATTTAAGATATACATGAATATATATAAAGGTTAAATGCAAATACTATATTATTTTATGAAAGGGACTTGAACATCTAGGGATTTTGGTTGCAGGGGGTAGCAGTGAATGAGGGGAACCGGAACCAATCTTTTGCTGATATTGTGGCACAGCTATAAAAGGTATATTACTTAAATCTCTTATTGTATTGTAAATTGTTTAAATAATGAAATTAAAAGGCAGAAATTGTCAGACTGAATAAAATAAAAAGACCAAATAATATGCTGCTTACAAGAAACACAATTCAAATATAAGGACACACATAGTTTGAAGGAAAGGGATTGGAAAAGATATACCATGACAACACAAGTTGAAAGATAGCTGCTGTGGATATATTAATATCAGATGTAGTATATTTCAGAGCAATGAATATTGCCAAGGATAAAGAAAGTTATTAAATAATGTTTCAGGCATCAGCTCATCACGAAGATGTAATAATCCTAAGTATTTATGCAACTAATCAGAGCTTCAAAATATATGAAGCAAAATCCAGTGGAATTGCTAGGAAAAACACTCAATTATACAATTATAATCAGAAGTTTCAATATCTATTTCTCAACAGATAGAACAACCAGACAGAAAATCATTAAGGATGTAGATTATTTAAATTATATGATCAACTACCTTGACACAATTGATATTCATGGAACATTCCACCACCAACAGCAGATTACATATTATTTTCAAGTACACAGAAAGTAGTTACCAATATGGACCATATTCTGGTTTATAAACTCATCTCAATAAATTTAAAAGGATTAATGTTATATAAAGTGTATGTTCTGACCACAAAAGAATTAGAGATCAATAATAGAAATATCTCTGAAAAATCTCAAAATATTTAAAAACTAAATAACTCATTTCTAAATAACTCTTGTCTCAAAGAAGAAATTAAAAAGGAAATTAGAAATTACTTTGAATTTAAGTGTTAAAATTCATGGGATAACACACTATATTTAGGAAATTTATAGCAGTTAACACTTGTATTAGAGAAAAGAAATTTTTAAAACCAAAGACTTCCATTTTCATCTTAAGAAACTAGAAAAAAAAAAAGGAGAAAATTAAGTTCAAAGTAGAAAAAAGGGAATAAAGATTAGAAATCAATGAGATAGAAAACAATAGAGAAAATCAATAAAATAAAAAAGCTGAATTTTTGGGAACATCAATAAAATTAATAAATCTCTATTCAAACAAGGAAAAGAAGATGCAAATTACCAATTTCAAGAGTAAGATCAGACATCATTTCAATATTGAATTAAAAAAAAGGAGTGAGATTACATCACTTCAAATATTAAGGATATTAGAAGGATAATAGGCAAACATTATGAAGACTTTCTGCCTATAAATTCTACAACTTCAATGAAATGGGCAAATTTCTTAAAAGACACAAATTGCCAAACCTCAAAATGATGATGAGTTAAATAACGTAGACAAAAAGTGCACACTGTATACCCAGTAATATACATTTCTGGAAATGCAAACTAATGAATAGTGACAGAAAGCAGATCAGTGGTTACTGGAAGCAGATGATTCCAGTGTGTAATGGGGAGGGTGAGATTAGAAAGTGGATTGGGGATGAGTATATGTCATTACTCTGATCATGGTCGTGTTTTCACATGTTAGACTTATGTCAAAATTTAAATTTTATACTTTTAATATGTGCAGTTTGTTTTATGGAAGCTCTCAATAAAGCTCTTAGAAATACATAGGAGCATCTCTAAGTTAATAATTTTGAGGTAGATTAAAAAAATGATAGTTGAACTTTTATTTTTCCTGGAATTAGTGAATTTGTAGATTAAGCTTTTTTCAGTTTATAGATGATTTCTGTTTCACATTTTTGTATTTTTCTGCATATGCTGTGTGCATGTACGTGTGTGTTTACAAATTAGAAACACACACTCACATGCACACAGTACACACATGGAAAAATATAAGAATATTGAAATATAAGTAGTCTCTGTATGTCGTCTGGGCTTCTTGACAACATGGTGGCTAGGTCCCAAGGGTGAGCATCCCTAGATAGAGCAAGCCAGGAAGAAACTGTATTACATATTATGAGTTACCTAGCTTTACAAGTCACATAGGTCATTTATATCACATTATATTCATTGAAGCAGCTGCAAAAGTACACTCAATATCAGGTAGAGCAGTGGGATAAACATTAACTCTTGGTAAGGTAATGGTGAGGTTCTAGAAAAGTAGGTAAAACCAGAAGTATTGTGGTTGCCATTTTTGAAAATTATAATGTTTTACATATAAATAAAGCAATTTTCATAAGGTCACATGATAACTAATAACACTGGAATTTCTTATTTCATAGAAATCAGGTCTTCTTAAATTTGATTTAAAAGAGATGCTAATTCAATTTAAAAAACTTACAAATATAAACTTCCATTACTTTTGTGTTTCTTTATGTCACATGGTCTTGTATTACAGTCTCTTACTTTATATTACAAAATATTTTTGTAAGATTCATTCTGATTTTTTCTGATTACTCTTTAATATTTTATCTAAACCTGTTTTTTTCTTAAGAAATGGCATGAGTTTATTCTTGCTATATTTTCTTTTCAGCTTGTATGTTATTAAAACCCTTACTTAAATATGAATGAAAAATTAAATATTTGATCATAAGCTGCAGAATCTGATGTTATTTATTTAGTGATCTTCTTATTTTAGGGGTAAGGAACTAAAACATACCAAAGTGTAAGTGCCTTCACTTCCTAATAAAAAGACAACTATACAATAATAAAGGGGAATAACTTTACATGGTTTTAAAATAAAATTTTATTTTTATTATTTTTAGAGATGAGATCTAGCTACATTGTCCAGGCTAATCACATACTCCTGGCGTCATGCAATCTTCCTGCCTTACCCTTCTGAGTAGTGGGGATTACAGGAGCAAGCTACTGCACCCAGTGGTTTATTTCATTCCTACATGATGCAATAATTTTGTTTCAGTGGATAGTACCTATGAAATGATTTGTTTTGCAACATTCTTAATGTTTTACAGCAGTTTAAAAAATCTTCATTTGTCTTCTGGGGAAACCAAAGCCTATTTGTATAATAGATCCTGAAATTTATATTGACTGGCTCCTTATTTAGTGAACTTGCATTCATTCACAGGAATGTTAGCAGTAACTTGTGAACAAGGTAAAGGAAACCAGAAAGTAAGTCATTTAAAATATCTTTAGGTCATAGTTGATTTCAGTTTAAACTCAAGGAAGTTCTGAGGATGCAATGATGGGCATTTGGATTCCTTTCTTTATCATAGTGAGCATGTTATTGGCATTGTGGGGACATTACATAAAAATGGTCTTCTAGGTTCTAAATTGTTTCTAAAGTCTTTAAATTTCTACAGTCCCAGATTGGGAAAAAATGAATACATATATTTTGGAAATATTATATATTATATATATTTCCAAAATATATATATTCTATTATAGTCTGACTCTATCTGTGGGACATATTTTTCATAATTGTTTATAAACTGTTGAAGAAGGACAGAAGTAATGAATGAATATTTTCTCGCTCCAAAATGTATTTTAAATCTCAGAGGAGTTATATATATTCTATTCAATTAGCCTTTCAAGCAAGAGAAATACCAAGCTGTCTGGAAATATATATACTTATATATATAATATATATACATACATGTTAGAAAATAGATATGTAAATTGGAATATATTTTTATAGGAATGTGTATTCAGTTAGCTCTCTATATTCATGGGTTCCACATCCTTGGATTCCAACCAACCACGATGGAAAACATTTGGAAAAAAATTGCATCTCTAATGAACATGTATAGATTTTTTTCTTGTCATTATTCCCTAAACAAGATAGTATAATAACTATTTACATAGAATTTACATTGTATTAAATATTATAATTAATCCAGAGATGATTTAATGTATTTGGGAGGATGTTGGATACATGCAAATACTTTAATCAGAGTTGATATTTGCACATTTTGGTATCCAAAGGAGGCACTGGAACCGTTCTTCCTCAGTTACTGAGGGACAACTGTTGTCTGTTGTTTGGTATATTGGATGCTGCTATACTCATTTTTTGTGTCAGCATTTGTCCATTTCCAAATGTGGCACATAAATATTGTCATCTCTGTACTATGTCTTCATAAAATATAGCATATAAATGTTTAGATTTTAGAATTACAAAAACAAACAAATATACTACCAGCTCCTGGCACGTACTTAAAAGTCCTTTTAACTTTCTTTTATTTATGTAACCACAAATTTCAGCATTTCTCAACAATGAATTCACAATTACTTCTTCGGTAAAACAAACCATTGACATTGGTGAGAATAACAATAGCTTTTACATAAATATTGTACAGCACCTCTTATCTCTAAAGAAAGTAATGAGACACAGCTGAATGGAAAAAAATGTTATTCACATAAAATCTTAAGGGCCTTGTAGCTATTCAATGATTAGAAATTTAGCTCAGTAGCTAATATTAAGGTCCATATTTTTAAAGTTCTCTTTATTTGTTTTACTTAGAAAATATAGCTGCTACCAGTCAGGGTATATGGTATAAATAATTTGACCTTGCAAACTGGAGAGTTCAGATTTTAGATTTTCTACACAGAGTCTTAAGTATATCTATACTGAAGGCAGTATGCATTCTGATTTTTCCTTCACAAAATATAAGGACTTAGATTTTTTTTAAAAAAGCCAAAATAACATACTGGATTTCTAGTATTCCAACCTCTTTGCCATCAAATTTGGGTCAGGTTTCAGTGGATGGTACCTATAAAGGCCTGTATTCCTTTTGGCAGAGCAACAGGGGGACGCAGGGTAAAAGATCCTGGTTTGCAATTCTATCTGCTTATTCTGAATTTCTTCTCTCTCTTCTCACAGCAGTCTTCTTGTTGCTGCTCCACTACACTTTGGATATTTTTCTTTGTTTCCATGATCTGTTCATTGATTTCCTCCTGTGCTCAAATTTTCAATTAGCCTTTCAAGCAAGAAAAATACCAAGTTGTGTGGAAAAATTTAAAAACATAACTCATAGGCCATCATACGAAGATAAGTCAATTAACACTCTGCATTTGCTCCTCCAACAAATCAAATCCTCTATTATCCCTGTACCATCTTTATTGGATTTTTAACTCCTATGTGCCATTCTAACTTCTAATTGATTAATTCTTCTAGAAAAAGAGATGTTTCTGAACCAGACATATCATAGTGAACCATCCTCCATTGTGAAAACAAAGGGCTTTCAAACTGAAGCTGTGTATTGTAACAGTCACCAATTGAGGAGGCTTTTGTTTTGGTTGAAATATCACAATAGAGTTCTTTACTATCAATTTTCTGTGCCATCAATTCAATTTAGTTGCGAGGAGGAATTCAACATGACAGTTTAAGGAACTGTAATTCTGCTACTTTAAAAACCAAATTGCAAGGAAAACTGCTATTAAAATTTGTTTCTATATTTGTTCATTTGTTAAAAGTGTCAGATTTTATCCCATTTCATTTATGGAGAACATGTTGATACCTCTAAGATTTAAAATAAATTTCTGAGTAAGAAAATGTTCATTTATTACTTCTGTCCTTCAACAGTTTCTAAATAATTATGAAAAATATATTCCATGGATAGAATAAGACTTCATAGATTATGGGCTCATTTGTTGCCAGTGATAGATTGTGTTCTTTCCTCAAGGTATGTGCAGGGAATGCCTCTTTGTCGCAATTTACAAAATAATGCCTTCTTTCTTAAGTCATAAACATGCTAGCAGTGTTCTCTGCCGTTATAAATAGAGGAGTTTAAAGTCAAAGCATCATGTAAAAAAAGTCTCACAAGTGCATGCCCCTTACCACCTGGCCTTTCCCCATCTTCTCTCTCTTACTCAGCCACATCGACATCTTCCTAGAAGCTCAGGCTAGAATTCTAGACGGCCATCTTCATGGCACTCCTCTCACTGCCCATATCCAATGTATGACCAAATTTCTGTCAGCATCTCCTCCCAAATATATCCTGGGATTTTCCTGCTTCTTTCTGTCTAGAATTCTGTCATCTACTTATATCATCTATTGTCTTGCCAGGATTACTGAAATAGCTTCCAACTAAATTCCCTTTAGTCTGTTTTTCTCCACAGTAGTGAGAGTAAATGAAAGAAATGTATGTATGCATGTATATATCTATGTCTGTCTAATGATATAGGTGTGTGTATAGTTGTATCATGCTTCTACTTAAAATCCTCAAATAGCTTTTGATTGCACTTAAAACCAGGATGCCTAAGCATGATCCTTATGACTTAACAAACTCTGGTACCTGCCTACTTACTGCCTTTATCATCTGCTAGTCCCTCTGCCATTGTATTCTAACCTCAAACCCACCAAGATTATACCTGCCTGTACTAGATCCTTTCTCTCCCTGTGACTGGTTTCTTTGTGTCATTCTGGACTCAAATATTGCCTTTTTGTAATGACCTTCCCTGACCACACAATCTGAAGTAATGTCCCCAAATATTCTCCAGCTAATAACTGTTTTATTTCTTCGGAGCATTGTGTTTATTTGTTGGCTTTCTTGTTTATTATCCGCCTTCTCCAAGTAAAATATAAACATGCAGAGACCTCATCTGTCTTATTCACCACCCTACGCCCTGGCTTCCAGCACAGTGCCGGGAATATAGAAAATGTCCTATAAATATGTGCTTCATAAAGGTTAGAAAGCAACTAACATAATAAATTAGCTAACAGAAGTTGCATAGGGAAAATCATAATTTGCTTAAGGAAAGTTGACTTTTACTAAAGAATTTATTCTGGAATTCTTTTATCTCTACTGAAATATTTTTGCAGGTATAATAATTCTACATTTTAAAATAGAATTTCTGGCTGGGTGCAGTGGCTCATGCCTGTAATCCCTGCACTTAGTGAAGCCGAGGCAGGTAGATCAGCTGAGGTCAGGAGTTCAAGAGCAGGCTGGGCAACATGGTAAAACCCTGTCTCTACTAAAAATACAAAAATTAGCCAGGAATGGTGGCATGCACCTGTAATCTCAGCTACTTGGGAGGTTGAGGCAGAACTGCTTCAGCCTGGGAGGTGGAGGTTGTAGTGAGCTGAGATTGTACCATTGCTATCCAGCCTGAGTGACAAGAGCAAAACTCTATCTCAACCTCCACCCCCAGCAAAAAACAGACAAACGAACAAAAATAACAAAAAACTGAACTTCTTCCCAAATGCATCTGTTGTTACTGTGTATCCTATCTCTGAAAAAAAGGGCATTATTATGATTTGAGTTTAATATAGTAGGCTGCCCTTTTATAAAAAGCTGAGGTTTTTCATGCGTATGTAATCAAAACTTTTGCCTTAGTTCTAGACTTAGTACCTTGGAATATGGTTAATGTTAGCAAGTGAAATTATTATAATTATGTAAGGGTCAGCTCTGGGCTTCCAGATTACTTTGGTGAAAAGTGTGACATAATGAATAATAAAGCTCTCTGCCTCTAGTCCTACTATGGGACAAATTTGGGAGAGAGTTTTCATGCTGCTCTGGAGGTCCTGGTGAAAGCAAGCCCTTGCCATCACCGTTGTAATGACAATGACTCGCCTAAACTGTTGTTTTTTCCCCCTTTCTTACTCTTTCTTATTCTTCCCCTCTGCCCTGGAATCAGCTCTTAAGTAGATTACTAACACACAGGTCTCATTTCAGGGACTGATTTGCAGGGAAACTAAGGTAAACCAGTTGGTATCAGGAATAGCTTTCGAAAGGAGCCCGTTAAGATAAGATTCTGGAACACTCACTCACCAGGCAAATAGTAACAAGGACCAGCTGCTGGTGGTAAATGTCTGATTCCTGATGTAACCTGCGGCATGCTGAAGCATCCCCAAAACAAAGACTCACCTGGGTATATTCAGATGAGGTACAGGTGGGAGGTGAAGGATTTACCCGCCCAAAGGCTTTCGTGCCGGAATAGTAGGAGGATCATGGTCACTTCAAGGATTATGGCACTGGCTATAAAAGTCCTCAAGCAAGAAAACCACCGGATCAGTTTAGCCAACTATCAACTTAGAGTGAGTGTAAAATCTGAAAGCCATTTAAGGCGGCATTTAAAGAGATTCTCTTCCCATAAAGCCACAAGGCAGACTGTGTTGAAAATCAGGCCTGCACGGTAGAGATAAGGGGAGAAAATGCACAAAAGTGACGGGTTCCTGTACAGAAAATGAGGGTCCTGATAAAGAAGATTTAAGATGAGAATATTTGGATGCATGAGCCCAAAAATACTAGAGCTTCCAGATTCTTCTGAACTATCTGAGTCAGCAGAAGCAGCCTCTTTCTCCTTGTCTTGAGGTGGAGAAAGCAGCCTGAAGACCATTAAAATGCTGACCTGAGAAAGATGCCATGGAAGGTGAGGCCTGTCTTCCCCAAGATTGATCATCACCTTGCTTTATTCCTCCAGACCAGTACCTGAGGTAAGGGCTCAGCATAGAGGGGAGTAAGTCGCTGCTCCTGGAGAACACAGCTTACTCCCTGAAAGAATCGGCTAATATATATTGGTGAAACCAGGAGAAGCCACATAGGGTGGGCTCTTGAAAGTATTGAATCAGGGGAAATAGAATACAATGCTTGCAGAAGGGGATGTATCTACATGGGGGAATTCTCCCATAACACAAGTTTCCTAGAGACGGCAAGAACTTGCAGCTGGACATAATATGCTGCTGCATGACTCCTGGAAGCAGGAACACAACAGTGGCCTACAATTTTTAAAAGGGGTAAATTCCCAGTGGGGTCAGTCTCAACAGTCCCTGCTTTCTCCAAACAGACCAAAGCAGCTCTGTTACCAGTGCATTATCACTCGTAGTTCCACATAAAGTTTTGCTTAATAGCAGCTTCCTGCTGCTGTTAAAAAAATGAAGAAAGCCCTAGATTAAATGCACCCAATGTGCTGTAGACCCTTATTTGTTATGCTCTGGAGTCTGACTGCCCAATGTCAAAGTCTGTCTTCACATCTTCTGGGCTATAAGACCTAGGACAAAATATCCCACTTGCCTTAGCTTCAATTTGATCTTAAAATTGGGTAATAATTTCATCTACCTCATATTGTCTTAAATTATAAAAAATGTACATGGTTCTTAGCACAGTGCTTGACACATAGCAAATACTCAATACTTATTACAAAAATATAGAAATGTCTAAAAAATAAATTCCTTTAACCAGGTTAAATGAGGCATAGATAAGTGATGTCATGATATCTATACATACTATATGGATTTTAAACCATATAGAATTTTAAGTATCAAATATAAATATTTAGTAACCGCATTCTAAGTAGAGCCTAGCAGAGTAACAATTTATTAGGTGGAAATTGCCATTTTTATAGGTCAAAAGAGGCTGAAGATAGGCAATTCCTTTTTTATAAACCTAATATCTAAAATGTAGCAACTTTTGGAAAAGGATGGACCTTATAAGGTACAGGCTGGTAGGGGTGTTGGCCAATGGCTCCCTAGCCTTGTGAATGCAAAACTAAGCTACCTGTTTCTTGGCAGTGACCTCGTCCAGTGTCCACGGACTGCTGATGGGGCCAGCTTTCATTGCGACTTCCAAACATGAGTTCTGTGGTGAAGAACAAGGTCAGATCAAGTCAGACTAGCTTTCTGGTTGAGTGTCTGTTGCAGCAAAACCAGTCAGCTAAATCCTTAGGATGCTTATTTGAAACCCAGATTAAGACAAAATGTCCATGACGGTAGGCAGTGGAGTGACCACACTTGACCTACAGGCCTCACAGTTGTGTGAATTGCAAAGCTTAGTGTAGCTTGTTTTGGGGAAGAGTTGAGACATGAAAATAAGTCTACTGGTGTTTTCAGTGAGACTGTTATCTAAAGCATTGTACTTCAAGGTTTAATGGGATGAATTTAGGCAATCCATTGTTATTTTCTCTCATTCTGCTTCTTTTGCAGTTTGTATAACTAAAAAGAACATTCACATAGAAATTTTGTAATGCCTGAGTCACATAGAAACTACTTATATATTCCTTTCATCTTGAGTTTTTCCTTCTCTAGATGTTACCAGGTAAATATATGAGCCCAGGGTTGATGTCTAAAAGGAGTCCTTTCCACTTAGCTTATGTGGTCCCTGGAAATGTCACCGAATCTTTGGACTCATTCCCATGGCAACAGGCAACTCTATCATCAAGGACACTGCCAGCTTTTCTTAAGGTTTGCTCTATATTTGAGATTCAAAGCTATCTGCTTTACTAATATTGATTTTTGGATGCATTATGATGCACCGTGACTACAGAAATGATTTATTTGTTATATATGCGTGAGATGGAAAGACAATCAATGCCTCTTCACTAACGAAGCAAAATATGGATTATATTTAAAGGGTTTTGCTATGCTGCATTGTTGAAAATTTTTGTATGGCTAGGTACTGGAATAAGCTAAAGGAATGGGGATAGACAGAAAATAACAAATTAGGCACTGCTAACTGGAACACACACACATACATGCATGCACATGCATACATGCACATTATCAACAGCAAAACAGTAGACATCTCAGTATAATAAACAGCCACTCTGCATGCTCAAGCACTAATGTGGAAGGGTTTATTTTCAGCCATCTTAACTGCGAAATTTGTCATGGAGATAAAAACCGTATTCAGTGGTGTCTTGTCACCAAGTGTCTGTGCTGTTAGGGATATTAGCAAGGGTCACTGGGGTATGACTGTTTTTCTACATCTGAAACCTCATTCTTTTGTCCCATTTTTTATGATGGGACATGAGGGGAGGAAATTATTGGTGACATCAGTGGATAAGATCTATTAAAAGAAGTGTGTCTGGTGAAATGAAAACAAATTAGAAAGGCTACACAAAGAAGACTATAAAAAAAAATTAGTAGTGCCTCCCCGACTCACAGAGGCTAGTCTGGGGTGAGACTTGCAAGTTTAGAAAGCTCTCCAGTGATTCCAATGTGTGGTCAAGGCTGACTAGCTTAATCATCTTAGAGATTATTCACATTCGACTTGGTAAATGTTTCTTTTTTACATCATGTCACTCTGACATATGGGCCTACATTCCAGTTTTAATCAAGGTACACTAGGTTATTTTAAATATTTCAAGGTATCCTTATCCATATAATCTCACGAAATTCTCAGAATCCTCTCATTAATAGGGAATGTACTACTTCTTGACAGTAAAGGTAGCAGGCGTCGTGTAACTCAGTGACACAGTCACATTTGTGGCATATAATCTGATTCTGAAGCTGGTATTTTACTATTCCACACTGTCTTCATCAATGTCTATCAATCAGATTCTATTCTCAGAACCTGAGGTTAGGTAAAAGGGGATGGTGGAAAGTGAAGGACAGGTTTGGGCATATTAAGGTTGACTTTTCTCTGTGTATTTGTTTTCTAAGACTGCTGTACAAAGCACCCCAAATGGGGTGACTTAACACATTCTCTTGCAGTTCTGGAGGCCAGAAGTTTGAAATCGAGTCTTCCTGCAATCCTGGCATTTCTTGGCTTGTAGCTGACTCACTCTAGTCTCTTTTTCTGTCTTCACATAGCCTTCTTTGCAGCTCTTCTATGCTTCTGCTGCAAAACCTCTGTATTATTTCTCTTATGGAGACACTTGTCATTGGATTTAGGGCCCACCATAATCCAGGATGGAGACCTCATCTAGAGATTGTAAACTTATTACACCTGCAAAGATTCTATTCCCAACTAAGGTCATAGTCTGAGGTTCCAGGTGACCATGAATTTGGGAAGGGGGATGCTATTCAACTTCCTATACTCTGCAGTTGAAATTTGGATCTACTAGTTATTCCTCAGCGAGGAAAGCAGTGCTTCTTTATTGTGAGATTTGTACAGAATAGAAAAAGAGGGTGAGAACAGGCACCTGAGAGGCAGTCTCTTTGGGAGCCTTGGAATAACCCAGGCAGGTTCTGCAGAACATTTCTAGGAGATCTTCTGAAGGATTACAAAACAGAAACTGTGGAAACCTTTTGCTCTGAAGGCAATAAGTCACTCATGTAGATTGGTATAAGGCAGCTTTTTTTCCTATCTATGCTTGTTAGTTTAACAGAAATTACTGGGTACAGTATTTGCTTTTTAAAAAAAAATTAGAATTAAACAAAATTTGGGGGCACAGAGAAAAAGCCATAGACTCTGATCTGGATGAATTGACAACTTAGAGTATGAGGTAAACTTGTCTCCTACCAGAGGAGCTGAACAGGCTTATGGAAATAACCAGCTAACTTGCCAGCTAACGTCAAGAGTTCCTAATAAAAACAAATAATCCATGAGGGAAATTGTCAAAGGCTTTGACCAGGCAAAGAGAACCAAAACCAGTGTCAATGTACTCTGGGGACATCACACTGTACATGTGCAGGAGGTTCTTTCCACAAAGAATGGATCTGGACCACATGGAGAGGAAGTGATGTCCCTTGTTCCCTGGAATGTAGCAGGGATTCAGAGGTGTTGGTGGCTGGGAAGAAATCTGTGAATATTCCCAGGAGGAGCTGCATTATACAGACAGGTGTTTGCTGGGAGGTGATGGAGGTGGAGAAGGTGAAATTGCCTTGGCTAATTGGAAACACTGAGTCTTACACGGGACTCAATGTCCACTGAAACTTATAAACTCTACAAGGTAGAATTTCACCAGTTGTCAACCAAGGTTAGGTAACCCTATGAAGTATGTTTTCTACAGAGTTTAAGCAGCTTATGGTGGTCTTATAGGGCTTGAATGTGTAACAGTTATCTGGGTCCAGTGATCTTTTTTCCACCGTACTTGAAGTGTGTGTGTGTAAACCATGATTCTCCCTCTTCAAAACCCATTGCTCATTCAAGTTAAGCTAAAGTTTTGCTTTTAAGAGGTTTTAGAAAAACCGTAACTGAAGAATATATTTTTTCGCCAGAAAAGCTTGTTCTTTTATTTCATTATCTGTAAGTAAAGCAAATACAGAACTTTAAAAGTCACTAGCAGTTAAGGAAATACCCTAACTCGCTATGGCTACCATGTTTCCCAAGGGGTCTCTCTTCCCCTTCCCACCCCCTTATAACTCTCTACTTGGAATATACCCTACGGCTGTCCTTGTGCCTATTCATTTGTGCACGTGTTGCCATTTTCCTATAATGGCATCCTGTTTTAAGATCCTTGTAGAGAGACCGAGACTAAATCAAATGAAAGAGTTTAAGATAATGGTGTTAGTTCAAACAGTACAGGTTTTTTCACTGGTGCGTTTAATTACTGTATCAGGATTCAGAGCTGGTGGTAAATACATTTTCTTCCTAATTAAAATACACTCAGGGAAAGTGACATTGAAAGGATTTGACCCAATTCACTTTGGAAGTCTGTTGAGGAACCTCAGAAGACTCTCAGTGTTGAATATGCAGGGCCAGAGGTACTTTATCAGTATTTTGTTTCTTTGCATTTTTGTCTATGGGAATATCTATACATGTCAGGAAGTAGTACAGGTGTCAGGATGTTTTTCAGTCCACAGCTTATCGATACACATGCAGATCACATTAAGCAAAATCCGTATTTTTATCCCTCTAACCCTCATAGCTGACATGGGACTTGCAGTCCCGCTTAGATGAAAACCTCACCCAGTTATGTCTGGGAGTCCTCAGGGAACATCCCTCGTGCTCACAAATACCTTTCTCATACTGTCTTCCATTCTGACCCATCTCCAAGTATTTGTTTGGGAGCAAGAGGTGACATGGTGATTGGAACAGATAATGTCATGGTCACAATAGTGTATATATAGCAGTGGTTACATCAATTTGGTATGAATTTCTTTCTGGAAGCCAAAACTTAGCTTGAGTTATATAGGATATGGTATAAGTACAGCTTTCTTCATCCAAAAATATTCTGGTTAATTTAAGAAATGTGTTAGGTTTTGTAAGTCTCTAGGTTCGTGTATAAATTTCATAACCTCAGTAATTCAATATTTGATATTTCCACATTTAAAATGTTACTAAAACAAAAATTAATTTTGCCTTAAAGTTAAAATAAGAAAAATATATTTAACCTTGTAGATGTTGGTGTAACTGAAGCCAGGTTGAATCTTATATCAGGAGGAAAGTAAGATGGCTGAAAATCAAGGCATTGATTCTTGATTCTCTTCTCAGCTCTCCTTTTAAAGTTATTAATAGGCCAGACATGGTGGCTCACACCTGTAACTCCAATATTTTGGGAAGCTGAGGCAGGAGGACTGCTTGAGCCCAGGAGTTTGAGATCAGCCTGGGCAACAAAGTGAGACCTCCTCTCTCTTTTTTTTTTCTTTTTGAGATGTAGTTACTCTGTCACCCAGGTTGGTGTGCAGTGGCACAATCTCGGGCTCACTGCAACCTCTGCTTCCCATATTCAAGTGATTCTCTGGCCTCAGCCTCCTGAGAAGTTGGGACCACAGGCATGTACCACCATGCCCAGCTAATTTTTTTTTTTTGGATTTTTAGTGGAGAAGGGGTTTCACCATGTTAGCCAGGATGGTCTCAATCTCCTGACCTCATGATCAGCCCACCTCAGCCTTCCAAAGTGTTGGGATTACAGGCGTGAGCCACATGAGCCACAGCTCAGCTGTGAGACCTCTTCTCTACAAAAAAAAAAAAAAAAGAAAAAAATCAGCCTAGCACAGAGGTGCAAGCCTGTAGTTCCAGCTACTTGGGAGACTGAGGTGGGAGGATTGCTTATGTCCGGAAGGTTGAGACTGCAGTGAACTGTGATCATGCCGCTGTACTCCAACCTGGGCAACAGAGTGAGACCCTGTCTCCAAAAAAAAAAAAAATTTTTTTAACAGTCTTTTCCTTTATGCTACTCAAGGGATTTCTAGGATTTTGATGTTACATTACATAATTTATTGTTATAAAGACATTTTTATGTATACTTGACCTTTATCATGCTCTTCTGGAATAGAGAGAGCCATGGGTTTCACCCTCCTTTTCCATTTGAAGACCTGGAGGCTCAGGAAGGCACTTAAGTGTCCAGGATCATACAGCTTATGTGTGGCAGAGCTGAACTTTGTAGCCAGGTCTCCTGGCTCTAGCCTTGGCATATTCCCTTATGTGGCCTTTAGTGGCAGGAGCACAAATGTCCCCACTCCTATCTACTTAGCATCAGGGATTCTTGCTATGGCCATGGGTAGCCTGGAGTGCCCAGGAGAACACATGGCCATCTCAGTTCATGGCTTTCTGGTTTAGAGAAAAAAAACTGACTTTTGAGAGTTTAGGATGTGCCAAGCATCGAATAATTCTCACAACTACCCAATGAAGTAGCTATAATCACCAGTTTTTACAGGTGAATTTTAGATTCAAAGAGGTTTAACTTGCCAAGCACCTCGTTCAGGTGATCAGAAAGTCAGGATTTAAATGCAGGTTATCTTGTTCTTTCTATGGTATCAATTGCCTTCTGATTACACTTAGAGAATAGATAAGGAAGCAGGAAAAGAGTCATGGAAAAAATACTGTGCTCAAAATGAGAGGAGACGGGAGGTTCTTCCTGCTTACATGAACTTCATTTAGCAAAGGTTAGATACTGGGCTAGTCTCACTATTAGGCAGAGATGTCACTGCTTAACTTGTGTGACTTGAGAATCCCCCGAGGACTCCTAAACAATCTGAAAATGTTTCCCCCACCAATGTGCAAGGAAACTGTCTTGGAGTCCTTTTTAAAAAAATCAAAACGCTCCTGGAAGGATTATATACATTAGGGTTAATTTTTAAAACTAGAGATTAATATAAGATCCAGTGGCTCTCTGCTGTGTACTCATATTAAGATCCTCCAGGATAAAAAACACAGCAGATGTACTGGAAAGCAGTTGATGAACAGGGGCTTACCTGGGCAGAGTAGGCTGAAGAGGGGCCTCAGAAGAAGATGATCTGTCTGTAAAGTGGCAGGGACCTGTGACATGAAGCTGTGAAAGTGACAAATGGAGAGGAGAAAAAGTTCCAGAGGCCCATTTTTGCCCATTTTTACCATATATTCCACTGCTACTGTTACTTAATTTGTCCCCTGCTTTCATTTCTATGAAAATTCTAGAAGTTTTCCTTCATCATTAAAAGCAAGGGTATTTTATTTTCATAGACCAGCATTTCACATATTCTGTGAATCCTAATTCATTATTTTTCCATAGTCTGCAAACAGTACCATTCAACAGCAAAACATTATCACTTGATTAATAAAAGCTTACTCCTGACAGTTCATTTTTGAGAAATACCAACTCATAGTCACTTGTGTCTATTCGTGATCCGGCAGCACACTAACTTCTTTTGCTCTCAGTATTTGGCAAACTCTTACTATTGCAGCAACTGTTCCCCGAAATTCTGTTGTTCATCACAGACCTGACAGCCCACGTTCCTCCTGCTGCTCCTGCCGACACCCATTTTAAGCTTGGTGCACCATAAATAGGCCCCTGCTGGCTGCCTCGTTATCTTCATCCGACTTCTACTGCTTTACACCTATCAGATTTTCTATAACCAGTCAAGCATACCCATAATTAATAACTAGTTCTCTACTTTCTCTTTCTGAATATAATATGCAGTTTCTTCCTAATAGGTCAGGATGTGGTTTTACTTTAAAATTTTTCCTTTTTAGCTAGCTCAGAAATCTGCCATCCAACATTATCACTCACAATGTGACAAAGCTTGGAAAACTTGGGGAAACCTTGGGCAGCACATGAAAGGGACAAAAGATAAATTAGTGACGTTGCTCTGCCTGTAATTAGAGGACTCAATTTCTTTTCCAATGCCTTGAATTTATGGCTAGTGAAAATGGTCAAGAGACCACATTTATATTTTGCACACTGATTTGTTTTGGCTTGTGTTATTTTAATGACAAATGAGCGTAGTATAATTATCTCAAGTCACCCTGACTCTACAGAGACTCTGTGATCCAGATGACAGCATCTAGCCATTAGCCCCTTCAAGGTCCACCTTAGCAGCCAAAGGGCGCTCAGTCTAAGCTGACCCTTTCCTTGTCGGCTGCATGTAGTGAGTCAGCGTGGCAGGGGTACAAAGAACCAACTGTTTGGATCTGACTTGGAATGTACTTGCCAGGGACACCTCAGAGTTCCCCTTCAAGTTGACCAAGGCTTTGCTGGACGTGGTCATAGTTTGATTATCCTTCTGCCTAACGCTCTTTCTGTCCTGTCCCTTTCTTTTCACAGGCTGGTTCCTCATAAATGTTTTGCACCCAACTCAGTATCAGTGTCTGCTTCCAGATAACCCAATGTGTGACAGTGAATGACACTGTTTATTTTAAATAAGCCTATGCTTTTCTGGCTTCTTGAAGTCTCAAAAATAGAGGTATCCAGGCTTCTCTTAGGACTTCTGAGACACTCTACCTGGGCCAGATCAGGCAGTCAGTGTGGAAGGGGAGGTGTGGAAGGCAAAGACGCAGGCTTATTCCTGGGAAGGCCTGTTCCTCTGGCTCTGATGACTGCACAGCTCCTCTGTGAAGAGGCAGACTGTGTCTTCCTAACTAGCCCCACTCTAACATCAGGGCATGTGGAATTAAAACCCAGCAGGCTGTTATTTACAACCTGGTGTCAGTGGTTAGACTTTCCATGGTGCAGCTCCTTCCTGTCATGCAAGATAAGGTATAACATCACGGTGAAATGTGTGGGCATTGGACTCATGCAGCTCTGGGCTTTTGATAACTTTATTGAGAGACAATTGACATATAATAAACCATATATTTAAAGGGTTTGATATATATAGCATTTTAAAAAACTAGTCTGTTTCCTCTGTGTATGTACACACACATACCACTACCATAATCAAGATAACAAACATATCCATCATCCCTCAAAAATCCTCTTGGCCATTTGCAATCCTCTCCTCTGCCTCTCTGCAGCAGCCTCCATCTCCAGGCAACAACCGATTTGCACTTTGTTATTATCAGTTTTCCATTTCCCACAACTTCATATAATTGGAATCATTCACTATTGGATGATTCTTCATTTTTGAATGAAGAATTGGAATACTCTTCATTTTTGTCTGACTCCTTTCACTCAGCATAATTATTTTGAGCTTCATTTGTGCTGTTTCCTCTATCAAGTATTCATTCCTTTTTATTGCTAAGTAAAATTCCATTGTGTATATTTACCACAATTTCTTAACTATTCACTTATCCAAGAACATTTGGGTTGTTTCTGGTTGTTTTTTGGGGGGGACAATGAATATTTGTGTTTATTTCTTTAGGAGCAGATCAGTAATTTTTTTTTGTAAAGGTACAGATTATAAATATTTAGGCTTTGCTGGCCATATAGTTTCTGTTTCAACTCCTCAACACTACCCCTGAAGTATAAAAAGAGCCATAGTCATTACATAAATGAGTAAGTGTGGCTGTATTCCAATACAACTTCATTTTTAAAACGTGTGACTCTTGCTTTAGGGTAAATACTTTCAAGTGGAATTGATGGTCCATGTGGAAAGTGTATGTTTAATTTTGTAAGAAACTACCAAACTGTTTTCAAGAGCAGCTCTATTTTGCAATCTCACTAGCAACATATGAGAGTTCTAGTTGCTCCTTATTCTCGTCAACACTTGGTATGGGTAGGTTTTTGTCATTTATTTTTAATTTATATTTAGCCATTTTTATAGGTATACATTGGTCTTCTTTGTGGTTTTAATTTACATGTTTTTTAAAAAGGCTGATGTTTCATGTGCTTGTTGGCCATCAGTATATCTTTAGTGGAGTGTTGGTTCAAATTTTTGGTGCATTTAAAAAAATTGATCTGTTTCCTATTTGTTCACTTTTGAGAATTCTTGAACCTGAATACAAGCCCTTCATCAGATATGTGGTTTGAACATATTTTCTCCCAGTCGCTAGCTTGTCTTTTCATTTCTTAACACTGTTTCTCAGAGCAAAAAGTTTCTAAATTGTTGTTGTCTAATATGTCAACTCCTTTTTTATTATATTTTTTGTTATAGGCTGTACTTTTGTTCTTGTATCTAAAAACTCTGCCAGGCCAAATGTCACAAAGATTTTCTCCTATATTTTCTTCCAAATGTTTAATACAATTTTATTAACTAAAGTCCGCATCTTGTACATTAGAGTTCTGACTTGTTTATCATACATATCTGTTACTTTGTATCCTTTGAGGAAATCTCCCTTTTATGCCCTGCCCATGGTAACCATTGTTTCTCTATCTCTGTATGTTCCATTTTTCTTGTTGCAGATTACACATGTAAGTCAGGTTATGCAATATTTTTCTTTCTGTGTCTGGCTTATTTCACTTAGTATAATGCCTTTCATTTTTATGCATGTTGTGGCAAATGTCAAGATCTTCTCTTTTAAAGCTGGGTAATACTCCATTGTACATACATGCTGCATTTATCCACTCATCCGCTGATGGACACTTAGGTTGGTTCCTTATCTTGGCTATTGTGAATGATGCTGCATTGAAAATGGAAGTGCAGATATCTTTATGAAGTGGTTATTTCAACTTCTTTGGTTTATACACAGCAGAGGGATTGCTGGGTCATATGGTGGTTCTATTTTCAATTTCTTTGGGAACCTCCATACTCTTTCTATAATGGCTGTACCAATCTACATTTCCACCAACAGCGTACCAACGTTTCCCTTTTTCTACACCCTCACCAACATTTGTTTTCTCTTAGCATTTTGATATTAGCCATCCTAACAGGTGTGAGGTGATAGAGTGGTTTTAGCTTGTATTTTCCTGATGATTAGTGATGTTGACTACCTTATGTATTTGTTGGTGATGTTTATGGCTTCTTAGGAGAAATGTATGTTCAGGTCCTTTGCCCATTTTTTAATCTGGTTATTTTTTTTTCTGTTATTGAGTTGTAAGAGTTCTATATACATTTTGGATACTAACCCCTCATAAGATATGTGGTTTGTGAATACTTTTTAGTTTGATGTAGTTCCATTTTTTTATTTTTGCTTTTATAACCTGAGTATTTGGTGTGTTATGAAAAAAATTGTTGCTAAGGCCAATGTCAAGGAGCTCTTCCCCTGTGTTCTTTTCTAGGATTTTTATGGGTTCAGGGCTTACATTTAGGTCTTTTATTCATTTTGAGTTGATTTTTGTGTGTGGTATAAGAAAGGGTCCAATATTATTCTTTTGCTTGTGGAGATTCAGTTTTCTCAGCACAATTTATTTAATACATATTATTTTATGACTGTTTTCTCTTGGTACCCTTGTTGAAAATTAATTGACTATTTATGTTTGGATTTATTCCTGGCCTCTCTGTTCTGTTCCATTGGTCTATGTTTCTGTTTTTAATGCCAGTACCATACTGTTTTGATTAATATAGCTTTATGATATAATTTAAAACTAGGCATGTGATGCCTCTAACTTTGTTTTTCTTTTTCAGTATTGCTTTGGCTATTCAGGTTTTTGTTGTTGGTTTTTTGTTGGTGATCAGGGTCCTATACAAATTTTAGGATTGTTTTTTCTATTCTATGAAGAATGCCACTGGAATTTTGAGAGAGATTACATTAAATCTGTATATTATATCTTCATATATCTTCAATAGTATGAAGATTTTAACAATAGTCTTCTGATTCATAAACACAGGCTCTCTTTTTATTCATTTTTGTTTTCTTCAATTTATTTCATCAGTGTTTTGTAATTTTTAGAATACAAATCTTTCATTTCCTTTGTTAAATTTATGCCTCAGGATTTTTTTAATGTTTTCATAAATGGGATTATTTTCTTAATTTCTTTTTCAACTGGGTCTAATTTGTACACAGAAATGTTATTAATTTTTGTATGTTGATTTGTATACCCTGCAACACTAGTGAATTCATTTGGTAATTCTAAGATATTTTGTGAAATCTTTAGGGTTTCTATATGTAGAAACATATAGGACCATGCCAACTGCAAATAGAGATAATTTTATTTCTTCATTTTCAATTTGGGTGCTGTTTACCCATTTTCTTGTCTGATTACTCTCACTAGTACTTCCAGTGCTGTGTTGAATAGAAGTGGTGAAAGTGGGCTTCCCTGACTTGTGCTGGTTCTTAATTAAATATCTTTTAGTAGTTCCCCATTGGTTATGGTGTTAGCTGTAGATTTTTTATGAACAACCTTTATTATATTAAGAATCTCCTCTTCTATACCTAAACTGTTAAGAGTTTTTATCAAGAAAAAAAATGCTGAACTTTGTCAAATCTTTTTCTGCATTAAGATGATCATGTGGTTTTTATCTTTCTGTCTATTAATGCAATACATTACCTTTATTGATTTGCATTTGGTAAGCCAGCCTTATATGCCAGGGATGAATCTTACTTGGTACAATGTACAGTTTTTTTCCATGTGTTTTGAATTCAGTTTGCTAATATTTTATTGAAGATTTTTGTATCAGTGTTCATCAGAGATATTGGCCTATAGTTTTCCTGAAGTATCTTCATCTGGCTTAGTTATCAAAGTAATGCTGGCCTTGTACATGTATTTGGAAGTACTCCCTCTAGCTCCATTGTTATGAAGAGTTTAAGAAGTACTAGTAATAATTCTTTTTTAAATGTTTGGTAGAATTCAGCTATATTAATTTTCTGTTTTGAAAGCTGTATTCAATTGCAAAGAATTCCAGTTGTCCACTTTTTGTCTTTTTGTACTTTCTAGATGATTCTCCACTGTTTTCTAGCTTGCACTGTTTCCCACAAGAAATTTACTGTCACTCTTATCTTTGCTCCTCTGTACATGGCATATCTTTTAAGATGTGCTTGTAAGATTTCCCTTTATCACTGGTTTTTAGAATTTGATTATGATATGCCTTGTTGTAATTTTCTTCAAGTTTCTTGTACCTCAGATTTGTTCAGCTTATTGGTATGATCTGGGAGGTTATAATTTTCATCAAATTTTGATCACTGTGTCTGAAAAGATTTTGTCACATTTTTCCCTTTAATGACTCCAACTACATACATACATATTTTGCTGTTGGAAATTGTCCCACAGTTCAGTGATGCTCTGTTCATTTTTTTCAGTTATTTCCCTTGCTGTTTCGATTTGCATGGTTTTTATTGCTATCTGTACAAATTCACTAATCTTTGTCCTGTAACCTCTAACTGCTATTAATGCTATCCATGAGGTTTTCATCTCAGACATCTCTAAAAGGCCTTTGGAATACAGTTAATAGTTACAGTACATTAACGATAATAAAACAATACTGTTTAATGGTTTTATCTACTAATTTTATTATCTATATAATTTTTGCATCCATTTTGATTAATTGAATTTCTTCTTATTACAGGTTGTATTTTTTTGCTTTTTTACCTGCCTGACAAGTTTTGACTGGATGGCAGAAATTGTATATTATACATTGGTGGATACGAAATATTTTTGTATTCCTTTAAATATTCTGCAGTATTTGTTCTGCAATATTCTGCAGTGCAGCAAAGCTTTTTAGAAACAGATCTTTCTGTGCCTTGCCCTCAAGCCTTGTTACAGTGTTTAGTCAACAGGTTAACTTTTTCCTACTACTTAAGCAAAAGAGTTTTTAGTTCTCTAACCAATTCTCCATTAGTGATGAGGTTTTCCACTCTGGCTTGGGAGCAGGAGCCATTCTTGATCCTGTGTGATCTCTGGGCCCTATTCTTAGCAATCTTTTCCAGCTCCCACCTCACCCCATACCCCAGCCAAGACCTCAGGTTGTTTTTTTAAATATGTGTTCTGATCAGTACTCAACTGAATACTTGAGGGGGACCCTTGGAGTTCTGTCTCTGTAGAGCTAAGACCTTTTCAGTCCCCTGATCTTTAAATTCCAGCCACCTTGTGCTCCTTAGATTTCCAACCTTGAATATCTTCAACACAAAGAGATCACTGGCTCTGCCTAAGTTCCTGCTCCCTACATCACAGTCTGGAAACTTTAGTTAGGCAGTAATCTGGGGCACTCATGGGGATCATCTCATTTATTCTACATCTCTTATGTATCACTGTTCTTTGTTAACTGATATGTAATGTCATGGGAGATGTGCAATGTTCAATGTCAATGTTTCATGTATATATGGATGTTTGGGGTTTTTAGTTGTGTCACACAGGAAGATAAATCTGGTCTCTGTTACTTCATATTGGTCAGAAGTGCAAGTGCAAGATCTGGGCTCCATTTCTCTCCTATTTCATTTTCTTTTCTCTACTTAGAGGTCTTGAATGCTGAAGTAGTTTTAGATACGGAATTGGAAGAACTTTGTGGAAATAGCCTCTGGCCTATAGCCCCTGAGAATGTGTTTGGCTAATTTGTGAGGCTCTAGCATGGCAAGGGCCAACCTTCTTGCAGTTTGTATCTTTCCCATTTGGCCTCACGCTGTAGGTTCTGACCTGGACCTTTATCATTTTGGAGTTGCTGTCAGGCTATAATCCTATCCAAGACTGGCATAGGTGTGCTCATGTTGCTGACAGCTCTCTAAGTTAGCAAGGTTTTATTGGGTTTCTCCTGAGGCCTCTTTCTGGCTTGCACATGGCCACCTTCTTGCTGTGTCCTCACATGGCCTCCTCCTTTGTTGACTGTATAATGAATGACGCAGTGATTCTGTCACATATGGTGACTATATATGCACATCCCTGGTGTCTCTCCTATGCCCGAGTCTCCTCTTCTCATAAAGACACAAGTCAGATTGGATTAGAGCCCACTCTAATGACCTCATTTTAACCTACTGACCTATTTGAAGGATCTGTCTCCTAATATAGGCACATTTTGAGATGCTGGGGGTTAGGGCTTCAACGTATGAATTTGGGAAGACATATTTCAGTCCACAACAAGGAGAATGTTGATCATTGTGAGTCTGTAGGACAGATACATGGGAGTTCATCATATATTTCTCTTGTTTTTTTTTGAGGAATGTATTGAGTAGAGGTGAGGAACTAGGATGTTGAAAAGTAAAAAATGGAGAGAAGGAGAGGGAGAAAGAGGAAGAAAAAGAGGGAGAGAACAGGAATATTGCTTCATTCTAAAAATGGGTATTAATGGCCAATCAACATTTTGTGTATTTAAAATGGAGAACTCTATAAATATTTATTGAGTTTACTTGTTCCGGATCTGAGTTGAAGTCCTGGATATCCTTATTAATTTTCTGTCTCATTGAGTCTAAATCTTGTTATGGGTCTTATGTATCTGGGTATTAAGATCTCTTATTGTTGCATTGATCCTTTTACCACTGTATCTTTGTTGCTTTGAAATCTATTTTATCAGATGTGAGAATTGCAACTCCTGCTTTTTGTTTATTTATTAATTTTTGCTCTCCATTTGGTTGGTAAATTTTTCTCCAACCCTTTGAGTCTTTGTGTATCTTTTGATTGGGGGATTTAGTCGATTTAAATTTAGGGTTACTGCCATTTGATGTTAACTGGCTATTTTATCCATTTGTCGATGTAAATTCTTCTTTATGTTGATGCTCTTTACTTTTTGGTATATTTTTAGAAAGGCTCATACTGGTTGTTCCTTTCTATGTATAATGCTTCTTTCAGAAGTTCTTGTAAAGCAGGCCTGGTGGTTCAGAAGTTCTTGTAAAGCAGGCCTGGTGGTAATAAAATCTCTGAGTACTTGCTTGTTCATAAAAGATTTTATTTTTCCTTCAATTGTGAAGCTTAGTTTGGCAGGATATGAGATTCTAGGCTGAAAGTTCTGTTCTTTAAGTATGTTGAATATTGGCCCCCACTCTCTTCTGGCTTGTAGGGTTTCTGCTGAGAGATCTGCTGTAAGTCTAATAGGCTTCCCTTTATGGGTAACCTGGCCTTTCTTTCTGGCTGCCCTTAGTATTTTCTCCTTCGTTTCAATCCTGGTGAATCTAACGATTATGTGCCTTGGGGTTGCTCTTCTTGAGGAATATCTTTGTGGTGTTCTCTGTATTACCTGGGGTTGAATAGTGTCCTGCTTTGCTAGATTGGGAAAATTTTCCTGGATAATATCCTGAAAAGTATTTTCCAGCTTGGATTCATTCTCTCCATCACATTCAGGTACACCAATCCAACGTAGATTGGGTCTTTTCACATAGTCCCATATTTCTTGGAGACTTTGCTCATTCCTTTTCATCCTTTTTTCTCTATTCTTGTCTTGTCGTTTTATTTCATTAAGTTGGTCTTTGACCTCTGATATCCTTTCTTCTGCTTGATCCATTCTGCTATTGAAACTTGTGCATATTTCACTAAGTTCTCATGTTGTATTTTTCAACTCCGTTAGTTCATTTATATTCCCCTCTATATCGTCTATTCTTTTCAGCATTTCATCAAACCTTTTTTCAAAGTTCTTAGTTTCTTTATATTGGGTTAGAACAAGTTCTTTTAATTCCCAGAAGTTTCTTATCATCCACCTTCTGAAGCCTACTTCAGATAATGGAACACAGTCCTTTTCCATCAGGGCTTGTTCTGTTGCTGATGAGGAACTGCAATCCCCTGTAGAGGGAGAGGGGTTCTGATTTTGGGTATGCTTGGCCTTCTTAGGCTGTTTTTTTTTTCCTTTAATATAAATTTATCCATCTGTCGTCTTTACAATTACCGCCTTTCTAATTAGGTTTTTGAGTCGATGTCCAATTTATTGATTCCCAGTGCTGGGATTCAAGCAACCCACTGCGCCGGCCAAAACAGCAGTGATAAGACTGATGGTGCTCTTCTGCCCGGGAATCTCTGGTCTGGCTTCCTTCTTGAGTCCACAACAAGTGGCTCTGCCTTCCTGGAGCTCCAAACACTGGTCAGTAAGGGAACCAGTCCCATCCACTCTGCATGAAGAGCCGCCGTGTCAAGGCGCTGGCAAAACCACTGCGCTGGCCACAAGAGTTGTGCTAGTGACCCGTGGGGATCCTCCACTAGAAATCTGCTGGTCCGTGAGCGACGAAAATTCGTCTGAAAGTGTGGCGTCCTCTCGTTCTCTGAGCTTTCACTGGGAGCTACAATCCTGAGCTGTTAGTGATCAGCCATCTTGGATCTCTCTCATATATTTCTTTCTACTTATGTGTTGTGTTTAAAATTTTTCATAATGAAAGACTTAAAAATACTGTATACTTAAGCTGACTCATGGAAACATTTTGCTGAAATACATATTTCTTCATGAAAATGTTTTATTTATTGTCCTCCTGTGACATGCACAACACACTTGCATACACACACACTCACACCCACAAACACACATACACACTCCTACACATGGCATTGTAAACTTAAGCACTCTAAGTTCTCTAAGTTCTTGGAGCACACTTTCCTCTGTCCTGCGTGGCACTGTATCTCGAGTACCGTTAAAACTGGCTTTGACAACAATCACAATGGTAGTTAGCATTTATATATTGAAAAGAGATTACACACATTTTTTACATATTTCCCATTTGAGTCCCTGGAAGGCAGGCAGTGTGGGTGTTAGTATCCTCAAGGCAGGGGTGAGCAAAGGAGCTCCCGGGCCAGCAACTTGCCTCCACTCCCCCAGCTGATGTTTGCAATACCATCAAGTGCCAAGGCTTCTGACTCTAACTGCAGGGAACTTCCCTGTGGGTATGTTCCCTTCATGATGGAACAATCAGTTGTAACTCTCATATTATTTTTCTCTATATAAATTACAAAAAACTATGGTTGAATGATTATCCCTCTGGAAATGACCCCTTTTAAATTGCTGTCAGTTTGTATTAAATGTTACTGCTTCAAACTGGCACTTTCATCTATCAATATCAAAACCTACTTTCATGTTTAGCTGATTGTGTTTAATTTATGAAGTGCTAAGCCTTATGATGTTTTTATCTTTTTGGGAAGATTGAATTTATAAAATGAACACACAAGTCAACTTTATGCTGTGTAGTATGTTTTGCTTTTTAATGAAATAGGCACTTTTTTCAGTTTTTTTCTTTCTTTTATTTATTTATTGCATTGTAGGTTTTGGGGTACATGTGAAGAACATGCAAGATTGTTTCATAGGTACACACATGGCAATGTGATGTGCTGCCTTCCTCCCCATCACCTATATCTGGCATTTTCGTTAGGAAAACTGCTTCTCGGGTTTATTAATTATCTTGATATGAACTGAAAAACTATTCATTTCAAGGGAAGGCTGGGCTATAAATAAGGGAAATCTTTTCTGTGAACTTTTTACCTTCAAGTATTTCCTATGAAATTTCCTTTATCATTTTAGTTCAAGAAACAATTTAAATGTACTACAAGAGTTCAGAATGATTTTTCCCCATGGATTAGAATACCGAGTTCTCCTTTCTAAATACCATGTGCAATGGGATGAGCTATTAGTAAAAAGGAAAAATAACTTATTTTCCTTTTTGTGAACGATTTCCTTTCACACCCCATCCCCATCCCAGAGAAGAGAGATCTGACCTTGCTTCCTGGAGGCGGGGCTTCTTTCCCTCTGCCATCCTTACCCACCAGCCCTCTGGGTGGAGTAGTGGAAGGGTTTCTAGGTCACTGATTTGGATTAGCCTGGATTGGCCCAAAGGTAGATGGCTGAGGGTTAGATAAGGCAAGGGTGGACAAACCCAAGAGACAGAAAATCATCTTCAGAAAAAGGAGAGATGATCAGGACTGAGGGTTTCCTTCAGTGGCAGCACCAGGCGCAACTTGCATGCACTAGACAGATAAGGGATGGCTGGACAATGGCTGTGGCACTGGATATCAAGTGCCCTAAGAGTCGTCAGTGAGAGTCTCTGTGGCCATGCCTGAGGTTGAGGAGAGAGCCATGGGAAGGGGCACCTATAAGTGTACCCAGACAGCATGCTCAAGAGATAGGGCCAGGCCAGGCACAGCACAGCCATGTGGGGTAGCAAAAGGAGTGTCAGAAAAATGACAATTACTGTGGACTGCCAGTTTCCTGCTCTGTTTATATCCTATCCATTCACTCATTTATTTCTGGTCTTCTTCTCTGGTAAGTTTCTCATTATTTGTTGACCATATAATGAATGATTCAGTGAGTTTTCCAGCTATGGTTTAAAGCTCATCAATTCTTATTTGATAACAGAGAGGGTTCCAAAACGTCTAGTTCAACGTCTAGTTCAAATTTCTTGTCACCTGGTGATTCCTGTTGATATGGTTTGGATCTGTTTCCCCACCCAAATCCTATGTTGAATTGTAATCCCCAATGTTGAAGGTACGGCTTGGTGGGAGGGAATGGATCTAATGAATTTGGTTTCTAATGATTTAGCACCGCCTCCCTAGTACTGTTCTCATGATGGTGAGTTATTGTGAGATCTTGTTGTTTTAAAGTATGTAGCACCTCCCCACTCTCTCTTGTGATCCTGCTTCACCATATAAGAGATGCCTAGCTTCCCATTCGCCTTCTGCCATGATTGCAAGTTTCCTGAGGCCTTGCCAGAAGCCGAGCCAATGCCTCCATGCTTCCTGTACAGTCTATGGAACCATGAGCCAATTAAACCTCTTTTCTTTATAAATTACCCAGTCTCAGGTATTTTTTTTTATAGTAGTGTGGACCAATACCCCTGTTTATATGTCAAGCCTTAGTAGCAGTGATACTCCCCCTCTCTTGTTGCAGTGATACAGGTCCTTTGAGTAGTTCTGATACTCTTCATTATGTCACTTTAACACTTGAATTCTTCAGAAGATACTAGTAGGCAAAAATTTGTTCATATCTTCTAGATTTTTGTGTCACTTGTAATGCTTTTGGTTGTGATTTGGTTATCTATTGCTGCATAAAAACTGGAAAAAGTGTTTTAAAACAATTTGTTACATCTCTCTTGATTCTATAATTTGATGGGGCTCAGTTGGGTGGTTCTTGCTTGGTATATTTTGTGTGGTTGCAGTGAGATGACAGCTTGGGCTAGAGTCATCTAAAGACTTGACTGGATTTCTCAGATGCTCGTTTGTGTGACTAGCAGTTGATGTGGCTGTTGGTGACAAGGACTCTCTGCTTGAACAAACTATAGTCAGGCTTCTCCAAGTCCTCTTCTCTACCAGACCTCATCCTTGGCCTCTTGTTCTTGGTCTGCCCATCCTAGTTTTATCAAGAAACCTGTCAAGCCAGTTTAGCAAGAATCTTCTACCTTTACAGCTTATCAAGTTCACCTTATTAATTTTCCACCCACTGACTTCCTTATCTTGCCCATTAGCTATAAATTCCCAGTTGCTACTTATCCTGCCCATCAGCTATAAACCCCCAGTTGTATTCAGAGTTCAGTTTCATCTCTCTTCCCTGTTGCAGTAATCTTGAATAAAGTATTTCTTGCCTACTTAACCTATTTGATGCAATTTGTCTTTGAAACTGGCTGGGAAGTAAGCTTGGGCTATAAACTAGAGTACCTATTTGTTTCCTCTCCTTGTTGCTTGGGCTTCTTACTGCATCTCTAGATTTTTGTATCACTTGGAATGCTTTGGTTGTGATTTGGTTATCTATTGCTGCATAAAAAACTGTAAAACTTAGTGTTTTAAAACAATTTGTTACATCTCTCAGGATAGTCAGATTTCTTACATTGCTGCTACTGTCTTTCAGAAGGAGCCTTCAAGAAGACTGTATAGATGCCAGGCATGGTGGTTCATACCTGTAATCTCAACATTTTGGGACATTGAGATGAGAGAATTGCTTGAGCCCAGTAGTTTGAGACCAGCCTGTACAATATAATGAGACCTCATCTCTAAAAAAAAAAATAAGTAATAAAAAAGGCTATATGAGAGTTACTTCTTATGACCTGAGCTCGTAAGGATCCATTGTATTTTATTGATCAAGCTAGCCACTAGGGCCCACCTGGATTCAAGGGGAGAGCAATTGGACAATACTTCTCAATGAAAGAAGTAAATAACTTATGGACATCTTTAATCTACCTTAGGCTACAAGTAATAAAAGGAAAACATGTCAGAAAGCGGTCTAAATAATAAGATTTATTATACTGCATACCTAGAAGTTTGAAGGTAGGGCAATTTTTTCCCCCTACCTTCAACTTGCCTCAAATGTCAACAGAGACAATTTTATTTATGCCATCCTCTTTTGCTGATTTCCACAATGGCTGCTTGGTTACAAATGATCTTACGAAGACGAGAATATCCAGAGATCGACAAAGGGGAAATATTTCTGTTTTTGCTTTTTTTTTTTTTTTAAGAGTAATAAAAACCTTTCTGTAATCATCCCAGTTGATTTCCCCTCACTTATAACTGAACAGAATTATATAATACATTCGTATTTAAACCATTCACCTTGCAAGAGAATGAAACAACCATGAATGGCTTGAACCAGTCATGATTCAGTCCCTGGGCGGAGGGAAACCTTAATAAGAGAACATGGTTACTCAGAGAAAAATGAACAAAATTAGAGGATGAAGGCTATGAACCATCTCATTTCATATTGAATCCTTCCTTCTCCTTGTTGTTGGTCAGCATCTAAATCATCAGGGTATAAGGTTGTCCAGTTCCTTCTTAACATTTCTAGGATTGAGAACTACAAAAGATTTTCTCAATAAACTATTTGTTTACATTTGATTATCAAACAATACTTGCTTTTGTACAATTGACACTCAAGTTGATTTACTTGAGTTTGGACTTCGATAGGCAAGTGTGATTCTAATAGGGTCAGAATCCAGAGGAGGAGATGCAAGGGCAACACTAATTTTTTTCATGTACCTTTCATGAGCACCCTACTATGTGCCAGGTTCTTTGGCAGGTGCTGTGAAAGATACACAGATTGATATGATGCAATCCCTTGTTTCCACATCAAACTAAAAAGCTTCTACACAGCAAAGGAAACAATAAAATAAAAAGGCAACCTACACAATGGGAGAAAATATTTATACACCATGTACCAATAAGAAATTAATATCCAAAATATACAAGAAATGCATATAACTCAATACCAAAATAACTGATAACCTGGTTAAAAATGGGCAAATGATCTGAAAACACATTTTTTCCTAAAAATATATAAACAGCTAACAGGTGTGTGAAAAGATGCTCAACATCACTAATCATCAGGGGGACATAAATCAAAACCATAAGCTACTATCTGACACCTGTTATGACGTTTATTATCAAAAAGTCAAAAGATAACAAGTGTTTGCCAGGACGTGGATGAAAAAACTCTTGTATGCTGTTGGTGAGAAGGTAGATTGGTATAGCCATTACAGAAAATAGTATGGCGCTTCCTCAAAAAATTAAAAATATAACTACCATATGATCCAGCAATGTTACTTCTGCCTGCATATTCAAAGGGAAGAAAATAATTGTCTCAAAAGAGATATGAGCAATACCATGTTCTTTGCAGCATTATTCATAACAGCCAAGATATGGAAACAGCCTTAAGTGTCTGTCAACAGATGAATGGATAAAGAAAATGTGGTGTGCATATATTTACATATATATGTATGTACGTATATATACATATTTCATAGAATATTATTTAGCCTTGAGGATATTATGCTAAGTGAAATTAGCCAGACAGAGATAGTCAAATACCACATTATCTCATTTATATGTGTAGAAGCTAAAAAAGTTGAATTTATAGTAACAGAGAGTAGAATGGTAGTTAGCAGGGGATTGGGGTAGGGGTGAGGAAAAGGGGGGATATTGGTCAAAAGGTACAAACTTTCAGCTTTAAGATGAGTAAGTACTTGAGATAGAGAGTACAGAATAGCAATTATATTTAATAATGTGTTGTATGCTTGACATTTGCAAACAGAGTAGATCTCAAGTTTTCTCACCATACCAAAAAACCCCAAAACTATATGATATGATGGATATATTAATTAGCTCATTACTTCACAATGTATACATACATCAAAACATTGTGTCATGTACCCAAATATATGCAATTTCTATTTGTCAATCATTTTTAATAAAGCTGGAAAAAGCTCAGTAGGGAAATGTGTTAGGCAGAATGATCCCTTTATCACCAAGATGTCCATGTCCTAATAATCCCTGATACCTGCAAACCTGTTTCCCCACATGGCAAAAAGAACCTTGCAGATGTGATTGAGTTGAGGATCATGAAAGGAGGAAATTATCTGAGTGGGCCTCCAAAAATATTAAGGTTTTTTTATAAGTGAAAAAGGAAGAGGAGAGTCAGAGTTTGAGCTGCAATGAGAGTCAGAGGTCATAGAGATCTGAAGATGCTTTGCTGCTGACTCTGAAGATGGAGGAGGGGACCACGAGCCAAGGAATACAAGTAACCTCTTAAGCTGGAGAAGGCAAGGAGACAATTCTCCCCTAGAGCCTCCAGAAGGAATTCAGACTCACTCCTTGATTTTATTCTAGTGAAGTCCATTCCAGACTTCTGACCACCAGAACTATAAGATGAGACATTGGTGTCGTTTTAAATAACTAAGTTTATGATCATTTGTTACTGCATCAATAAGAAACTAATATAAGAAGGAAGATTAATAATTATAGTGCAAAGTAGAAAAAAGTGATGAAATGTGTTTAACAGTTGCAGGGCACTTTATCCATAGTTCTAAGCCCTTTCAATATCTGTTATCTTATAGAGTAACATATTGACTATATTACGAGTTTCAAGTACAGAGCTAGGCAAATAATAGAAGACACAGAAGAGGCTATTAGAGCACAGACTTTAAGAAGAATATGCTTTCTGGAAATTTAGAAGATGGGAGAAAGGACTCTCACCCTGAGGGAACAGCATAAGCAAAAATTTCAGAACATGAAAGTGTGTGGTAAGGGAGAAATGGTCTAGGGGCTATAATGAGGGGTGCTTGGAAAACTGCAAGAGAGATGGTTTATGAAATAGAGGTGAAGCTTCTAATTAGCCTGATCAGAGGGAGAAGTAATACTCATTCACAATTTGGAAGTTCTGACTAAATCAGACATGTCTGGAGCAATACACTTGATTGCAAACTGTGTCTTCATCTATGCGCCTCTTATCATATTACTGCGTTGGCTAATTTACATCTTGTTCAATGGCATTTATTGTTTGGCTGGTAAAATTGCTTTTTCCCATTTCATCAGGAACAGGTGCCTTAGCAATATAACAATGCCAAATGTCTCCTGAAGTTGGATACAAAGCCCAGCCCTGAAGTCAAACCTTTGAAAATCCATTAGGAAGGTGTCACGGTAGAGATCAACACGCCGTCTCTTACAAGTCTGACAAAGTGTTAGAATAGATTTCTGTTTCTATAATTTAGCACTAGATTAAGTACCTATGTTTAGATGACTTACGCTACAAAAAATTAAATGTTTGAAGAGATTAGTTCAGCAAGATGTTTGTATTGTGAGAGGCATGTGGGTACCAAATGGCCAAGGGAACAATGAATATATATCTCCCAACTTGGAAGTGCTCAGTGCAGGGAGAACAATGTAGGGATTTCTCATTTATTCTCTTCTCTTCTTTTCTAGTCTCTCCTCTCTTTACTCCTTCTCCCTGACTCCCAGCCCCACTCTCTCACTACCTGTTGTGGAGCAGAATTAGGTGAATGTGTGGAAGCTAAGTGTGTGTACCATTCAACTCCAGTGTCCACCATGTGGTTGCTAGATCCCTCGAAAGTCCCAGCCTTCTTTCCACTCTGGAGAGCCTGGGCTGACTGTGCTCAAGGAAAGCTTTGGAAGCCCCTTTATTTCTCTGTCTCCTGATTCTGGCAAGCAGCCAGCTTTCCTTCTCTGCCCTGCTCCGGTTTCTTTTAGCTCTTCAGAATAAAAAATAACCTGCAGACTGAAGGTATCTCCAGCCCCCAAGTGGACCTCCAGCTGATCAAGTGGCCACTAGAGACGCTAAAACAGCTTCCCAGGGCTCTTAAATCAACTTTCCCACTCAACAAGCTTTTTGTGGTGCCAGCCTCTCTGCTCGGTGGCAAGGACAGTGTGGTAAACAAAACTTAGTCATAAATTACATTCCTTCTAAAAAACAAATGAGAGTTTAACCTGTCTTTGTACATCATGGAGCACATAGAAAACTGTATTTTGTATTACACACCTGGACTGGTGCTACATCGTAGCTTTTATAGAGGGCTCTCTGTAGATTGCTATTCATCCAAGCTTGCCAGCAAAATAAGAATTCATAAGTTCAGGAAACATCTGAGAGACTTTTACAAAAATATTTCTCAAGCATAATTTCAACTGTTGCAAATTTGGAATAGTTGTTTTAAAATGACTCAGTTTTGTCATCACTGAAAACAGTACAAACATCAGTGTTTTCTGGCACACCTGCTATCTATTTGCAGAACCTCTAGTTTAATGAATTATTTCATTTTTCCCTAAAATCTGACCCATAACCCTGTAAAAATTTTTTTTAATTTTTTAAAAATTGTACTTTAGGTTCTGGGGTACATGTGCAGATCATGCAGGATTGTTGCGTAGGTACACACATGGGAATGTGGTTTGCTGCCTCCATCCCCCCGTCACCTACATCTGGCATTTCTCCCCATGTTATCCCTCCTTGACCTCTCCACCCCACTGCTGTCCCTCCCTTGGTCCCCCCACAACAGACCCCAGTGTGTGACACTTCCCTCCCTGTGTCCATATGTTCTCATTGTTCAACACCCATCTGTGAGTGAGAACATGCGGTGTTTGATTTTCTGTTCTTGTGTCAGTTTGCTGAGAATGATGGTTTCCAGATTCTTCCATGTCCCTACAAAGGACACAAACTCATCGTTTTTTATGGCTGCATACATTTCATGGTGTATATGTGCCACATTTTCCTTGTCCTGTCTGTTGTCGATGGGCATTTGGGTTGGTTCCAGGTCTTTGCCACTGTAAACAAAGTGCTGCAATGGTTTAGGGAAGAAGAAAGAAAGAATTCATGCCACCCACCACCTCCAGGCTGGGCACTGTCCTGAAGCCCCTGTTCCCCTTCCTTACGGTGATCTTTGGTGTTTGTCCTCATTAAGGGTTGTTGACACATTTCTTTTTTTAAATTTTTATATTTTAGAGACAAGGTCTTGCTTTGTTATCCAGGCTGGAGTGTGGTGGCATGATCATAGTTCACTGCAGCCTTGAACCCCTGGGCTCAAGTGATCTCCTGAATAGCTGGGAATACTGGTATATGCCACCATGCCCAGCTAATTTTTAAAATGATTTGAAGAGATGGGGTTTTGCTATGTTGCCCAGGCTGATCTTGAACTCCTAGCCTGAAGTGGTCCTCTCATCTCAGCCTCTGAAAGCGCTAGGATAACAGACATGAGCCACAGTGCTTGGCTGACTTTTAGTTCTTTTAGTCTTCTAATAGTAGTTCCAATAATGCTAGCTCAGGCACAGCCTAGGCCCTCCCTCCTGTCTGCATACCAGCTTGACCTCTTCCCTCTTCTCCATTGCCAGGCTGCCAGCCCTCACCTTTCTCTGCTGTGTGGCAGGCAGTACCTACCCTCACTGCATCTATGTCGAGTACCAGTGACCTTTGTGGTGGGCACACATGCTGGTGGAGGACTGACCATGGGTGGTTAATGGCTGTGTGAGTGAGAAAGAGTTAGGAGCTATCAGAATGTTTTATCTCCTATTGTCATCCTTGACAATAAAGATACCGGATGATACTCCTGTTGTAAGATAGGATAACTTCAAGGTTTTCTTCTTCCTTTCTGGTAGCACTTGCTTTTGGAAGTTAGAAAAAGGTCCACACACTCCCTTTAGTCACTCATGGATGCTGCAGGCTGAGCAATAAATAACTCTCAGGTTTTCTCTTTGCCAGCTTCCCCAACATCTTCTGGCTTTTAGCACATTTACAGTTGTCTCTGGTCCAAGTTACTGAAAAGAGACGTCCTCAGTGTTCTAGGTTCTACTAGAGGTTTATTGTTATTTAAAAACCACACACATGTTGCCACCATGGTTTAGTCTTTCATAGTTTCCCATTATTATTATAATAGTTCACAATTGTTTTCTAAGTGGTCCTCTGCCTCTCATTAACCTCAATTCCCTGTCACCACCCCAAGCCATTAGCAAGAGGTGGCTACCAGAAAAGGAAATCTTATCAAATCACATCCCTATTTAAATTCCTTCATGAACTGTCCCTGCTCATAAAATAAAGCCTTCCTTTATCTGCATTTTCTGGGCAAATGTTCTATCAGACACCACCGTATCTCAAATAGCACCTGCTCCTCACTCTGTGTCTCCTTGTATTGGTTGATTTTCATCCTTAGCGCTTACTACTGATATAGGAGAGGGCAGGGTCCCTAGTGAGGGCCTACCCTCAGGCCTGTGCCCAGGGACTGGACCTAAGTGAGGACAGGCACTCCTGCTTTCACACCCAAATGTTGCATTTTCCAAGACCACTCTGGCCCACCACACCCCCGCATTCTGTGTCTATAGAAACTCCAAGATGCTAGTGGGCATACACATAAGTGGCTGGACGTCAAGAGGAATACACTAGCAGAAGAAAACACTGGCAAATGCCAGCAGGCCATCGATGGAAGAATGATGCAGACACCGTGAGGAATTCGGTTGGAGGAGAGTCCAGTCTCTGGGTGGCCTGACTTCAGGGGAAGACCACCTTCCCACTCCATATCCCTTCTGGCCTACTCATCTGCCTCTCTGAGAGCTGCCTTCATTCAGTAAAACCTTGCACCCATCCTCCAAGCCCACATGTGATCTGATTTTTCTAGTACACAGGGCAAGGACTCCAGGATACAGAAAGGCCTCTGCCCTTGTGATAAGGCAGAGGGTCTAATTGAGCTAATTAACACAAGCCACCTGCAGATGGCAAAATGGAAACAGCACACTGTAATACTCACCCACCGTAGCTTCGGGAGCTGTAAACACTCCACCCTAGATGCACTGTGGAGTCAGAACCCCTAGGTAGAACATGACTTTCCCCTCTGCATGTTCCACCTAGGGGTTTGAGCAGTGGAACACAGAAGAAGTGAGCCGCACCCCTATCGCATGCCCTGTGAGGGGGATAAGGGAAAACTTTTCCTGTTTCATCACCATGTGCCACAATATGTATATTTATTGTCTGTCACCTTCCTTGCAGGATGTCAGCCCCATAAAGAGTTTTTGTCTGCTTTATTCATGGCTGTTTGCTGGCCTGTAGTAGGTGTTCGGTAAATAGATGATTGTGAAATGTTGAATGAAAATGAGATAAAATATATTTTACAATAAGTTCCCAGCCCACATTTAGAGTCTCCAGGTCTGCTCCCCCACTCCACCCCATACTACCTTCTTCACACATGAAATTTGCCCCAGGCTTTCAGGTCTCTATTATTTGGGTAAGCTTTTCTTTGGCCTGGGCTTGTCTTCTTTCTCACCTGTAGAGAGTATGCCTTCTCTGTTCCTTTGGCACTTGGTACACAGTTCTCTTTGGGCACAGAACACTGTAATTACCTGTTTATTTGGAAGGTGGTGGAAAGTCCTGGATATGAGTATGGGATCTAGACTCAGGTTGCTAAGGTTTAAATAATGACTTTCATCATTTACTGTGACTTTGGTCTTCTTGCATAATCTCAGTTTCTCTCAGAGAAATAATGTGTGCTCATAGATAATAATGAGAAGGATGATGGTAACTATTTACAGAGTAGGGCCCGACACATAGTAAGTGCTCAGTGAATGCTAGCAAGGGTAGCAATCCTGCTGCTCTTTTCCATGAGTGTGAGTGGATCATGGGCAAAGATCCTTCTTTGAGTATTTATTCACTCTTTTTTTCTTTCATTTCTCTCTCCTTCTTTCATTCATCCACTGTTATCTATGCAGGTACCATGTTAGATGTCATTTATAAATATATAAAAAGAATTTTAGTATAATGTAAAAAGTATGCTAATAGAGACAGAAACAGTTTGGTGCTTTGAGATCTGTCTTTGTGGGTGAAAATACTATGTGAGCTAAGGACTTGGTGTCTTGAAGGGCAAGTAGAATATAGATTGAGGTCATTTCATTTAAAAAGTGATACTTATATTATTTTGTAATGATAGTTTAAAAGGCCTATTTAATGAGGGAATAAAAATATATACAAATAAAATTTCATTTTTAATATCTTTAGCTTGTAAATAAACCAAATACCTTTGTAATTTAAGACCCACTAACTTTGAGCACGTGTTGGAATTTATTTCTAAATCTAGTTAAGGCTAACTTCAGGCAAGGTTTTCAGCAGCCAAAGGATAAAAAGAGCTTCTCTTTCCTCCTCCTCTCTTCTTTGTCCTTGCACCATTTTTACTTTCTAAACTTTCACTCAGTTTATCCAAGTAGTTCCGTGATCTTCTGAAAATAGATCTGCAGTCAGTCTCATACACATTAAAATCTTTAATAATTAATATTTTCATTTTTCATATTTTTAATGAGTGGAAATAATTATTTTTAAATGTACCTGCTATTGGCTGAATGTTTGTGTTACCCCTAAAATTCATATGTTGAAATTCCAATCCCCAATATGATGGTGTTAGGCAGTAGGGCCTTTAGAAGTGATTAGGTCATGAGGGTGGAGCCCTCATAAATGATTATTGCTCTTACAAAAATACAGGAGGTAGCACCTCTCTCTGCTCTCTGCTTTCTGCCTTCTGTTCTCTGCCACATGAGGATGCAATGAAAAGATGGATATCTACAAACCAAGAAGCTGGTCCTTACCAAACACTGGATCTGCTGGCGTCTTTGTCTTGAACTTCCAGCCTCTAGAGCTAAGAAATACATTTCTGTTATTTAAGTCTCCCAGGCTTAAACAGCATTTTAAAACTAGCAGCTTGCACTAAGATACTGCCAGAGATAATTTCTTGTAACTCAGATCCTTTTGCATTTATGTGCAGTAGAAAAAACACAGATAAGCTAACATCTTTGCCACATGTTTGCAATTTGATTTTGGGCAAATTAATCAATCTCTCTAAACACTGATTTTCTTATTTGAAAATTGGGACTAATTATACTTACCTCATAGAATTAGCTTTAGTAAATCTAGTCCTAAACATAAGGTACTTAACACAGTACCTGACTCAAAGGCAAGCAATTCATGAAAGCTTACATTTCCAGTGTCTATGTGGAATTCACTGTAATAGTTCAAAATGATGGTATCAGCTGTTTATTTTTTCTGGAATAGGTAACCAAGTTTTATTAACTACTTCTTATCCCCATCTTATCCGAACTGCTCTTCTTCCCAGCTGGCTTCAGTAATGCTTTCAGAAAAATCTGGAAACAAAACCTGGAGAGGAAGAAGGGAGAAAGTTCATAAAAACCCAAAGATTCTTCTAGTAAGGGATGGGCTCTAATTTTGTTCTGTGCTTATCTATCACGTCCCTAACTGGTAAATTTCTGGAGAACAGGCACCATGTCTTAAATGGATTCCTCACTACCTTTCACCTCATTTGAAAGTGTGACATATTAAAATAGTAACTACAATACATAGCCACACATAATGTTTTAGGGACCCTGGAGTGATGGTAGTATAGTGATAATGCTATCTTACCAACATGGAAGCCACTTACGCCTCTTTAGCAGTGTTGGGAATGCATGTGAAAAATCAGAGCTGGAAGGAAGCCAAACTCAATGAAGTTCCAGGCTGTCTCCTTCTATTTCTTTCTTCCTTGCTTAGTAATTAGATTTTAGGAAAACTGACAATGAGGAGAAAATGAATGGAAGGGTGCCAGCAGAAAGGTTATTTTGGAGTCATGTCTATAGATTCAAAAAAAGAGTGAATGAGTGAAAATGAAATAAAGCTGCTAAAAGAAGTGAAACATGTTTCCAGTCCCAGAGTTATCTCACACTCTCACATGTTTCAGAGTCAAGAAGCTTGCTTTTACATGATCAAATCTCTCTAGTTTAGTCAGCCAAAATATTTCAGTGTTTATCATTCTTTCTCGGTGAATTGCTAGAACTAGTAGTTCTCAATTGTTTATTATAAAATAGGTAGTAGAATGTCAATGATATAATATGGACTCAGTACATTTATCAGGGTTATATGATGAAAATTTGCACAAATAATTACTGAAGTTTGATCAAAGCTCATATCCTTGTTGGATAAAACAGCAGCTGAACAAGCAATGCTGAGGAGACAGCCTTGTATGTTCCATTGCATATGTAAGCCAATATGTATCAGCAACGATTTCAGGTTTTTAGGTATTAGTTGGACTTTATTTGGAAAAAGTTCATTCTCAGTTCTGTAGCATGAAGACCAAACATGTACAACTAAAGAACGGAGACCCACTTTCTCATAAGCCATAGTGTTCACTTAGTTGTCCACTATAACTGTTTTTGCTTTTATACTGAGCACATGGCTGGACTACAGTTCTTAGCCCTCCTTGCAGTTAGGTGCATCCACATGACTAAGATCTCACAATGGAATGTGAGTGCAAGTCAAGGTGCCTCCTTCACCTGGGCCTGAACTCAGTGGGTGGTGATTCTTCTCTAGGTGTTCTTCTCCTGTATGCATTCCTCCATGTTCCCTTCTCCTCTGTGATAGTCAGTTCTATGTGCCAACTTGGCTAGGCTACAGTCCCTAGTTATTCAGTAAAATGAGAATTGAGGTATTGCTGTGAAGGTTATTTATTTATTTAAAACAGAGACAGAGTCTCACTGTGTTGCCCAGGCTGGTATGGAATTTTTGGGCCAAGCAGTCCTCCTGCCTTGGCCTCACAATGTGTTGGGGTTACAAGTAAGAACCATCACACCCAGCCTGTGAAGGTATTTTAAAGATAATTTCTGTAGTTGTGATTGATAACTGAGTTGCCTTTGCGTAAAAGATGGTATCCTTGAACAGGGACCACTCTAGTCAGTTGAAAGTGCTTAAGAGCAGAAGTGAAATTTCCTTGAGGAGGAGGAAATTCTATCTGTGAACATTAGTTTCTGTCATAGAGTTTGCAGCCTGACCTTCCTGAGGGGCTTGCTCTACAGATTGGAGATTTTTTTAGCCAATATTCCTTGGATTCCTACCCAAAATCACCCAAGCCAATTCTTTGCAATAAATCTCTTGATATATGTATTAGTCTGCTGTTACACTGCTATAAAGAACTACCTGAGACTGAGTAATTTATAAAGAAAAGAAGTTTAATTGACTCACAGTTCTACAGGCTGTACAGAAAGCATGGCTCAGGGAGGCCTCAGTAAACTTAACAATCATGGTGGAAGGGTGATGGGGAAGCAAGCACATCTTCACATGGTGGCAGGAGAGAGCGAATGAAGGGGGAAGTACTACATATTTTTAAATGACCAGATCTCAGGAGAACTCACTCAATATCATAGGAACAGCAAAGGAGAAATTCACCCCCATGATCCAACCACCTCCCACCAGGTCCCTCCCCCAACACTGGGGATTACAATTCATCATCAGATTTTGATGTGAACACAGAGCCAAATAATATTATTTCACCCCGGCCTCTCTCAAATCTCATGTCCTTCTCACATTACAAAACCAACCCCACCTTCCTGAAAGTCCCCCAAAGTCTCAACTAATTCCAGCATTTACTCAAAAGTCCAAGTCCAAAGTCTCATCTGAGATAAGGCAGATACCTTCCACCTGTGAGCCTGTAAAATCTAAAACCAGTTAGCTACTTCCAAGATATTGGGTATATGTTCCCATTCTAAAAGGGAGATATTGGCCAAAACAAAGTGGCTAAAGGTCCCATGTAAGTCCCAAACCCAGCAGAATGGTCATTAAATCTTAAAGCTCCAAAATAATCTCCTTTGACTCCATGTGTCACACCCATGGCACATCAGTTCCTATGGCCTTGAGTAGCTCTCCCCCTGTGGCTCTGTGGGTTACAGCCCCCACAGCTTCTTTAATGGGCTGGCATTGAGTACGTAAAGTTTCTTCACATGCACTGTGCAACCTGTTAGTGGATCTACCATTCTGGGGTCTGGATGACAGTGGCCCTCTACTTACAACTCCACTAGGCAGTGCCCCAGTGGGGACTCTGTGTGGGGACTCCGACCCCACATTCCCCTCCACACTGTCCTAGTAGAGGTTCTCTATGTGAGCTCTGCCCCTGCAGCAGACTTTTACTTGGACATCCATTTGTTTCCATACATCTTCTGAAATGAACATATATCCTCTAGGCAGAGGCTCCTAAAGCTCAGCTCTTACCTTCTGTGCACCTGTGGGCTCAACACCATGTCGAAGCTGCCAAGGTTTGGGGCTTGCACCCTCTGGAAGATCCTGAGCTGTCCCTTGGCCCCTTTTAGCCACTGCTTTTGCTGGAGCGGTTAGGATACAGGGAGGCATGTCCTGAGGCTGCACAGAACAGCAGGGCCCTGGGCCCAGTCCAAAAACCATTTTTCCCTCCTAGGTTTCCAGCCCTGTGACTGGAGGGGCTACAGTGAAGATATCTGAAATGCCCTGAAATCATTTTCCCCATTATCTTGGCTATTAACATTTGGCTCCTTTTATGCAAATTTCTGCAGCCAGCTAGAATTTCTTCCCAGAAAAACAGTTTTTTTCTTTTCTACCAAATGGTCAAGCTGCAAATTTTCCAAACTTTTATGCTCTGCTTCTTTTCACTATAAGTTCCAATTTCAGACCATCTCTTTTTGAATGCATATGAGCATATGCTGTAAAAAGTAGCCAGGCTATATCTTGATCACTTTGCTGCTTAGAAATTTCTTCCACCAAACACTCTAAATCCTCTCTCTCAAGTTCAAAGTTCCACAGAACTCTAGAGCAGGGGCATAATGCTGCCAGTCTCTTTGTTATTGTGTAGCAAGAGTGATGTTTGTTCCAGTTTCCAATGAGTTCCTCATCTCCATCTGAGACCTCATCAGTCTGGACTTCACTGTCCATATCACTATCAGCATTTTGGTGAAAACCATTTTAAAAGTCTCTAGCAGTTCCAAACTTTCCCATATCTTCCTGTCTTCTTTTGAGCCTTCCGAACTGTTCCAAACTCTGCCCATTACCCAGTTCCAAAGTTGCTTTTACATTTTCAGGTATCTTTATAGCAATGGCCCACTTCTTTGGTACCAATTTTCTATATTAGTCTGTTCTCACATTGCTATAAAGAACTACCTGAGGCTGGGTAATTTATGAAGAAAAAAGGTTTAATTGACTCACAGTTCCACAGGCTGTACAGGAGATATGGCTGGGGAGGCCTCAGGAAAGTTACAATCGTGGTAGAAGGGTGAGGGAGAGGCAAGCATGTCTTCACATGGTGGCAGAAGAGAGACAGTGAAGGGGGAAGTGATACACACTTTTAAACAACCAGATCTCTTGAGAACTCACTATCATGAAAATAGCAAGGAAAAAATATGCCCCCATGGATCCAGTCACCTCCCACCAGATCCCTTCCTCAACACTGGGGATTACAACTCAACATGAGATTTGGGTGGGGACACGGAGCCCATATCAATATATATCTACCTTACTGGTTCTGATTTTCTGTTGGAAGCCAGGCTGGTACATGCTCTGGTCTCTTGCCTCTTCCATGTTCTCTTCTCCTTTTTCACTGGCTAGAACTCATGGTGACACAGTTTTGAACATGTAGATGGTGGCACAATCTCCAAGAGAGAGTGGAGGAGCTGTATGAGGAAAGGATTCAGATCCTTGAATCTCCATATGGACAATAGCTACTCTGCCAACCTGGACAACCCACATTAGAACTGTGATGTGAGTGGGAAATACAGTTTTTTGTTCTTTAAGCAACTTCCCTTATAAGTCTCTTTGCTTTTGGTGTTCTTATTTATAGATATTAATGTGACTGAGAACTCTGACATATGTCTTTATATGGAATATACATGTAGGCTTTGTCTGTGGTCTAACCAAACTTAGTCTATCAATCACTTTACAAGTATTGAGTCTTAACTTATACCAAACACTCTGAAAACACAATAGCATAAAAATTAAATGTTGTCACCACCATTATTCACATTAATAGGCAGTAGCAGAGAGAATAACAAAGTTTATAATATGTTTGAGGAATAGAAAAATATTCTGCATGGTAGAGGATTGAGTACAAGAAAAAGTGGCACAGGTGATGGTGCTGGAGAGATATACAAGGGACAGTTAAGACAGGCTAAGGTGGACGAGCTTTATTCTCAGAATATCGAGGAGAATAGTAACATGATTTTATTTACACTTTTCCAAGACAAATATGATTGCACTATGGAAGACAAATTGGAGAAAGGCAAGAATATAAGCAGGGAAATCAGGAGTCTATTGCAGTAAGCCAGGTGATGATGCCTAGAATGAAAGTGGCAGAAGTGGGTATAGAGAAAAGTGGTTGGATTCCAGAGAGCTCTTGATATTTAGCCCTGTGTGATACAGAGGAAGGATTCAAGATTGACAGATGTTCCTTTTTGAAAATTAGGTGGATAAGGTAATAACTGAGATCAGAGCTAAAGGAGAAGAAGGCTAAGGAGGGGGTTGATGGGGGAGAGGAAGGTGATGAGCTTGCTTTGTGTCTGGTTGTATTTAACAAAGCTATGGAAGCAAGTAAATATGTGGGTCTCTATTAGTTAAAGTAAATAATGTTAGTTATTGAAACAGACAGTGCTTTAGTACAGTAGTCCCTACCTTATCCATGGGAAATACATTCCAAGGGCCCAATATCCGCTGAGACTACAGTTAGTATGTAATTCTACATATACTATGTTTTCCTATACATATATACCTATGAGAAAGTTTAATTTATAAATGAAGCACAGTAAGAGATTAGCAACGATAGTAATGGACAATTATACCAACATACTGTTATAGAAGTTATATTAATTTGATCTTTCTCTCTCCAAATAGCAAATTGTATTGTATTTGGTCAACTGAAACCACAGAAAGCAAAATCGTGATAAGGGGAGAATGCTGTGTTAAAGTAAATGCAATACAAGCTTATTTCACACTCACTTAAAAGTCCAGTGTGGTTTGGAGTGGTAGAGTAGGAATCTGCTGCATGTGATAATTCAGGCTCCTTTCATCTAGGACTTTCATTCAGATCTCTGATATTCTTTTATTTCCCCAGCAGAATGAGTATTGCTCATGGGAGGGTTTTCTGGGCCAGCCCTAAAAGTAGTAATTTTACTTCCAGAGTAACATTACATGATCACACTGAACAGCAAAAATGGCTGAAAACTACATCCTAGCTTGTGCCTCAGAAAGAAGAGGAGAGTATGGATATTTGTGAATATCAACAGTCTCTGGCATAGTTTCTGAAAGACTAGAGCAGAAGATGCACAGTTAGTAGTCATTTGGTTATAAATAATATGTAAAATCATACATGAAGAAGAGACTGCCAACATAAAATGTGCAGAATGAGAAGGGGGTTTAGGGCAACAATGTTGAGAAATACTAACCTAAGGAATGACCAAAGGAAGAGAACACACAAAAGAGACTGAAAATGAAAGCCAGAGCTGTAGGAGAGTTGTCACAGAATCTAAGAGAAGAGAGTATTTCAAGAAAGTGGAAATGTTCATCAAGGTGAAAGGATTCTATAAGTGTAAGGTATGGATTAAGGAGGATATTCCTGCTTTGGGCAAGAACTATTAGGGGCAAAAACTATATTTCAGTAGGTAGAGGAATGTTTTGGAGATTATGGGATAGGAGCAGTAAGACTATTAAACTCTTTCTAAAAGATACAAGGAGCAAACACAGGATATAATTTAAAAAAATAATATACCACTCGCAGTAGTATTAAATACTTAGTAATAAATCTAATGAAGGACAAGGGATTTTAGATTTTTGTAATAGAATTGTTTTTAGAATATAGGCCTGAAACCCAAAGTATTAAAAGAAATATAGAAATAGAATGTGTCTATACATATATTTATAAATTATATAAATTATAAATATATATTATAAATATTATCAAGTAAATGTAAATATTTATAAATATGTATAATTTATAAATATTGATATATCTACCAATAACACCATGGGAATCATATTATACAGTTTTTTACAACTCATTTCTTCTATTCACAGCATTGCAGACATCTATGGCAGGAACTGCATGTGGCATAGCCAAAGGCCATTTCTCCCCTTCACTCTTGATAAGGAATTCTGATTTGATTCAGATACTCATCTTTCTACTACAGGACCATGTGCCTCACCAAGCTACTTGAGACAATTTTATTGTTTTTTCCAGGGATTGATTTAGGAGTGTTTGCAATGTCAGTGAGAGATGAAGGGAAGTCAATTGGAAAGTGTAGGAAAGGTTTCTTGCTCCTAAACTGTGACAGCAAATATGCTAGGCATGGTGGCATGTGCTTGTAGACCCTAGTACTTGGAAGGTGGGGTAATTATTTGGACTCAGGAATTTGAGACCAGCCTGGGCAACATAGCAAGACCCCCATCCCTAAAATAAAATAAAAAATTAAAAGTGACAACCCATCTTCTGCTGGACAGAGCTACACTGGCATGTAACAACTAGAACTCTAGTAGCTACCTTGTAACATGAGGAGAGCCAGCCTGAGGACAGGTTCTTGGCCTACTGTTGACTGTGGAAACATGAATAGAAACTGGATTTTTTTTTTTTTTTGAGAGAGAGTCTCATTCTGTTGCCCAAGCTGGAGTGCAGTGGCATGATTACAGCTCACTGCAGTCTTGACTGCCTGGGCTAAAGTGATCTTCCCAGCTTAGTCTCCTGAGTAGCTGAAACTACTGGCGTGCACCACCATGATGGCTAATTTTATGTTTTCTTTCTTTTTTTTTTTATTTGTAGAGACAAGGTCTCACTTTGTTGCCCAGGCTGGTCCTAAATGATCTTCCTGCCTCGACCTTCCAAAGTGCTGGGATTACAGGCATGAGTCACCATGCCTAGCCTGGATTTTTTTTTTTTTTTTAACTCAATAGCTTTTCTTTTTAAGGACTTCTTATATGAGAATTTTTTATTTTACATGTCTTATTTATTTGGGAGTTTTTCTGCTATTTGCTGCCAAAACACTAACAATATAACATATTTTCATATCAGTTTAGATTATTTTCTTTAATTGCTGTATGGTATTTCACTGTGTGAATGGCTCATTACCTATCTATTCACCCAATCTTTCACCTATTCAGCCTACACTGTAGGCAAAACTCTAGGGATAAAGCAGTGAAAAAAACTGACTTGGTACCAACTCTATTGGAGCTTTTCATTATGTATGAACTATATACTAACCATGGGGAAAATGACAGGTAGGAGATAAAATGAACTATAATATTTGTATTCCTTCTGTATCCCAATTTAACCCAACCCCTCTGTTTTTAGCTTTTCTAGTAGTTATAATTTTAACATGTTTGTATTGCTATGTCTTGAGTAAAGGGATGTTTGAGGTCTGAATAATCAAGGCAGGTTTTCTTGGACAATTCATACACAAGTGAAAAGCAGGTGAGTAGGCTGGGACCATCACAAGCATCAGAGTATAGAGGACAATGTAGAGGGCAGTGGCAGTGTTTCATTACCAGGTAGAACTGCTTCCTTCTTTCTGCACCTGCTACCCCATGTCTACTAGAATGGTCCTAGCAGACATGGGGGAGAAAGAGAAAGACAGCCAAGTTACCTCCAGCTCTGCTCTTTCTCTTTTAAGCAGTCATAACTGTCAATAGAATGACTATAAGCAGGCCAGGGAATATGAAAAGAATATATAATTTTATTATTCAATAAACAGATAGTGGTAAAATAAAATTTTGCAATAAAGAAGTACAGATGGAAGAGAAAACAGTGGTAAAGATAAAACTTGACAGATGCCTTGCATATTGACTTGGTTGGCAAAATATATTTTAACTGAAAGATATGGACTTAGGTTTGCTCATTGACATCACAGATTGTGAATAACTATGAGAAAAGGGCTCATAGTGTTCACCTGTGGCTTAGATAGACTCATTCTGTAATTTATCAGATCCTATGTCCTGGCCTACAACTTTTGACAGCTAAGGCACCTATCACCAGCTCAGGCCTTCCACCCAATGACCTCAGGTTTGTTGAGAAGGTAAATCCTCTCCATTTATAACAACAAAAATACTTAAGCACTAGTGGAGATGAGTCTTTTCCCCATTGCTTGTTTCTGTCAGCTTAAAGATCAGGTAGTTCTAGATGTGTGGCCTTATTTCTGGGTTCTCTATTCTGTTCCTTTGGTCTATGTGCTTGGTTTTTTTCATACCAGTACCAAGCTCCTTTGATTACTATAGCCCTGTAGTATAGTCTGAAGTTAAGTAATGTGATGCCTCCAACTTTGTTCTTTTTGCTTAGGATTTCCTTGGTTATTTGATTTCCTTTTTGGTTCCATATGAATTTTAAAATAGTTTTTTCTATTTCTGTGAAGAATGTAATTGGTAGTTTGATAGGGACAGCATTGAATCTGTGGATTGCTTTGAGCAATATGGTCATTTTAATGATACTTGATCTTTTCTATCCATAAGCATGGAATGTTTTTCAATTGGTTTGTGTCTTCTCTGATTTCTTTGGACAGTGTTTTGTAATTCTCATTGTAGAGATCTTTCATCTCCCTGATAAGCTGTATTCCTAGATATTTTATTATTTATGTGGTAATTATGAATGGGATTGCCTTTCTGTTTTGTCTTTCAGCTTTGCTGTTGTTGGTGTATAGGAATGGTAGTATTTTTTGTGCATGGATTTTATATCCTGAAACTTTGCTAAAGTTATCAGCTGAAGGAGCTTTAGGGCTGAGAATATGGGTTTTTCTAGATATAGAATCATGTTGTCTGCAAACAGAGACAGTTTGACTTCCTATTTTCCTATTTGAATGTGCTTTATTTCTTTCTCTTGCCTGCTTGCTCTGGCTAGGACTTCCAACTACGTTGAATAAGACTGGTGGATAAACTTTTTGATGTGTTGCTGGATTTTGTTTGCAAATATTTTGTTGAGGATTTTTGCATCAGCATTCATCAAGGATATTGGCCTGACGTTTTCTTTATTGTTGTGTCTCTGCCAGGTTTTGGTATCAGGATGATGCTGGCCTCATGGAATAAGTTGGGTGGGGGGAAGTCCCTCCTCCTCAATTTTTGGGAATAGTTTCTGTAGGAATGGTACCAGCTGTTCTTTGTACATCTGGTAGAATTCAGCTGTGAATCTATCAAGTTCTGGGCTTTTGTTGTTGTTGTTAGGTTATTTATTACTGATTCAGTTTCTTCATTCAACTCGTTATTGATTTGTTCAGGAAATCAATTTATTCCTGGTTCAGTCTTTGGAGTATCTTTTTTATAAATTACCTTGTCAGTTAATTTGTTATTGATCAAATGTGAAACTTTAATATGTTAAAAGGAAAACTTTTGACAAATGTAACCGAGTTTATTTGGGCAAAAAATGATTCATAAGTTGGGCAGCACTCAGAACCAGAAGCGGTTCAGAGGTTTGCTCTGCAAAGTGCACAGTGAGTGTTTACAAATGGCACATGGAAGTAAAGTATAGAACTATAGTACAGAAATAGCTTGACTGTTCAAGCTAGGTGTTTGCCTTACTTGGACATCGTCTGATCAGCTGGCTGCCTGTAATTGAGTCTCCCATCCTCACCAGCTGGACTCTGCTGTTTGTTATACTCCTTGGTTAGGTTTTCAGTTTGTTTACATCCTTTGTTAGGTTGTGTTTGGTTACATAGGAACTTGAGTATGGAGAACACCTTGGGCCAATGGCCTCCTGCTTATTTAATTTAACAATATAACAATGATTAGATTTATGAAAATTTAAAGAAACTATAAGTTGAACTTAAAGCCTTAAAGATAATAATGCTATCCACCCAAGCACTTAAAAAATAAACAAACAAACAACAACAAAAAAGTACAACTCTCAAATTAATAGAACCTTCCTTAGGCAGGTCACTCACTTTCTTTGGAAAGCAGTTCTCCTCCAAGCTATCATCTAAGGCAACTTAGCCAAGAGGCAAAATTTAGCCTTTATTACAGAGGTCTTGCTTGAGGATCCAGGGGCAGCAGGGAGTGGAATCACCCTCACAAACTGTTCAACCTTTACTCACATAGAGGGCAGGGTAAGTTGCACCCTTTTTCAGCATTCAGTTCCCAGATTGGTACCTGCCCAGCAGGAATGATGCTGCCAAGTACTTTGCATGGCTCTTTCTTTTTATTTCCCATTTTTAGTGTTCTATGAGGATCTAGAAGGCTTTGATTTATGGAAGGGCACATAACTTAAATTGATTCAGTCAGAACTAATCTGGAAATTTTGTGAAGTTGTTTTGAAAGAGTGAATCTTTCTTGGGGTAACTGAGATTATTGGCTATTAGCTTGGAGTTCCATTCTGTGAGTAGAGGACTTGCCTTGGAATAAAGCCGATATGGAGCAGCAAAGCTGAAGGATGAAGAGAGTAAGCTCTTCTGGCTAACACCTGATGTTTGAGCTCCTGGATCTAACCAGCATAAAAATTTATTCTTAAGTTGTTCAGTTACACAAGTCAGGAAGTTTCATTTTGTTTTCCCTTAAGCTAATGTTTTTAACTGATCACAAGAAAGTTGGGAATAACCCTTAAGCTAATTTAAATGGAGCTTATGACACTTGCAATTAAGAGATCTTAATTTGTAAATGTATGAGCAAGATTTGGATGTTATAAGAATAAAGGTGGAAGGGAATATTTTCCTTCCTAAGAAGAATTATCACTTCACTATTAGATAGGGCTTGCTCTGTCTACTGCCAACGTAGGATGACCTACAACAAGAACAAGAAAAATCACCCATCACCTTCAAATGATCTCTATACTAACCCGTTTCTGATATATAACATCCTATATTTAGCAGTTTATTATTTTGCTTTAATGTGGTATGTTCCAAGTGTACTTTGTTATTTTATATTATTATTTTATTTAATTATACTATTTGTTAGATAATATTTGGGTTTTTATTTCATTCACTTATATTTCAACAGAAAAAAATGCCTTAAAATTAATCAAAATAGAAGCTCAGTATACAAAACAAATGGGAACAGAGGTACTTCAATAACGGAAAGAATGGTGAGGTTAAAACACTTCCACATAAACATGGAGTTCTATAACACAGCTTAACTTTGTCTGAGTCAAATAAGCACATGTTTTAAACAGGTCTATAGAATTTAAGGATCTGTAACAAATTTGAAGTCAATGAGAAAATTACTTACTATTTCTATCTTCCTCCCAAGCTATTCAACAGCCTCATTCATAAATACCCTGGTCCCACTCACCAACGAATAAACCATTTTCAACATTTTTAGCTATTTCTTGTGATACTACTTCCACATTTTAAAATAAAATGCTTGGATTGTCACTTCTTGTTGTTAATAGTAGACATAATTTGTTACATTCTATTAGTAGATGAGAATTTAGTATTTATATAACTATCGCTTCCCATTCTCTTCCGCCCATCTTCCCAATGTAGTTATAACACAGTCGTTCTGTAGTCAGTATTTGTTTGAATTATTTTGACTATTTAATATTAGTCTCTGTTAGTCAAATACAGAGACTAATAATAACTAATGTTATTCTTTTTTTTGTAACTCTTTTCCTGGACTTAACTGTTTCCAGTTTTTCACATGCTTAGTTTGAAAAATATACCTATGTCTTATTTCTTCCAGGCTATTATGACAACATATCATAAACTTGATAGCTCATAAACAACAGAAATATACTTCTCGGTTCTGGAGACTGGAAAGTTTGAGATTCAGGACCAGCAGATTCAGTTTCTGATGAGGATCTGCTTTTGGTTTATAAATGGTACCTTCTAGCTGTGTCCTTACATGGTAAACAGGGCTATTTAGCTCTCTGAAACCTCTTTTATAAAAGCACTAATTCCATTCATGAGACTTCTGCTCTCATGATCCAATCACCTCCAAAATGCCCCACCCACCTTCTAATATCATCCCATTGGTAATTGATTTTAACACTAATTTTGGGGGAGCATAAACATTCTGACCAGAGCAACCCGTTACTAATCAGAGCCCAGATTGGAACAGATCTGTCATCCTCTGTCGGTACTGTTTTTCAAATAGTAAGTTTAAATAAAATCTATTAGTTCTCCCTCCCTCCTATTCAACTTGATCTCTTCCTTCCAAGTCATCACTTCTTCCCATTCTATAATGCATGCTTTCATGACCTGCTAAGCAGTTAACCTTTCTTTAACCATCGTCTTAGAATTTCCTTCTGCTGATCACCTATGTTGAATCCCCTATATACTATATCTTATATATTTTTCTTTCTATATTCATTTGATTTGCTGTGTACCTTGCTGGTATTTTTCTGTAGAATGTGCTTAGCAATTTATTTTCTAAAAAATCTGTGCATATTTGAGAATGTATTTATTCTACCTCACTCAATTGATAATTTGGCTGGGTGTAAGATTTTGGTGGAAAATAATTTCCCTTAGGCATTTAGCATTGCTTCATTGTACTTTAGTTTCTAGAATTGGCAATTAAAAGTATGAATAGGTCTGCATTTTCCTTGTGTAAACATTTAGAATTTTCTTCTTATTTTATTTATTTCTGGTTGTTGGGAAACAATTATCCCTAAGTCTTTAGCATTTCTGCATGTCTTGTGAGCTGAAGGACTGACAGCTTTTTGTTCTGACCTGTCTTTTCAAAGATATTTGCATAGAAAGCAGTCTTAAAAGATAGAATGTCTTCCTTTTTAAAATGGGGCAGGCTTGTTTGTTGTCTAGCATAGTAATATCTCCCCCAGTGCAAAAGTTTAGGCAGATTTGCTTGAAGCCCACTATAAAAGATTTATGTTTCTCAAGCTCAGAGTTTCTCAGTTGTGACAAAAAAAACCACAGCATGTACAGTGCACATCTGGGTTACTCTGTGTTGTCCCCATGGGGGATTAGGGGCAAAGGGAACCATGTGAATATAAAATTGCTTGCTGTGTTATATCAAAGTTATTTGTCTCTGACCCATGAGTATCATGTCTTCTGCCAGAATCTATGAAACTGTGGCAGGCTAACTTGTTAGCTTTCAAGTAGAAAAAATTTCAGACCTTTCATAATTCTTGATACTGATGATATGCTATGAGACTTTTCTTCATTTATTTTAAGAGTGCTCAGTAAGGTCTTTTTTATTAGTCAAAGTTCTCCAGAGAAATAATCCCCATAGGAGATATTACACACACACACACACACACACACACACACACATACACACACACATACACACACACATACATACATGTGTATATGTATATGTATGTGTAGTTTCAAATACTTAGACATATGTATACATGTTTAAGACAATTCCTTATATGTATGTATAGTTTCAAATACTTTTCTTAGACATATATATATGTGTAAGACAATTCCTTATATGTATGTGTATATGTAATATAAGATATTCCTTATATTTAATCTTGTGTGTATGTGTATAGTATGATTTATTTTAAGAAATTGGCTCATGCAGTTATGGAGGCTGACAAGTCCCAAGACCTGCAGTTAGCAAGCTGGAGTCCCTAATAGGAGAGCTAATGTGTAGTTACAGTCTGAATTCAAAGTCCTGAAAAGCAAGCGAGCTAACAATATAAATTCTAACCCAAAAGCTTGAGGCTAGGGACCCAAGAAGAGCTATTTCAGTTTAAGTCCAAAGGCCAGAAAAGACTAATGTCCCAACTCAAGTAGTTAGGCAGGAGGAGTTCCCTCTTACTCAGCCGTTTTGTTCTATTCAATTTTTCAATTGATTAAAAGAGACTCACCCACATTAGGGAGGACAATCTTCTTCACTCAGACCATAGACTCAAATGTTAATCTCATCCACAAACATGCCCACAGACATACCCAACATCATGTTTTGTCAAATGTCTGGGTATCTATGGCCCAGTTAAGTTGATGCATAAAATTAACTATCACATCTTTCATTTTATCTTTCACATCTGGAGTCCCACATCCTTCAGTTCAGTGACAGTTTCAAATAGTTTTTCTTTGATAATTTTTTTTCTTTCTATTCTTACTGTAATTTCTTTTTGGAATTCTTGTTAGTTAAATGTTAGACTATTTGGATTGGCCTCCCAATTAAAAAAAATCCATTGTATCCTATTTAAATTTATTGTTCTTTATATTCTATTTTCCAGGTTCCCTTGAATTGATCTTCCAGTATTACTAATTATTTTTCTAAATTAAGCTTTTTATTCTGAGATTATTGTAGATCTGTATCCAATTGTAAGGAATAAAACAGAGAGAGCCTATGTACCCTTTATCCAATTTTTCTCAATGGCAATATTTTGTGAAACCATAGTATAATATCACAATGAGGATATTGATACAGTCAAGATATAGAACATTTCCATCACTACTAGGATCCATTAACTGGGCTTTTCTAACTACACTCACTTCCCTTCCCTAATGTTCCATCTAATCCCTGGCAACCACTAATCTGTTTTCCATTTCTATAATTTTCTTATTTCAATAATGTTATAAACAAAGTCATAAAGTAGATACATTTTTAATGTTTTTTTCATTCAATATCAATATAATATTCCCTTGAGATTTATGCAAGTTGTTTTGTATATCATTTGTCTGTTCCTTTTTATGGCTGAGCAGTATTACATAGCATGAATGTTTCACAGTTTGTTTAACCATTCAACTGTTGAAAAATGTTTGGGTTGTTGATAGTTTGGGGCTACTATGAATAAAGCTGCTATGAAAATTCTTGCACAGATTCTTGTGTGAACATAAGTTTTACATATTTCTGGGATAAATGCCTAAGAATACAAATGTTGGATTGCATGGTAGTTGCATGTTTAATTTTATAAGAAACTATCACACTATTTTCCAGAGTAATGTATCATTTTGTATTCCCATCAGCACTGTATGAATGATACAGTTTTTCCATATCCTCACCAGCATTTGACTTTTCACACTTTTTAAAATTTAATTCACTCCAACAGGTATGCAGTGACATCTCATTGTAGTTTTAATTTGTATTTTGTTGTGGTTTTAATTTGCATTTGGTACTTAATTTGTATTAATACAAATTAAATATCTAATGCTGTTGGTCATCTTTTCATGCTTGTTTGCCATCTGTATACGTTCTTTGGTGAAATGTCTTTTGTCCATGCTCTAATTGAATTATTTTTTACTGTTGAGTTTTGACCAGTACAGAGTTTTAAATTTTTATTTTGGTCATTTCTATTTCCATGAGATATTTCTTATTCTCTGAATTCCAAAAATAAATAAAAGTGATCCTGATCTGTTTTCTACATGGGATACAATGGCTTCTCTTATCTTTCTGAGATTATTAATTAATCATGTAGATTTCTTAGAGGGAGTATTCTTCTGACAACTGCATTTATTTTATACCTGGGAAATTTCTTTCCTTTGTTTGTTTTATATTCTTTCTTCATTTTTCAATTGTTCATTTTTCTTAAACATCCTAGGAATTATGGTTGAGGCCTGTCCCTACTATTTGTGGGGCCCAGTACAAGATAGAAATATAAGACTATACCACAATCCTCCTATCTTGACAAGTATAATTCCAAACAATGATGATGATGATAATAATAATTATAAATTTATGTAAAGCTAGCTTTTCTAGGACTAGAAGTCATCAGAGCATCAAAGACAATTGAATTTAATTATTATAGCTCATTTCTGGGTGTTCTACATATCTATAGATGTGTGGATGAGTTATAAAATAATTTATATATTCTATTTATAAAATATATATGCAAGAAGAATAATTTATAGAATATATATATAAATTTATATATATATGCACCAAATAGGTTATAAGAAAGCAAATGCACCAAATAGGTTATAAGGAAGATTTTTATGTAACTTGTTGACAATAGACGTTTTCACTGATAATACAAGTTAAAGTGAATAAAAAGAAGTAAAAGTTTTAATTTTTATGTATATTGTCAAATTTATTTTTATTCAATATATTTATAGGGCATTTTTAAGGTAGTAGATCACTATACTAGCTTTATGATAAGTTCAGAGAGACTGTGTTCTTTAATAAATTAAATTTTGTGCTAATGATATATGGTGACCTCTAAAATGAAGGGCCAGGGAAGGGGCTACTCTTTTCCGGGCCCAAGAGTGGTTCTGCTCTGGCTTTTCACTCGTCAGAACAGGGGGCTAAGAAGACATTTTCCAGGGTATAAAAGTGAGGATCATCAACCTGCAGGATTCTCTCTGTGGTGAACAAGCACGCATCCAGCCCTTCATTAGTTTTCCAGTTGTCAGTATTTGGGCATGTTCTCTCTGAGTAGGTCACTTTTTCCAGAGGAGAAAACTCCAATCCCTTCTGCCTGCTGGAATTCTGGAGGCTGAATAGATGTTCAGACTCCCACAAAATCCCCCTGAGCTCAGCCACATGTTAAGGCTCATCCTCTGCTGATCCTGGTTATATTTCTTCAGTGCAAAATCTCCTGGGGAGTGGAGGAGGAGATCCAAAATTTCAATAATGTTATATACAGGCTTTCAACCAATCTTCCTTTTTAAGGCAAAAGTCTCACCAGCTTCCCACGTCTGACCCTGCCTTTCCCTGCTACTTCTAAGTCCTACTTTTTCACAGGTGTGGTGAGGGGAAATCAGCCTATTGCCTCTTAGTATTCTCTGCCAGATTGCAGTTTTCTGTGCTAATTTGGTTATTACTTTTCTGTCCACTTAGTATCTTCTAAATTTTGCTTCCATCTCTAGTTCACTGTTGCCTTCTCTCCCATTCCTTTATTCTTATGGATTGGTACCTGTTAAATGTTTTAATTCTGTCATTCAATGGAATTTTTGATTCAAAGAAGATACATCTACCATGTTTATCTGAAAGTGTTATCCTTTGGAATTTTCAATCCCCTGTAAAAGGCAGCATATCTTAGTTAAGTAATGTTTGCTTGCAAGTGCCACAGCTCAATCATAACCAACTTAAACAAATACTATTACTAGTAGTAATGGGAATTGTAATGGAAGGTGCCAGTCTGGGTTCCAGCAGGAAACGGAATTCACCCATATGGTGCAAATAAATATTAATGAAAGAAATGCTCACAGAGGTGCAGCAGTGCTGAGTATAATTCTGAGAGACACAATCTAGAATGCCATAATCCTAAATGTTGAAATCCTGAAAGATCAAAATCCCTAAACTCTAAAATCTCTAATGTCTAAATTTTTGAAAATCACAATTCCAAAATATTAAAATCCTGAATGTTGAAATTCTAAAAGCTGAATTCTGGGGAAGGGGTTAGTGGATTTTTGGTTGTCTGCAGGATAGTTGCATCGTGTTAGTTGCATCATATTATGTGGAACTATTACCCTGTTCTTGTCTTTACTTGGAAATTAAGTATGGTTTAAGGAGATGTGTATGGGTGCCAAGTTGACAAGGGGGAAATTTATGGACTTAATTTTAGACGTGAACTTGATTGAATTAAGGAATATCTAGGGACCTGGTAAAACATTATTTTTGGGTGTGTCTATGAGGGTGTTTCCAGAGGAGATTAGTGAGTGAATCTGAGTGGATTAGGTGGGGAAGATGCTGGAAGTGCTGTTTGGCACCATCCAATCAGCTGGGGCCAGCAGAGAACAAATTCAGAAGGCGTGATTCTTTCTTTCTCAGAGCTGAGACGGCTTTTTTTTTCAGTTGCCTTGGACATCAGAACTCCAGGCTCACTAGCTGAATTATTACTGGTGTCATGAAAGCAGAAAATTGCTCAATTGCAGTGGCTGAGCAATAACCAGGCTTTCAAATGGGCAACATAGATTTGTAGGCCACAACCACTCTCCAAATACAAGTGCAGCGAGTGTTTTGAAGGTCACAGAAGTGAAAACACAGGCAGAAAATACAAGAAATTTCCCCTGCCAAATTATTCAAACATGTCCCTTCACACATAGTGCCATGCATGCCTTCAAAAAACACTCTTCATTAGAGAATAAAAAGAATTTGACAGGATCAGTGACTTTCTGAACCAAAGACATTGGCTGGCATAGAGGTTTTTCTAGTATTAAAAAACACATTAAACAGTTAACTATTTTTGTTAGAATTTTTTGAAGAAGATAGACTTTTTAATAAGCAACACTAAATCTAACATAGAAGACGTAGTGCTTGCTTCACTCTGACTAATGGATGGCACTTTAAAAGTGGTCCCTTCTCAGCTGGGCAGGGTGGATCATGCCTGTAATTCCAGCACTTTGGGCAGGTGGATCCCTTTAGGTCAGGAGTTTGAGACCAGCCTGGCCAACATGGCGAAACCTTGTCTCTACTAAAAATACAGAAGTTAGCTAGGTGGTAGTGGCCGCCTGTAATCCCAGCCGCTCTGGAGGCTGTGGCGGAAGAATAGTTTAAACCTGGGAGGCAGATGTTGCAGTGAGCAGAGATCGTACCAATGCACTCCAGCCTGGGTGACATAGCAAGACTTTGTCTCAAAAAAAAAAAAAAAAAAAAAAAAAAAGAAAAGAAAAGAAAAGAGAAAGTTCTCTATTATCTTCTACTATTGTTTTTGTTAACTATACCCAATTCATGGCCCTGTAGGGTCCAAAAATTCCGTAACTTATTTGCTTGCTCATGTATTAATCAATGGAAAAGCACTTTATAAACTCTTACTTGAAGAGTTGGTGAGATTTGCAGAAGAAAATGAATTTCAGTGACTCCGCAAACCACAATAACAGATTTGGAATTAGGTACAATGAAGAGTTCTAAAAGCAAATTTCAAGGTGTTACCAAAAAGTTTTTTTTTCTGTTCAGTCCAATGCATTTGGCAGAAAATTCAGATGAGTGGATTGGCCATATGACGCAGCAATGATGGAAACTTCAGTTTAAAAATGTATCATTTTTCTGAATGAAAATTTCTTTTAGCTGTTGACATTCTAAGAGATTATAATAAATTAAAGCCACATTTGCCCAAAGAAGCCAGTGAAGTTACTGGCTGGTTTGAAAATAATTATGTGGCCGAGAGCAGTGTTTCACACCTGTAATCCCAGCACTTTGAGCAGCCGAGGCAGGAGGATCACAAGATCAGAAATTCGAGACCAGCCTGACCAACGTGGTGAAACCTCATCTCTACTAAAAATTCAGAAATTAGCCAGGCATGGTGGTGTACGCCTGGAATCCCAGCTATTCAGGAGGCTGAGGCAGGAGAATAGCTTGAACCCCAAATGTGGAGGTTGCAGTGAGCTGAGATCACGCCATTGTACTCCAGCCTGGGTGACAGAGCGAGACTCCATTAAAAAAAAAAAAAATTTAAAAAAAGAAAAGAAAAAGAAAATAATTATGTGTATAGTAGGACAAAAAGACACTTTATGCAATGGTGTTGTTGTTTCATCATCAGTGTTGTTTCTGCCAAATTTGTGGTCTGCATGTGAGTGCGTGCAAAACGAATTTCCGAGTACCCAAAATAACACAGAAGCATGACACAGAAGCTGAGAAAACTTAATAAGGAATGCTCATATTGATGTATATTAAATCGTAGAATTTCAAAAAAGCAGAGCCATCTAGAAAATGAATGTGAATGGGCTGGGCGTGGTGGCTCACGCCTGTAATCCCAGCACTTTGGGAGGCTGAGGCAGGCAGATCACCTAAGGTCAGAAGTTCAAGACCAGTCTGACGAATATTGTGAAACACTGTCTCTACTAAAAATATAAAAATTTGCTGGGCATGGTTGCAAGCGCCTGCAGTCCCAGCTACTCAAGAAGCTGAGACAGGAGAATTGTTTGAACCCTGGAGGCGGAGGTTGCAGTGAGCCAAGATCATGCCACTGCACTCCAGCCTGGGCAACAAAGTAAGACTCTGTCTCAAAAAAGAAAATGAATGTGAATGTATTCTCTGAAGAGAGCCACACTCTAAAATGAAAAAAAAAAAAAGGCAGCTATTCATTGGGATGTAGGACTTCAAAACATTTGATGTGAAAGTTGGGCAGCTCTTATGGATTGATTCTCTCTGTTCAATTGCCCATAATCTACCCTGGTAATCTACTTTTTTGTATGACAAATTTTCATTTTCGTGTGTGTGTGTGTGTGTTTTGAGGTAGGTTTTTTTTTTTTATTTTTTTATTTTTTGGTAGGTTGTTTTTTAAAAAGATTTTTTCACTATTTTAAATTCTCAGCATTATTTTTTACAATTTGCTATGCTCGGTTTTTCATCTTTACATCATTTTCAATACTGGAGGTATAAAATTATGTGTAGATTTTTAGAGAGTTCTAATTCATTTTATGTACCTTTTTGGCAAATGTGACTCCATGAAAGTGTATTATCACAAGGTTGACTTTGTGTGTAAGCATTGTACATGTGGGGGAAAACTTTGAAACTTCCTCAATAAATGAAGAGATATCTTTTTGCATATCTGTACTTATGAAAGATAAAATTTCTTGAGATCTTGGCTTTTTGGGCTACTGGTGCAGTGATGATGTGGTGATAACTCATCCAGGCTTTGACAGATCTCATCAAAGACTCAGGTTGTGCATTACTATGGAGAGCAATTGTGCACACAATTATGTGTTTATACATTTTGCTTTTAGGCCTATTACATTAAGTATCCAAGCCAGGTACAAAAACATTAGCACTTCGTTGGACTTTACTGCTAATGTTTCACACTGATATGATTCATTCCCAATAGTTTTAGTCCCTACATTCTTAATTCAAATTCTTGACAGATTTTTGTTGGCCACAAGTCAGCCAGTCTAGTCTCTTTCCTTTGTTTGATACTCCTCATGATCTAATTAGCTATGACCAGAGGTTTAGATCATGTAGTATAGATATGGCTGTAGGAGTTTAATCCCCTGAGTAAGAAGGCAGTTTCAGAGAGGGGACTGTGGCTAGGCAGGCACCTCTAAAAGTGTCAGCTTCTCAAATGTAAGTTGAATTATCTTATATTGCATGAAGTCATGAGCCTATTTTCAGAGCTTTCTCTTTAGGACAGAGGGTATGATGGTTAACTTTAGGCACTGTTAACCAAAGGGCAGGAATAAAAGAAAGTACTAAACATGTGTGTAGCTGGCGGGAGAGTGACTAAGTGAGGCTGTATAGGCTGCGCACAGCACGACTCCAGACACCACCTTTCTGCAGCAATGTGAATGATGCCCCCCCTGGAATTTTGCTGTGGCATCCTTGTTCTCAACTTTGTTGAAGGCTTATTCTACCATGAAATCACTTATGTAGCATTTAACAAATTTGTACCTGAGACTAGAGGGATCCTGGAATCAAGTTTTACCCTGTCTCCATGTCTACCACTCATGGAAAATAACAAAGCCAAATAGGTTTCAATAGCTTCACAGGGGGTGTGTTCATAGACACCAATGGCAACAAAATAGAGGTTTCAAAACTCAGCTGTTTGCACAAAGCACAATATTATTAAAATATCAATTCGGAGCTTTCTTAGGATAAAATGCTTTTTAAATTTATTCAGTACATACTGCATCTATGAAAGGAAGGAGATTGTTTAAATGATTGATAGCTTTAGTAAAATTACTTGGGAAAGCCTGTTTTGGCTTGTCAGATAGTCATACTAGGATTTAAAAAATACGGTAAAGAAGTGGTCCCCAGACAGGCAGCATCACTTGGAAACCTCTTTTTTTATTATTATACTTTAAGTTGTGGGGTACATATGCAGATTGTGCAGGATTGTTACATAGGTATACACGTGCTATGGTGGTTTGCTGCATCCATCCCCCCATCATCTACATTATGTATTTCTCCTAATGTTATCCCTCCCCAATCCTCGCACCCCCTATTATCCCTTCCTTAGTTCCCCCACCCCCCAGCAGGCCCTGGTGTGTGATGTTCCCCTCTCTGTGTCCATGTGTTCTCATTGTTCAACACACACTTATGAGTGAGAACATGCGGTGTTTGGTTTTCTGTTCTTGTGTCGGTTTGCTGAGAATGATGGTTTCCAGCTTCATCCACACCCCTGCAAAGGACATGAACTCAGCCTTTTTTATGGCTGCATAGTGTTCCATGGTGTATATGTGCCATATTTTCTTTATCCTTCTATCATTGATGGGCATTTGGGTTGGTTACAAGTCTTTGCTATTCTAAACAGTGCTGCAATGAACATATGTGTGCATGTGTCTTTATAATAGAATGCTTTATAATCCTTTGGGTATATACCCAGTAATGGGATTGCTGGGTCAAATGGTATTTCCATTTCTAGATCCTTGAGGAATCACCACACTGTCTTCCACAATGGTTGAACTAATTTACACTCCCACCAACAGTGTAAAGCATTTTATTTCTCCACATCTTCTGCAGCATCTGTTGTTTCCAGATTTTTTAATGATCGCCATTCTAACTGTTGTGAGATGGTATCTCAATGTGATTTTGATTTGCATTTCTCTAATGACCAGTGATGATGAGTATTTTTCATATGTTTGTTGGCCACATAAATGTCTTCTTTTGGAAAGTGTCTGTTTATATCCTTTGCCCATTTTTTGATGGGGTTGTTTTTTCTTGTAAATTTGTTTAAGTTCTTTGTAGATTCTGGATATTAGCCCTTTGTCAGATGGGTAGATTGCAAAATATTTTTCCCATTCTGTTGGTTGCTGGTTCACTCTAATGATGGTTTCTTTTGCTGTACAGAAGCTCTGGAGTTTAACTAGATCCTATTCGTCTATTTTGACTTTTGTTGCCATTGCTTTTGTTCCTTTAGTCATGAAGTCCTTGCCTATACCTATGTCCTGAATGGTTTTGCCTAGGTTTTCTTCTAGGATTTTTATGGTATTAGGTCATATGTTTAAATCTTTGATCCATCTGGAATTCATTTTTAGGCATGCAAATTCTCAGGCTGGCTGCAGTTTGAGAAAGTTAGAGAACTGCTGCATTGGAATCACCTGATGTACTTGTTAAACCAAAGATCGTTGCCCTCCCTGCACTGTTACTAATTTAGTAGGCATGCAGTGGAGCATGGGAATATGCTATTATTGGAGAACAAGTTTTCTTAAGAAATAGTTTCCACCCAAAGATTGGTAAATGTATTAGGAGAAGTTTTTTTGGACTAGTGAAAGAGTATATGTCTCATGTGTCCTGGGGAGGACACTTTCCAGACAGTTGGATTGTCTACATCAAAATTGAAACAGCAAGATTTCTCATTTCTAATGTTATTTGCTTTGGGATGGTAGAGTCTTAAAAAACCTTTTATAAAACATTGGCCCAGAAATAACTCCAAGAGCTTTAAGTTTCTTTTAAATTTTGGAAGAAAAATCAAGTCAGACCCTGTGTTTTACACATGTAACTAGTCATTACTATAATTAACTGAATCTGCAAAGTGATTTTTTGCTGAATATAAAAATCAAAATTGAGTTCATATTTCAGTGTTATTTGAGAATCCTCTACCTTTAAAAATCAAACATAGCAGTATCCCCAGACAAAGAGGGAGTGAAAGAGAAGCTGCTGGATACGTATCTTACAAAATTGTTTCCCAGTTCTTTGGTGTTTCTATAGAGCTGCAGATAGAGCTGGCAGTTGCTAACCATGTGCATTAGAAGACTGTGCAGTTACTAACACAGATGTACCATGCTGGTGAAATGACTCTTTGGAAAAAACATCAGTGAGTCTATTAAGACACTGGGTATTACCATAACACCTGTTACTGAACTGCTCCAGGATCATAGTAGATGCAAGATTTATGTTTTGGAGCCGTTGGAAGCAGTCATGACACACACTTTCCTCTCTTTCCTAATTTAATGACTGTCACCATTTATGATTATCAGACATCCCCACAGATTCCAGAATGTGGAAAGTCGTTGGAGCTAGAGCAGAGGAGCCAAGCAAAACACCTGCAAGGGATTTCAAAAGTGATTACAGTTCAGTTGCTGTATTTTCAGTGAGAGATACAGAGGATGAAGCGAAGAAGCATCTGCCTTCCTTTCTTCTCGCTCTGTGCAATATTGTAACATGCATTCCCTGCATGACTGCAATCAATCATTCCCTTGGATCACAACTGCAATCATTCATACATGTCTTCATTCAACAGGCAGTTATGTCTGATAAATATTTACTAAAGAAGTATGATCAATGTCTGTTAGAAACAGTTTGGGGAGCAGATGTTATAAGAACTTGGTAGTCATTACATGGATGACAAGAGTATCATGTATTTTTACACTAACATCTGACAATGATATGATTTTCCTCAAGTTCATAAGGTGGCTTCATACACAGAGTTTTATGTTCCCAGCTCCAATCCTGGGATTAGATCAGAAAGAAATTATCCCCAAAGAGAGGAAATGGAAACCTACATTGAGTAATTTGCCCAATGTCTAGAGCTAATAAGTAGTGGGGTGGGTGGACACTTATGTGCAGATTTTTAATTTTCAAGTTCTGCATTTAACAATTAAAGCAATGCTCTCAGGGTTTGGTATTATCATTTTCTCTTTCTGGAATATTAGGGGTTAAACTTTCCCCCTTTTCCAGATGTAATTTAGCAAATGAAAGTGGTGGTTTTTTGTGTTTGTTTTTGTTTGTTTCTTTTCTTCACAATTTCCTTCCCAAGGTACAGCTGACTATACCATTAAGGATAGAGGTAAGGCTGAGCTCGGTGGCTCATATCTGTAACCCCAGCCAAGGCAGGTGGATCACTTGAGGTTAGGAGTTTGAGACCATGGCCAACATGGTGAAACCCCATCTCTACTAAAAATATAAAATTGCCCTAGCCTGAGCAGCAGAATAAGACTCTGTCTCAAAAGGATGAAGGTAAGAGAAGCCGAGAAGCCTAGCCATAGTGGCCAAAGTTCATGTACATTGCAGGTATTGGGGCCTGAGGCCTAGGTGGTTGGAAAACTGTTGCCATTGACTGGAGGCTTCCTTTCATTGCCGGCACCATCCTCTTTCCTAGTTTCAGATGGTCCAACCCTGATCCCTTCTGTAATACTATCTTCAAAGGCTGGTCCCTCCTTCCTTAAATGGTGAAAATGGTTGGAAAAAGAAAGCAAATGCCTTGCAAAAGTAGGGGCACAGTATGTATCCCACCCAGCAGTATGGCTGCTGATTTTGCTGCAGGGAAATATGAGAAGCTTCCTTGAGATTCCTCAGATTCCATTGTTAGCATCATATAAGCTAAAGTAAAACTACACAAACAAAGAAAGTATGTTCCATTTTAGCTAGGAGTGTAAAGTAAAACAAAACATGATTCAAGGTTTCACTTGAGGTGCCTGAAAGTCTTGCACGAAGGATATAAGTATAAATAAAGTCATATTTGTGCCTACTGATGGAGATAGGCTATATTTTAAGCATTTTGTGTATATAGCTGGTAGGCAATATCACTGCATGTTTAGTTTTAAAAGCTTTATTTTTTACACTAAATTTACTAGCCATGAAACATGCTAGACACCAAAGTCTTATTTTTAGCAAAAGAAAAAAAATCCAAAAGTCTGCTTACCCTGCAGCAGAGGGCAGATTGCTCTTCTCAGGTTCTGACAAGTTATTCCCAAGGCCTCTTTTTCAAGATAGACAATGGTGTTTGTTTTGGTCAGGGCAAAGAACAGAAATTCTACTTAAGTTTGGGCAAAATAAATTTATTGTATGCTAATCAGCTTACAGAATCATTGGAACGGTTAAGGATTGAGACTTCAAAAATTGATTCGGGAACCTAAAGGTGACCAGGTGCTGTGGCTCAAGCCTGTAAGCCCAGCACTTTGTGAAGCAGAGGTGGGTGGATCGCTTGAGCCCAAGAGTTGGAGACCAGCCTGGGCAACATGGTGAAACCCCATCTCTACAAAAAAATACAAGCATCAGCCAGACGTGGTGGTGTGCACTTGTAGTCTCGGCTATTCAGGAGACTGAGGCAGGAGAATTGTTTGAACATGGGAGGTGAAGGTTGCAATGAGCTGCACCCTGGCCTGGGTGCCAGAGCCAAGTCCTATCTAAAACAAAAAAAAAAGAAGCCCAAAGACCAGCAAGAAACTACTTGTATTGGGAAGTTTCTGATGCCAGAATCAAGCTGCCCTACCACAAACCAAGAGGCCCTTGTAATTAGGAAGCCCCTACAGCAACACAAGTACATTTGATAGAGTAGCATCAATCAGATCCAGCCCTAGCTGCAAAGTAGTCTGGGAAATGTTATTCTTTAGCATTCTGGCATAGAACTCAGTAATATGCATCCACCACACTAACCTACTTTTTTTTTTTTGAGGTCGAGTCTCCCTCTGTTACCCATGCTGAAGTGCAGTGGTGCTATCTTGGCTCACTGCAACCCCCACCTCCTGGATGCAAGTGATTCTCCTGCCTCAGCCTCCCAAGTAGCTGGGATTATAGGAGCCTGCCACCATGCCCAGCTAATTTTTGCATTTTTAGCAGAGATGGGGTTTTTGTCATGTTGACCATACTGATCTCAAACTCCTGACTTGAGGTGCTCCACCTACCTCAGCCTCCCAAAGTGCTGGGATTACAGGTGAGAGCCACTGCACATGGCCCTTACCTACTTTTTAACTTATCTACTTCCCTAGTGTGGACAAGCAGATTGCTCATTTTCTACTATCACAAAGCTCCAATGAAGATTCTTCTAGACTGTGTGATGTCTTCTCTGGGATGGATACCCAGGGGTGGGATTCTAGGGTCATAGGGTATATATACACTTTTTTTTGACTAGATACTGCCATAATGTTACTCTCCAAAGTAACTCTGTTACTCTAACTCCCAAAAGTTTCATGTAAAAATGATTTTATATTTATACATACTATCATCATAAACTATGAATAGTTTCTACTATCAAGCAAGAGTCAATTTATATTGAAAAGCCAACAGCTGGGTTAAAAAAAATTCTTAAACATTATCTCTAAAACACTATAATTAAATAGAAGATAAATCAGTAGACTAACAGAATTTATTAAAATTAATTTCATTCATAGAAAGGGTGGGTAGGCTGGGCACAGTGGTTCAGGACTGTAATCACAGCACTTTTGGAGTTTGAGGCAGGAGGATCACTTAAGCCCAGAAGTTTGAGACCAGCCTGAGCAATGTAGTAAGACCCTTTTTCTAAAACAAAACAAAAGAAAAGAATTAGTTAGACATGGGGGTGTATGCCTATAGTCCCAGCTACTGGGGAGGCTGAGGCTGGAGTATCACCTCAGCCTGGGAGGTTGAGGCTGCATTGAGCTGAGATTGCACCACTGCACTCAAGCTTGAGTGACTGAGTAAGATCCTGTCTCAAAAAAAAAAAAAAAAAAAAAGAACAAATATGGCTCATTCCTGTAATCCCAGCACTTTGGGAGGCCAAGGTAGGTGGATCACGAGGTCAAGAGTTTGAGACCAGCCTGAGCAATGTGGTGAAACCCTGTCTCTACTAAAGATACCAAAAATTAGCCAGATGTGGTGGCACTCACCTGTATTCCCAACTACTCAGGAGGCTGAGGCAGGAGAATTGCTTGAACCCAGGAGGCGGAGGTTGCAGTGAGCTGAGATTGTGCTGCTGTACTCCAGCCTGGCCAACAGAGTAAGATTTCATCTCATAAAAAAAGAAAATTTGAAAAATATATATATAAAAAGGGGTGGTAACAGGGGCAGTAGAGAGAACACTGCAACCTCTTGCATCAGACAAAACAGTTCAAATCCTGCACGTGTGAGGCCAGGCACACTCCTTAACCTCTCTTTGAGTCTAATTTGTTTGAGTATCAGTAAGATGGTGGTAATGATAATAATGATATAATGTTTTTGAAAAATAGAAGTTAATGGATATGAAGCAATCAAGACAATGCCTGGCACATAGCCCTTCTGCAGGAAATGTCATTATTATTCTGATGAGCACCTGTGGACCTGTCCCTGTGATTGCTCATCCACACCTCCCATCTGAATGAATTTTTGTGGCACACAGAGACCTAGACTGTCTATTCAAGTATCATCTGGCTGGGCCCTCCCTTATTGTTCTTGTTGCTGTCTTGCAGAACTCAGAACATAAAGAAGACAGAAGAACACACACACACACACACATACACACACACACACACACACATGCACGCACACACATGCACGCACACACACACGCGCGCTTTTTTTTGTAACTTTAAAGGATGATCACAGAGAATCACCTAGAGAGGGAGGGCAGAGTGCAGAAGCAGCACTAGATGGTGCAGGCCTCCCATCTGGGTGTGGAGAGTGCAGGCCTGAAGCATCACAGGCCCGTCCTGCACATTGACTGCTGCATAGGAGCACGGTGGCCTCCCTCAGCTGTTTTTGACTGTTCTCTGTCTTTGAGGGTCTTTCGTTGACTTCCCATAACAATCTACGTTTCCTTTAATAAGGCTTACCACACTGCGCTGTAATCTTTGCTTTCATCTTATGAATAATTAAACAGATGTGTTTAGTTATTTGGCCACACTCAGGCTTGTAATTGCTTTCTGAAAGGTTCTGAGAAGTTCAGGTGGCATGTTTGCATGATTTCTTACCAGTCTGGGTTTAGTCAGGAGGAAGAAACCAGACCAGTTATTTGAACAGTGTGAATGTCATGTAGAGAGCTATATGGAAAGATAACTGGAAAGGCGAAAAGAGAACACTGTTCCATCTCAGAGGTAGTGACTGCAGCTGCTGCCCTTCACTAAGGCTGGGAGCAAAAGGCACAGGTTGAAATTTCTGAAAGGCAGACGTTTGGAGGAGGAACCTGTACAGGCAAAGCCCAGGCAGGTGGAAAGAGCCTGGTCTGCTGGGGCAGGGGTGCACTAAGGCTGGCTCTGCAAGTGTTAGAAAAATGGCAAACTGCATTGAGCTGCTGCTGCTACAGCACAGAAGGGGACTGCCCTGCTTGGTGCAGTACACTGCAGGGTGACACAGGAACTATGAGTACTAAAAGGAATAGGGCCAAGGAGACAGTGCCTTCCTCTTCCCCCAGCAGCACTCTTCCTGCGCCCCCTACTGACAGAACCTAATTGGAGTCAGCCTGCAAAGCAGAAATGGGATTCACCAGTCTCAGGTCCAATAGCCTGAAACAGTGTATGCAAGGGTGGGTTTGAAGCTGAGAAATAATAGCATCATAATTGACAAACTTCTCAAAATACTTTATGCTGAATTTTAGAAAATTAGTGGGCATATCTAAATGTCCATCAATGAATAAATGGATAAAAAAATGTGATACACATATACAGTGGATTATTACTATTCAGCCTAAAAGAAGATGAAAATCCCGCCACATGCATATAACAGGGATTAAACCTGAGAACAATATGCTAAGTGAAACCAGTCAAATATGAAAAGACAAATACCATGTGATTCTGACCATTTAATGTAGTCAAACACAGAGAACCAGAAAGTAGAATAGTGGTTGCCAGGGGCTAGGGGGAGAGGAGAATAGGGAGTTGGTTTAATAAGTACAGTGATTCAGTTTTGCAAAATAAAGTTCTGGAGATCTGTTATACAATAATTTCAGTCTTCTTAACACTCTTAATCATCACACTTGAAAACAATTAAGAGGACCCATTATATGTTGTGCGTATATGGTTTTTTTTAACCGTAATTAAAAATTGTAAGAAACTGGGACCTATAGGCATTAGCTATTAATATTTTGAAGGCATTTTAAGTCTCTTCACTGACTTCTCAAGCTGCTTTCCATAGGTTTCTCTACATTGCTTTGCGGAGAATCCTTAGACTTTATCCCACCTTGAACTTGATTATTCCATGCTCATGCTATGGAATAATCTTTGATCTCTTCTTCATTGTTACTTTCTGACAAGTGTTTACTTAATGCTTAATATTCAGAATCAAAAGATAAATGCAAGCAGCTACTTATGAAATGTGGTTGCAAAATAAGATATAGTCATCTTGCAAAGAAGCCTAGCTCTATGGCCACTGTCAAGATTCTATATCAAGGCTGGGTACGGTGGCTCACACCTGTAATCCTAACACTTCAGGAGGCCAAAGCAGGAGAATCCCTTGAGCCCAGGAGTTTGAGACCAGCCTGGGAAACATAATGAGACTCCTGTTTCTACAAAACATAAAAGCATTAGCCAAGTGTGGTGATGTGCAGCTATAGTGCCAGCTACTTGGGAGGCTGAGGTGGGAGTATAGCTTGGGCTCAGGAGACTGAGGCTGCAGTGAGCTGTGACTGTGCCATTGCATTCCAGCCTGGGTGACAGAGTTGGGACCCTGTCTTAAAAAAAAAAAGATTCTATATCAATAGAATGGTCCAAAGTAAAACAAATTGTTTAGGGAACCAGCAAAAGCATTTTGATTAGGTTTACAGGACACAATAAAATTTCTTTGTTGAAATTTGTGTGTAGAAGAGCCAGGGTTATGCTGTTCCGCAGACTATTCTCTTTGTTAAATTGCCTGCTGGAGCCAATCTTTGCCGTGTTGCCTCATAAACTTTTACATTAAGTATCCCATTATTGGATACACCCACTGGATTGGGGACTGATAGAAGGGAATGTAATTGTTTTAGTTTTAAATTTACCCTTGTCTAAATTTGTCTTTCACATGTAGCAAAAGGAGAGCCTTTAAGTCATGAAGGCATTCACCCTTCTCAAGGCTGGCTTGCATTTAAGCCATTCCAGAGAGATGAGGGAAGCACTTCTTAGGAGAGGGAAGAGGTAATCCCACAACCTCCCTTAGTAACTCATCTCAGGTTTGACAAGTCTTTCCACCACTGTCTTTGTAGTTAGTCCATGTCTCATCTGCTGCAATTTCCTCCTCCCCTGGCCCCCTTTTCTGTATATTAAAACCAGCTGGCCCCCTTCTTCTGTAGAAGAGGCTTTTATAGATGTAAAATGATTTCATTTGTCAACTACTTTGCTAAACAATACTTTCCTCTAAACTTGCCCATAAATTTTATTTTTCAGGTCCTTTAATTATCTTTTTGATACTTCTCTGAATTCTTAGTAAGCTTACCATGGTGCTATAAAATTGTGGGATTCAAGTTTTCATGGAATGCTACTACATTTCTAAACATTTTTGAAATTAATAGGATAATTACTCATTCTTATACAATATTCATTACAAAAATCATTGTTAAATCACCTTTCAATTCAGAAAATCAACTTTGAGAGATTTTTAGTCTATAAGAAAAATAGACAGCAATAGTAGAAAATATATAATTATATGTTGGTATAAATGAGAATCAGTTAGGATGAGCATGCATAACTATGAGAAGCTTTCCCCATGTCATAAATTTCTAACTATCCTCTTATTTTCTTAAAAAATATATATAATGAACAAAGTCAAAAACATCTTAAATCTTATCATTTTGAGGTATCAGGATTTTACATTTTAGTGACCATCTTTTTGTGTTTCTCTTTATATTTATTTTCACACATTTATAATTTATCTTAAATATGATTATATCATTTCTTTTATTGGTCATATTTAAAAACATTTTTCTTTATATATTCTTGTCTTCACCTACTCTCCCTTCTCCAAGTAACTAATGTATTTATCCTTCTAGTCCTTTTCCCTGGATAGATAATCATATCTGAGTATGCATTTAAAGGCTTACCATTGTTTATTTTAGAGAAAAACTATATAGCATTTTATGTATCTTGCTTTCTCACTAAACAACTCTTTGTAGAAATTTCTGCCAGGCAACCTGTATAGATTTAACTCATTTATTTTCATGGCTGCATTATAGTAGGGATGTAACTCTATTAAATAAACCAGTTTCTCATGTGTTTGTAATGTTCTTAGTTTCTGTATCAGGCTAGATCTTCAGAATTCGCTTCTATTGCCATGAGTATGTCAGAACAGTAGCACACAGGACATTAAATAGTAGCACACAGGCCAACAAAATGAAAGTAAATGAATGGTACATCTTACACAAAAATCCAGAGAATTATGAAGACAACCAAAAAAGGAAGGAATTAGTAATGATAAAAAGGGAAAATAATGTATTAGAAAACAAAGCAAAAAAGGACTACTAAAAAATAAGTTCAGAATCTGGTTCTTTGGGAAAAATCAACAAAATAGATAAACCACTGGCCATATTAATAAAGAAGTAATAAAGGAAGCTCAAGAATACACAAATTAGAAATAAGGAAGTTCAGAGGAGAGAAAACTAAAAATTATGAGGCTACTTTGCACTACTCTCTGCAAATAAATTTGAAATGAGTAAATTTGTGGTATAATACAATTTCATAGTAGATATAGAAAGCCTAAATGGACCAATTAAGAGATAATAAATACAGAAGTCAAACAACACTCCACTATGAGGCCCAGATGGTTTTACACAGGAATTTACTACAACTTTAAAGATCGGTTAATCCTAACAGTATTTAAACTATTCCAAAACATGGTTTAAAAATAAATCTTTAAAATTCTTTTTATAAAGTAAATTGATCCAAAAATCTGACAGAATTTGCTCCAAAAAATAGAACTGCAGGTCAATCTTATTGTCTTGGTCCATTTGGGCTGCTTTAGCAAAATACCTTAGATTGGGTAAATTATAAACAAGAGAATTTATTGCTCACCATTGCGGAGATTGAGAAGTATGAAATTAAAGCACCACAGATGTGGTGTATAGTGAGGGAAAATTCCTCAGAGAGGGCAACTTCTTGTTGTATCTTCACATGGCAGAAGAGGTGAGCAGGTAACCTCAAGCCTCCTTTATAAAGCATGAATCCCATTCATAAAGTCTCCACTCTCATGACCTAATAACCTCCCAAAGACCCCCAGCTCTTAATACCTCACCTTGGGTGTTAGTTTCATCACATGAACTTGGGGAGAACACTGACATTTGATCATAGCACTCCTGGCCATCAATTAAAATATTCTAAATAAAATATTATCAAAAAGAATCCAACAACTCATTAATAAAATAATACATTACAACCAAATGAGTTGTTTTCCTGCAAAGCAAAGGCTCATCATGAGAAAATCAGCTAATATGATCTATCATTTTAATACAAATAAGGAGAAAAATTATATGATTATCTCCATAGATGCAGAAAAATAATTTGACAAAACTATGCAATAATTTAATAAAATAGAATATGGTGGATACTTTCTAAACAAGATAAAATATATATACCTCAGGCTACTAAAGTCAGTTTTATTTAATGGACAAGCATTAGAAGACTTCCTGCTGAGATGAGAAACACAGCAAGGTTGCACATCTCTACATTATCTTAGGGGTAGTAGACAGTGAATTTAAATAAGACAAAGTAATTAGAGAAATAAGAATTAGAATGAAAAAACAAAGCTATATCTACTTGCAGATAATATGATTATATATCTTAGCCTCCAAAAATCAATGTGAAAAGTACAATATACAAAAATAATTTAGTAAAGTAGCAATTTTTAAAATCATAATATAAAAGTTAAACAAAAATAAGTATTACAGGCAAATATGTATTTAATGCTCAACAACAGTCACTTTGTAGTTGTCACTCCAGATTCTAGAAAAATTCCATTTCTAGAATTCTCTGAAAGTGTTGATGGGAACAATATTTATTCAATTCTTACATGTTCACAACAGTTTTTCTGTGACTTTTATATTGAAATGTCAATATACTTAGATATAAAATACTTGGGCTGGGTGTGGTGGCTCATGCCTGAAATCGCAGCACTTTGGGAGGCCAAGGCAGGTGGGTCACTTGAGATCAGGAGTTTGAGATCAGTCTGGCCAACATGTCGAAACTACTAATACATGTTGAATCTACTAATAATACAAAAATTAGCCAGGTGTAGTGGCGGGTGCTTGTAATCTCAGTTACTCAGGTGGCCGAGGCAGGAGACTTGCTTAAACCTGAGAGGTGGAGGTCACCCAGCCTGGGTGACCACAGTGAGACTTCATTTCAAACAAACAAACAAACTGACTTGGTTCATAATTTCTTTTCTTGAGCCACTTTGATGTTATTCAATTATCTTCTGGCATAAAACACTAATGTTATAAACTGTTCTTGTCAATCTGATTTTCCCCTTATAAGTGACTTGGTCTGTTAGTCTGAATTCCCACATACTCTATTCTATTGGGTGATAGTTTTACTAGACAATGTTTTGATATCTGACTGGTTTAATTTTTTTCCCAGGTAGATAAAATGTCCTTTATATATCTTTCTTTTCATTTTAGGGAACTTTATTGAATTACAGATCTTTTGTTGACTCCTATTATATGTATGCTAAGGGGTCCTGGCTTGCTTTCAGCTTTTTAATCTTTTCTTTCTTCATTTCCTTTTGGTGTTTAATACTTTGTTTCTTTCATCTCCTATTTCTTTTATGGAATAATTATTTGCTCTTGTATTCCTTCTAATTTATCTTAATTCCTGACCTACCTTATTATTAGTTTAAATTTTCTGCTCAGTCAGCTCTCTTTTGCCCAAACATCTCATTTCTGAGATTTGAAAATTATAATTGAGGTTGTACTTTTATAGCTTCTATTATCTTAAATTATTTTAACTTGCTTAAAATATTATATATTTATATTTGTACATAAATTTCTGGATGACTGTTGTTTGCAGAAAGATTGTTCTCTTTATTTACTTTTTGCTTATAATAACTTCATAGGGAATTCAGTTACAATAATTCTGTTGCTAGTGTTTAGGTGAGATGTGTTTTCCTGAACTCCTCAGGAGGGGAGGAGAGTCAGTCTAGTTTGCTTAGCTTCACAACTCCAGTGCTCTCTTTTGTTATCAAGAACTGTTTAAAAATTTTTAATTGTGTACCATCTGATATCTATCTTCTTCACTGCCCCACTTTCCCCCCTCCCACTCTGCTGTTGCTGCATCTACTGTTGGGGTGTCCACCACTGGTTTAACTCCCTCATACTTTTAGCATGACCTGTGGACAGAGGTCTCATACTGCTGACTCAGCTGACCCAGCTCTTGGTGAAGCTGTAAGTTCTCCCAAGGTCTAGCTGTGATTCTCATTTGAAACTTGATTTGGGTGGTCAGTCCTTTGGTCTCTGCTACAGGGTCATTTTGTAGCCCCATGTAGCACTTTAGAGTTTGTTTTGACCTGCCCTTATTGCTTTTGGGATCTGGATGTGTTTCCTGATGTATCACGCCCTCTGTCATATCTGTGCTTTAACTTTGGTTAAGGTCAGGGGTAGAGCCCTTTCAGAAATAACTAGGGAGTTATCTCTGTATTTCTATCACATTTTTCTTTTGATGGTAATGTTGCCTGTTGCATCCTTTTCTACTCTCAATGCTCCAGATTCTCAAACTTTGAGTTCAATGCATGTTTGGTCTTTCAAAGAGCCTAGTTCTTACAAGAGGAGGTTTGGCTTTTATGAGTTAACTTTCCCATGATTACTCCAGCTAGGCATTTAATAATATTTAGAAATGTATCCATCTTATTTTTTCATGCTGTATCTTTCTTCCCTCAACAGCAGCACAGATGAAAAGCTGTCATTATTATCACTTAAATGCTTGGGGAGAGGGTAATGAATACAAAGAAGTGTGTCCATGGAGGTCGTAAAAGAAAATTTCCCCAAACTAGATCTGGGACAGCATTTTTCTGTGATGTAATTAACAATCTTTTTCCAGGGAGGTGGGAAATAGCATTCCTGATAAAATATTTAAGCAATTTCCTGAGGGACTTCAATGGGATCAAAACTTGTTCTGGGAGTCCAGTCACTCACCTACCCAGCTGTTATCTGTCAAGAATTTGGTAACTTTAAACAAACCATTCTTTTTTTGTTATTTAAGTCTAAGAATGTTAATCTAGCTCTGTGCTTTTTAACCAGAGGCAATTTCGTCTCCTGGGGAACATTTGGCAATGTCCGGGGGTGTTTTCTGATTGTCACAACTTGGGGTGTTGGTGCTACTGGCATTTAGGAGTAGAGGCCAAGGATGCAACCAAACATCCTGTACGTCCTGACAATGAATTAGGCTCAAAATGTCAATAGTGCTGAGGCTGAGAAACAGCCATAGAGTCATTCTCTATTCCTCTAAAATATCTTACTGAATCTTTGAATTGGTCTAAGACCTTTTTCCTTGAAGCAAGATTTAGTACAATTTTGATATATTTTTATGACCAATTTGTTTAAAGATTGTTATTTGTTTTTTAAAACAGGGGATAGGGAGAGAAGCCTCAGTTAATTCCTAAACATATTATCCTTCTATACTGGGTAGCTATCAGGCAGCTGCGACCTGATCTGCTTTTCATGTGTATACAATTCACAGACCCAGCAGGAAACCTCAGTCTTTTGCCTTAAACAAGGACTTCTGGTGTAAAAGCTGATAATAAACTGGTATTTACCTTACTGATGTTGACCACTGAGGTTAAGCCCAACAGCGTGTTGCTTAGTACTGTCTCCTAATGTTTTAGTTTTTAATTCAGCGTGGCTCACAACCCATCAACTTGTCTCCTGGTTGTTCGAGTGCTTGGATTTATTTTTTGTTTTTAAGCAACTGTTTCCAACAGCAGTTCTCGGTTGCTACTTCCCCTGTCAGCAAGGGGAGTCTGCTTTACTAACACTGTTTTTCCTTTGGACTAAATGTTGTATTTGTAGAAACTAGCCTTCTCTCCCTCTTATGCCACTAGGAAGGGGGAATATAAAGACCTGCTGGTGAGATGGGGAGAAGAGGAGTGGAGAAATACGAAGAGCACTCCCATCCTGCCTGTGAGAGACTATGAAGCATGGGAAAGACAGTCTGTGAAAGAGAGTACAGCCTTCTCTCTGAGTTTTGATAAATATCTAAGGGAAGAATGTATGTAGCAGATCTTCATTGTTGCAAGACAGATGGAGGTATTGGTAGTAATGCTTGAGTTCACAAAATGGAGAAAGCAAGAAGAAAAAGAAAATTCTACAGAATTGTTTGAAAGAGACTTAATAGGTTTTTTTTCTCCTACATTTTCATGTAAAAGGGGAAAATTTTTAAAGATGCAATTTACTTAATCGGGACTTTTAGTGCCTAAAAAAACAAGGCAATTGTCTTTTTTTTTTTTTTTAAATGAGAAAACACTAGCTAAACCTTTATTTTTTCAAAGCTATAGGAAATTGATGTGGAAGCCGGGAAAAATTTATTTATTAACAAGATATTTTTCTTTAAAATAATGGATTAAATGTACCTTTGCTTTGCCTGAAGTGAGAACATTAGGAAAAGTATGGGATTCTAAAAATATGCATTCCACTAGATGTCTTCTTCTATAATATTAAGACAAAATTAGGAAGATTTTTAGGTAATTGAGATTATCACTTTGTACCATTGGCTCACATCTTGTAATGTATTTTTTTAAGTAGTAAAAGATTGCTGATTATTTTCCAAGCACTCCCAAGCCACTAGGAGTGTAAATCTCAGCCTAAATGGCCTGTAATCATCAGAATCCCAGCTCCATTGGGTAATACCAGAATAGTATAAAACAGGATAAAATGTGGTTTGATAGGGAAGTAGAGGGAGTGGCAGAACCATAGAAAAAGGACATGAACTTAAGGAACTGTGACTTTTTCCTGGGAGAAGAGACCTTTAAATTGAAAACCAGATGACCCAGTTGTATAGTCCATTGTTATATTGCTGTAGAGACATACCTGAGACTGGGTAATTTATAAAGAAAAGAGGTTTAGTTGGCTCATGGTTCTGCAGGCTATACAGGAAGTATGATCTGGCACATGCCCAGCTTCTGGGGAGGCCTCAGGAGACTTACAATCATGGCAGAAGGCAAAGTGGGAGCAAGGTGTCTTACATGGGGAGAGCAGGAGCAAGAGGGAGGGGGAGGTGCTATACACTTTTAAACAACCAGGTCTCAGGAGAATTCACTATCCTGAGAACAGCACCAAAAGGGTGGTGCTAAACCATTCGTGAGAAATAACACCAATGATCCAGTCACCTCCCACCAGGCCCTAGTCTATAACACTGTGGGTTGCAATTAGACGTGAGATTTGGTAAAATCACACTTCCAAACCATATCATCCCTTTTCAGTTTCTCCATCAGTGAAATGAGGAAAGTTATACAGCTAAGGTCCTATTGCTCAAAGCAGGACTTAGGCTAAAATCAGCAAATGTATCTGTTTTTTGTGTTTATGAGTATGTGCCTAATTTTTATTACAGACGTGTCTTAGAACTAAAAATTAACAAAGCCAAGACACTTGTGGAGAAGTAGGGTAAATAGTTTGCCTTTCTTGAACTTCACTCTGTGTGCAGAAAGAAGTCTTAGGCTGCTGCCCAGCCACAGGCTAAATTGACCTGGATGTCTTCAATTCTCCTTTTGAGTGGGTGATAGTTAAGAAAAATGGCTTTTTAAAAAAGTGTCTAATGTTAACAGCTAGAAAATTCAATTTAGTCTTTACTTTGAGTAAGAGAGGTAGAGTAGCTATGATACCATACCCAGCAAGAGATTCATGTGTGTGCATCAAGGAACACTTTCAGAATTAAACCCTCGGTGGACTGTGGTGATCTCAAACCCTGGCTGTAATTGACAAGTAGGAACTGTGGATGTTCCAGGTTCACACACATCTCACAATTTCTAGGCATGGGGTCCTCGTATTGGTATTAAAACATGCTTCCCTGGTTAATTTAATGGGCAGTCAAGGTTGAGATACATTGTACCAGGAAGTAGCATGCCGGGAAAATTGATTTTCAGTTCACCTAGTCTCTTAACCATTTAAGAGGCATTTGGGAATGGGTTGGCATTGTTAGTAGTTACTTATATCTACTGTTCAGGTGGCCAGTGTCTGCAGACAGTGCCATGTGGCTATAAATACCCTATGAGAATGGCAGAGAAGAGCCTTCCCAGTGAGCCCACTGGATTCCATGCTGTCTCCCTGCTGTCCCTCAGTTATGTGGTGTATTCACATGGCTTTGGAAGCTTGAACATGCCACGATATGACCCTCCCTATCTGTGTATTTATGTGCAGTAAGCTGTCTCCTTTACATCCGTTTGCATGTAGCTTTAGCTTTGTCCATTAGCACCTTTCTGTCAGTTGCATCCTGCCAGCCTTGTGAGAATCCTGCAATTACACTTTACTCTTCCACAGGGAGCAAATATTTGAACCATTAGAACTGTGGCAGAATGAAATATTCGTTTTCTTCAACCATTATTTTACTTTCACTGTTTTTCCCTGGAAAAGATAGGATCTTTTCTGAGAGTACAAAAATTATTTCTGTTAACACAATAACATGTTAATGTTTTATTCTTGAGAATCAGCTAGGAGTAGCAAAAGAAAGATTTTTCTTTGCAAATACTCCACCCTGAAAAATCTGATTTTATTTCTCATGATCAATTACACCTACATGGCCTGCCAGGCAACATGGACATGAATAACAATACAGAAGATTTTATGAAAGCACAGTGACTTGTTGAACAAATATTTGCAATTCCTTTTTAAATAACATAATTCTTTAAAACAGCTTGTAATCTTTAAAAAATAACTTTAGTAATATATATTCATTGAAGAAAAATCAGAGAATAAAAACATTTGAATATAAGAAAATAAAACTATTATAATCCAGAAAAACAAGGAGTAACATTCTTCTGTGTAAATGGACTTCTAGGAGTGTCTCTGTAATTTACACGCAAATACTTTCAAGACCTTCTGTACCAGATCTTGACCTATTTGTGATCAGATCCATTCTTTCTCTGCTCTGTAGGCAAAGGATGGGGACTGGAGTGACAGCTGCAGATAGTGCTTCCTGTTGTCCCCAGTTTCCCCCTCATGTGGTTTCAATCAGGGTTTGACCAATGGGACACCTTGGTGCAAGATTGGAGGGCTGCAGGAAGGAAGAAGCAGGGGTATTTTGACCACTGCTCCCCACCTTCAGCTTTGAGGGACATCTCTTCCCGCTTCCATGTGACAGGACCATCAAGGTCCTCACTTCAGCCAACATCAGCCTTTTGGCTTCACTGTCACTGACTTTCCCTTTGTCCCCCCAGCCTAGGGTTGGGATAGTAGCTTCTTGCTTTTGCTAATCTTTCATCTTCCTCTGATTTTTCAACTCTTTCACCTCCTGTGTATCCAATTATTTGACTTAAATTCTCTGTTTAAATGGTAGTGTGGTTTCTGTGTTTCTTGCTGGACCCAGAATGATGTGGGTTCAAAGAGATATAAAAATTATAAAAATAATTTTCTTTTTAAAAAAATGTTTAGAGATGGGTTCTGGCTATGTTGCCCAGGCTGGAATGAAGTGGCTATTCATAGGTGTGATCACAGTGCACCACAGCCTGGAACTTCTAGGCTCAAGCACTCCTCCTGCCTCAGCCCCACAAGTAGCTGGGACTACAGGTGCTCACCACTGCGCTAGGCAAGAAAATATTTTACTCTCACCTAGGAGATACCAAAACATAATGTTGCGTTTCATCATAAGTGGCTCTAACTGACTGAAATTGATTTAGGACTATGAATTTTGGCCCTTCCTGGAACGAACTGAAGCTCTTGTCAGTGAGCTGTGGGTCTTTTTTACAGACCAATGGAGTCATTTTATCATATCCAGAGGAGTAATTTTCAATGCCTACTTACTGCTATGAACACACCTCCTTTTTCTGCAATCTCAGTTGAGATCAAGTTGCAGAGAAAATGAGAAGCCAAAGAAAAGGTAAATGAGAAATACATAATAGTGGATCTCTCCAGTGCCTTTTTCATCATACATATCCTCCCTCCTCCCTTTTGTTCAGGTGTTCAACCCTGCCTGACTCAGTCCACATATCTCAGGGCAAGATGATTCCACCAAACTCCAGGGGTAGGCTTTTACATAAACATATCCCCCTTGCCAGGGACTGGTTCAGGAGTTGACATAGGACCCAGTTTGTGCCAATAAGCATGAAGGAGTGCCCTGTTAGAGACTGTGAGAAAAGTGCATCTTTTCTCTTTTGGGAGAGTGCTTTTGTTTCTAATCTTCCTCTGAATGTTGTTGGCAGCTGATGTGTGGCCTGGAAGTGCTACAATCACTTCATAAGCAGGAAGCCACACACCAGAGGGCAAAACAGCAGGGACCTAAAGCCAGAGCCACAGATGATAACAACTCAGAAACCTGCTCTGTGTTCTGGACTTCCAGTTATTTAAGCCAAGAAACTTCCTTCGTTTTGAAGGGAGGTTGAATTAGGATTCTTGTTACCTGTAGTGTAAAGTATTCTAATTTGCACAGAAAATTAGCAAAATAAGTACTAGAAGTAAGTGTTCTGAGTCTAATGGTTAAAAAACAAAGGAAGGAAAGAAAAAGGAGAAGGAAAAAACACCTAAGTGATTATATGTCAGCCAATTTTAAAACTTTTTAAATATCCGACCAATTGTCTGACAAAAAGTCTAGAGACACATTGTTTTTGAAACAAATATGTTTTAAAAGAAGTTCTGATGTGTTTGTTGATATTTTTTATGTTAGCAATTCAAATGAAAGTGAAATAACTATGATGTATATACTGTTTCATCAATGAGATGAAAAGAATTTGCCAACTTGGAAAATAGTTTTAGAATGTTGGAAAACATTTTCCTTAACATTTTTGTACTCTTTATGATGTAATGGCTACATTATATCACAACATCCTTTTAAATGTGGTGTACATAAATATTTCTTCATCACTTTGTTAAGTGTGGAGTGACAGCTGCAGACGATGCTTCCTCTTGTCCCCTTCATTGGGCTTTTCTTAGGGCTTGATCAATGGGATGAGCGACTGGAGGGCAGGAGGAGGGAAGAAGCCAGGGTATTTTGACTAACCCCTCTCCGCCTCGAGGGACGTCTCTTCCAGCTTCCATGTGACAGGACCATCAAGGTCCTCATTTCCTTCAGCTGAGCTCAGCCTTTGGGATTCACTATTTGTGGGTCAAATCTGGCTGCCACCTCTTTTTGTAAATAAAGTTTCATTGAAACATAGCCATGATATTCATTTACATATTGTCCACGGCTACGTTTTCACTATGACAGTAACATTGAGCAATTACGACAGAGACAGTATAGCCTGTAAAACCTAAAATATTTGCTCTCTGAACTTCAATAAAAAATGTTGGCCAACCCCCAGTTTAGACAATCAACAGAACAATAATTCAAGCCCTGGTTTGTAGCATTTGCTGTTTTCTATGGTGTAAACCTGACCATCATGGCTGATTTCAAGCTACCAACATGATGTCACTGAATTCGAAGCTGAAATTGTCTATACTCCAACAGTATAGACAATAGTAGAATGTAGGAAAATTATTAGAAAGTAATGAGTTTTGAGTATTCATCATGATTTGTAACATGGTTTTATGATAAATTTATATAGTTTAATTTTTAAATATGGCTGTATTTAACAACTGACTTGCAAAATTCCTGAAAATGTAACAATTGATCTTGTAAGCTGATATTAGCCAGCTCCAGCACACCTCTGTTTTTGCTGTATGTTGTAGTATAAGCAACTTAGGTGAGTGAAGTAGATACTGCTGGTTGTCTTTCTGTATTCATCCTCTACCCTGGGCAGATATCTTGATGATTGTAGGATGTTGACTCTCCTCTAACCTCTAACACAAGATTTGGAGAAAGTAGTTGTTCAATAAGTACTTTTGTAGAAAAGTTCTAGTGATTCTGGTACATAGCATATTTGCCCAAGTGTCTGAGTGATTATATAAGCTAGGGGTCCCCAAACCCCATAGCCATGGACTGGTACCAGTCCATGGCCTGTTAGAAGCCGGGCCACACAGCGGGAGGTGAGCAAGGGGTGAGTGAGCATTACCGCCCGACCTCCGCCTCTTGTCATACCAGCAGAGGCATTTGATTCTCATAGGAGTGTGAACCCTATTGTGACCTGTATATGCGAGGGATCTAGGTTTTGGCCTCCTTCTGAGAATCTGACTAATACCTGATGATCTGAGGTGAACCCTTTTATCTGAAACCATCCCCCCATCCCCACCCTGTCTGTAGAAAAATTATCTTCCATGAAATCAGTCCCTGGTGCCAAAAAGGTTGGGGACCACTGCTATAAGCTAACCCTTGTCTTCTGATTTATTATGTATGTTACCTTGGCCATTGTAATTTCATGTGAGCCTAAGCATCAGATACTCTTTCACTAGTGAAAATATAATAACTGCATTTATTTTACCACAGAAGAGTGAGGAAAAAAATGGCTGAATTCATTTGAGATCCATTCATAACTAGAAACAAGTTAATTTAAAGGAGAATCAAGCTCCAAATGATCCAACAGCTAGATTCTTTTATACCTTGAATTGTGTTCAAGAGAATATAGGATATACTGTGGGATGCTATAAGAATCAACATATCCTTTCCTCAATGTATGCCTGCTCTGAAACATTGTGTTGTGTACTATAAGAGCATACAATATTATCTGTCACCTTTAAAAAAATCAAAACAACTTAACTAAAGGAGAATTCGTGAACAATTCGGAAGGTAAATTTATGCAAATAAACATGTCGTTCACAGTGTTTGGTGTACTCAATTTAGGATTCCTAGTTAAGGCAGAAAGCACCTTCTAGAACATGCCACCTCTAAACCAGGTCAGTTGCTCTCAGGTTGAGAGTCTGAAGCCAGTTTCATTGGGCACAGTTCATTGGTTCTTGTTGCTCATGTCTTTCCCACACTCCACCTTCAGGTTGGGCTACAATAAAATCTTTGAACATTGAAGTGGATGTGAATTTCCATGGAACCCACTGGATCTGAAAATATCTTTGTGCATAGGGAGGTAGACCTACCAAATGAGAATCTCTGGGAGTATGGTCGAAGAATCTGTACCCCCAGGTAGTTGTCATGAGCTGTTAGATTTGAAGCCACTGCAGGCTTGTTTTTTACAGACAAAAAACCGAGATTAAATAGTTTTAGTGACTTAATTGAGCCTGCCTGCCTAGTTAGTACAACAGCAAAAGCCAGTGGCCACATCTCCTGAATCTCAGGTTCATGTCTTTCCACTGTCACCTGCCAGCGACCCTCCCTGCCAAGTTGTCCCTTCCTACGTGGATTTGCTGACACTGGTTAAGTCTAGGGCTTTGGAGGAAATCAGGGAGACATTTCTCAGCTCCAGCTTTGTCTGCGATTAAAAGGCAGTCACTTTAGTATAGGACTTACAATTTTCTAAGTGCTGTTTATTTTGCTATTTCATCTCTAGGATTTAATTCGAAGCTGAATTTATTTTTCTAAATAAAATGTTTATTATAAATATCCTTTTGCTGCCTTCTGAATAATTAACAGATACTTTAACAGCCTGCAAGCCATGCACAAGCTGTAGCTCAACATAAGTTCCAAAGATTTATTTCTAATTTAAAACAAGAATGTTATGATGAAGGTACTTAGCAAGAGCCCTTCAGGCTACGGAAGTCACAGGTAGCTTGCTGCCACTGAAGACAGAAGTGACTGAGAACTGCAATTAATTATCCAAGTGTTTCTCACTTACATTCAAATCACTGAAGGGGAGGTGGTTGTTAAATTTCAGATTTCTGAGTCCTGACCCGGGCTCAATCTATTAGAACCTGTGATCCCAAAGCCATGTGAACTTTTAACAAGCATCTTTGATCAAATATTGAGCAAATATCATGACCTTCTGTGTGGCATTGAACAAAGACTTCTTCGGGTCTCACTGGTAAAATGTTGGGTTTTGTTCCTCTGATTTCATGAAACACATTAAAATTGATTTTCCTCTCATGGTGAGGGAGACTCATATGAAGGAGGCATGAGTAATAATTATGGCTTTAATTCTGCTGTTTGTTTAAAAATACATGCATGCACCCCTTTGTGCTGTAAGCATTCTAACATGTGCTCTCCTCTTGCCATGCACTTTTGGCAGTGACAGGCATTCATGGCAGGACGACTGTTTATACACAGACTCTTGGGTGTCACATGGAGCCTCATTGAATCCAGATATGTTCTGGATGAGAGCATCCACCCTGCACTTGCTGCAGGAGCTGATGGAACAGCAGGAAGGCCTCACAGAACAAGTTAAAGATGGAGTGTGCTACCTGCTGGGTGCTGTGAAGGCTGTAAATGTTACTCTCCAAATAGTTACAGTGGACTGGCTCCTCTTGGGGCAGGTGGCCTGCCTCAATTGAGGACACCAGGTGGAGACCTTTACAAAAGGCCTCTGCTGCCAAAGATGAATCAGTCGGGTGACATGGGAAATAAACAACACAAAGACTCTCGCCCAGCTTGTGTTTACTGACCAATCTCTGTTCTTTTTTTCCTACAGGAACTCCACAAATTATTTGGTGACCAAAACTTTAGTGGTTACTTGAAGATCCAAAAGAGTAGAAACCTATCCACAAATTAATGTCATAGTAGCTAAAAAACATGAGTTGGACTACACAAGAACACAACATTATGTTCCCATTGAAACATTTCCAAATGGAGACATTTGCCTTTTTAATGTCTTTGGTGGGAGAATGTGGGTCATCTTGCCAAACTCTCCTTCATAAGGCACTTAATTTTTATGTTTTACTGCTTGTTTGCTTAGAACTGTACATCCTATTCTCCTATTCCTGCTTGTTTCCTGAATGTTTCAGCAAAAACATCTTAACTCAAAGATGACAAAACCCCTTAGCCTGTCAATGGAAAATCAGCTGCCACAAGGAAAACATGTGGTAGAGGCAGGCTAGAAAGAACTTGGACTCCTAGGTTTCTCGTAAATTACTGCCAGCTTGCACTCAGACTTTTCCAGACTCAGTCTGTGGAAAAGCCTCAATCATGTATCTTTTCCGAGGAGCATTTCACAGCACAGTCTCCACATAGCAAGACTGCCTCCATGCAGATCAAATCAAGTCCAGGCCATAATGAGATTTTTTCCCACCACCTCCCTTTGCTCCCATTAATACTTCTCACTTCCCTTTCACTAAGACTCTAAGAACTCTGGATTAAGTAAGAGGAAATGAATTCTGAGATCCTAAAGAAAAAGAACTTTCTAGGTAGGAAGAAATTTCTGAAGTCATGTTAAAATTAGGAACAATTTCTAGCTAGTAATCTCTAAAACAAAGTAGGTGTGGTGGTTCCAATCGAATGGTTTCAACAACAGAAATTTATTCTATCACAGTTTTGGAGGCTAGAAGTCAGAAGTCAAGGTGTCAGCTTTCGTTTCTCCTGAGCCTCTCTCTGTGCCTCACAGGCGGCCACCTTCTTGTCATGTCATCAGGATTGTTACTCTACACTCACCCATGGTGTCTGTGCGTGTCCTAATTTCCTCTTCTTATGAGGACACCAGTCAGACTGGATGATAGTCCATCCTATGACACCCTTGTGTTAACTCCTATTTCCAAATTCCTTTATATTCTGAGGTATTGGCAGGTGGGGCTTTACCACAGGCATCATTGGGGCTACAATTTACCCCATAACACCAGGTAATCCAGATTATTAGCAACTCATGAAAGAGATCAGCACAGAAATGATTTCAGTTTTCTATCTAGTAATACTTATGAATTGACTTTTAGTTTTGTTAACGAGCAAAGCCACAGAATTAGCTGGAATAAGCCTGTGTGGAAACAAATGTTATACTCTAGTTTTTATGGGCTGCATCTGTTGACAAATATCAACCTAACTCCTTTTATTCAGTGAATCACCTCTTTCCAGCTTTCTTAATCGCAGCAATTCCTGAGGGGCCTCTTTGAACCCAGTAAGTGTCCTTTTACCTCACCTCAGCTCAGCACTTCCTTTCTACGGTCATACCTTTGACCTTATGGTTTTATGCTTCTGAAATCTTGAGTCCTAGCATTGACTAGTCTGCTTGAGGCATCTTATTTAGCAATGCTTTGACTCTGTCCAGACCTTTAACCTACTGGCCTTACCACTGTCTCATTATTAATCACCCTCACCCCCATCAATGTGTCTTCCCCTTCTTCCTTATCCAACTTAGCTTTTAAGGTCTATTATTATAATTCTCTTTAGCTAGTTTGGTCCCCTCTCCCTCCAGGGTTGGCAGAGTTACAACTGTGGTCAAACCAAGCTCTCTGCTTCTTCCATGGCTTCTTTCCCATCAGCTGTAGAAAAATGCAACTTTTTTGACTGTGCTCACTTCACAGTCAGAGTATGTGATACACAGAATAATGCCCCCACCAAGGATGCCCATATCCTGATCCCTAGAACCTATGAATGTGGGACATGCAGATGGATTAAATTATGGCTCTTGAGATGGGGGAGATTATCCTGGATTATTGGGTGAGCCCGGTGTAATCACATGAATCCTTATAAGAGGGTGGTAGAAGGTTTAAGTACAAAGTAGGAATTGTGAAGATAGAATCAGAGGTCAGACAGAGGGAGAAATTTGAAGATGCTACCCTCGTGGCTTTGAAGATAGGGGGAGGGATTATGATCAAGGAATGCAGGAAGCTAGGAAAAGGACAGAAATGGCATCTCCCTTAGACTCTCCAGAGGGATGTGGCCCTGATTGCCCCTTGATTTTAGGCCCACAAAGCTGATTTCGGAGTGCTGACTTCCCGGACTGTAAACTTCTGCTGTTTCAAGCAACAGGTATGTGTAATGTGTTAGAGCATCAATAAGAAGCCAAAACGTGGAGCAAATCTTAGATGACCATTCATTAACCACTGTCTCACCATAACCTGTTCCTCCTAGCATGCTTGTTTTCCTACTGAACTAGTCATCCCCAAATGATTATTTCCAGACTACTTTCTTCACAAATCTCCTCTGATACCTCTCCCTATCAAGTATCTAAGATTGCCTCATCTTTCGTTGAGGTTATAGAAACTTTTCAAAAAATATTATCTACCCTCCAGCACCATTTCAACCTGCTGTGTCTGCTTTGCCTCTAGTTACAATAGTTTTTATCCTCCTGTAGAAAGCAAATTTCTCTTCATGTGTTCTGGGTTCACTCTCTTTTTACCTTCTGAAGACATTTTCTCTCCTCCTATTGTCTTTTTTTTTTTAAAGCCTTTATGGGGTAAAATAGGGCTCTTCCCTTTAGTATAAAAATCCACTTTAATATTTTTAAAAGTCTTCCCTTTATTCTGTCTCTTCCTCCAATTTAATTTATATGTAAAAGGAATGTGGACTCATTTCCTTATCATGTAATTAAGCTTAAATATGAAACATTTTATTTACCTATAAGTTAGGTTTACAAAACAACTTAGATTTTAAAAATAATTTTAAAAGTTAATTTATTTTGAAGTACTTATAAACTTACAGAGAATTTGCAAGAACAGCACGAAAACTCTCAAATAACCTTGATCTATATTCTCCAACTATTAACATTTTGCTACATTTGTTTAATCTCTCTCATATATTATCATTTTTCTGGAATATTTGAAAACAAGTTTTAGACATAATGCCCAATATCCCTAAATATAACAGTGTATATTTCCCCAAATAAGGACTCTCTCCTATTGTAAAAACCACAAAAAAGGTGTCACTCAGACCTCCTGTTCCAGATCTTGACTGACAAGTCCAGCTAATTTAGTACCACATTCTGAGTCAAGGCTCACCCTGGTTGCTCTCAGCCTACAGCTGAACATGTTAGCAGTATGAGTTCAGGAAACCAGATTCTTCTAATGGGTGACTTTGAAGTCCTCCCATCCTGGCCAAAATTTTCTTAGAACGGTTATGCATCTATTTGTTGAGGATCCAAACTAAAGTGATGGTACTGGACATGGGGAGGTCCAATAAAATAGTCAATAAGATGAATATTTGGGGACTAGCTTACTCACTTCCCATTCATCCTGAATGATACGTGGGGCATTGATTATTCCTGGTGCATAGGGGTGGTCCAATTTCTAAAGGTTTCACTGGAAGTGATCTGAGAAAATGTCCCTGTGGAAGAGAATACCCCTGCAGGTGCCGTAATTCAGGCAATTAAAAGATAAGAGGGCAACAGAACCTATAAAGACAGTGGAAATAGCTGATTATTGCTATGATTTATTGCTCTCAGGCAGAGGGATGAAAAACTGAGATTAATACGCCATTAAAATCTAAGTGGTGTCCACAGAGGAGGTCTACAGAAACAAAAAGAATAAATTCTAAGTGGGAGCCAGAGGCATCCTTCTAATCTAATTGTAGAAGATTCTTCTATAATTTTCTTTGTAGATAATAAGGAAGTCTTTATTGTCTTCAGTGGAAGAGTGCACACAGTTGAAGAGCAGACTCAGGATCTGAGCTGGCATTCCTATTTGGAGAACAGATTCATCATGAGACCCCCAGGTAAAGTGGAGACCTATAAAGACCAGTAACAAATGCAATCCTAACTAAAGTCAGGCTCACATTCTGCAGATCTACCTAGTGGTAATGTGCCAGCCTCTCTAAATGTATAATTGGGATTGATATACTTGGCAGTTGAAACAATATCCACATTGCAGCCTTTGTCCATAAGAAATAGCATAGTGGAAAAAGTGAAGTTGAAACCTTTGAAACTGACCTGCCTCCTTTGGTCAAGATGAAATTAAAAGAAAATTCAGAGTACATGGCAGGGAGTTACGCTGCTCATTGAGATCAATAGTCAATTATTTTAAAATTCTACCATTTCAGAAATTTTGATGACAATTTGAATGTGAATCAAAAAGATGTATACTTTAAAGGAAGAATGAGATGGCTAAGTTTTATCTATAACTTATTCTATTTAACAAGGTTATGTTGGTGCTGTGGACCAAATAGTGTCCACTCAGAACACATATGTTAAGCCCCTCCCAGTGTATTGGTATTTGGAGAAGGGACCTTTGGGATATAATTAGGCTTAGATTGGATCATGAGGGTAGGCCTTCATGTCAGGATTAGTGGCTTTAGAAGAGACAGTAGAAAACTTACACTCCTTCTGTCTTCACCCATGTGAGGACACTGTGAGAAAGGAGGCAGCTGTCTACAAGACAGGAAGAGAGCCCTCAATAGCAACTAAATCTATCAGTATCTTAATCTTGGACTTCCCAGCCTCCAGCACTGTGGGAAATATTTGTGGTTTAAAGTCACTCCATCAACGGTATTTTGTAAAGCAGCCCAAGCAGACTAATATAATTAGAAACTGATATTCTACCAGCATGAATTCATCTAAGATGGCTGATAAAGAAATATATTTAGAATTATTTCTCATATAACAGATATAATTCTTTCCAAGTGACCCATTATTTAGAGGAGAGTGAAAAAGCCTTCATTTGCCAGTATCTTGATTACACTGAAATCTATTTGATGACAGACAAAAGGGTGATTCTGTAGTATTTACAAGTAGGACAAGAGGAGATAACATTACTGAGACTGATCTTTAGACCAATGTGTGGACCTTAGGAAAAGAAATGCAAATGAGAGTGGACTGTAGAAAAAGAAATATTAAAGGTTTTAGAAAAGGAAGAGTTGAAGAAAAATTGGGAAATGAAACGTTTCACTATTGTGTTGCAGAAAAATCATTTAGAAAGGTCTTGAGAATAAACTCAAGAAGGTTCACAAGGGATGTGAGTTTAATGAAAAGAGACTATTTTTGTGTGATCAAATTATACTTGTTACTATTTCAGTGGAAATTCTGAAATGGAAAACTAGGAAAGCAATTCTGTTTGAGACATCAAGTGTTGCAGATGGAGGTTGAATTGATCTCAAGAGGAATAACTACAGAAAATCATTCTGAAAAAAGGATTTATTTCCTTAGTGACAAGGTGTGTTGAGAGAGAGGATCATGCCTTGGACTAGGAATAGAAGCAGGAGTAAATATAAGAAAAAGATGCAGGAATTACTCATATTACTTAAATCAAGACAACTGTGTTTAATTAACTGACTCAACATCCATTTATCATCAATCTTATGCCTAACACTGTACTGGGTAAAAGGAGATAAAATGACCAACTTATGTGCTGTAAGTTACTTGAGTGTATATACTGCATTCCCTGACAAAACCTGAATTCACTGTTATTTTCAGACATGCCTAGGCACAGTTGAAATACTTGTAAAGAGAGCTGATCAGACATAGATTGGCATGAATAATCAAATTGGTGAGTTAACACTGATTACTTATTTTTTTGAGACACAGTCTCATTCTGTCACATAGGCTGGAGTACAGTGGTGCCATCTTGGCTCATGGCAGCCTCCCCCTTCCAGGTTCAAGTGATCTTCCACCTCAGCCTCCCAAGTAGTTGGTACTACAGGTGTGTGCCACCGCACCCAACTAAATTTGTATTTTTTGGTAGAAATGGGGTTTCACCATGTTGGCTAGGTTGGTCTCGAACACCTGACCTCATGTGATCTGCCTACTTCAGCTTTTCAAAGTGCTGAGATCACAGGTGTGAGCCACTGTGCCTGGCCAATATTGATTACTTCTTCAGGGTACTGCTTCATGTGTTCAAGTAAATAAAACATACACAAAGTACCCTAGTACATTGACTACTCACATCCTTGTATATCACTAATAGTCATGAAGAAGCAGAGGATTTTCTCTACATTGGTGAATTATCAGAGACTATCTTATTTTCAGGTCCTTGGTGTTAGACCCTGTTACATTAAGAGTCTCCAATTACTCCATTATAGGCTTTTATATCTATAATTCATTAGTGAAATGTAGTAATGTATTTCAGGTGATTCATTGAACCAGTCCTCACTGAGCCCTTCTCTTTGCTGGTTACTGTGTTGAGTGTCAGGGATACAGAAGTTCATGAGAGGTGCTATTCCTGGAGTAATCAGTCTAGCGGTAGTGGCAGCCATGTGGATAGCCATTAATGGATAATACGACATGTGTATTTTAGAAATAAAAGTAGAAATTGAACTACCAAGGAGGAAATGACCAGTTTTCAGGATATCAGAAAAGGATTTACAGAGGATGATGTATTTTTGTTTTAAAAGACAAGTAATCGGCCGGGCACGGTGGCTCACGCCTGTAATCCCAGCACTTTGGGAGGCCGAGGCGGGTGGATCATGAGCTCAAGAGATCGAGACCATCTTGGTCAACATGGTGAAACCCCGTCTCTACTAAAAATACAAAAAATTAGCTGGGCATGGTGGCGTGTGCCTGTAATCCCAGCTACTCAGGAGGCTGAGGCAGGAGAATTGCCTGAACCCAGGAGGCCGAGGTTGTGGTGAGCCGAGATCATGCCATTGCACTCCAGCCTGGGTAACAAGAGCAAAACTCTGTCTAAAAAAAATAAAAATAAAATAAAATAAAAGACAAGTAATCTAGAGACATTAATGAAACTACCGAGTTAGGGGGGAAAAAAAAGGAAACATCCAAAGAGCCCTGTGGGAGGATTCCTAGGAGTAGAGGAGGCTGATTTGAACAGAGTTGTCAAAGATAATCAGACCGAAGTCAGTACATCCAGATGAGCAGGTGAATATAGTGCTTGATTTTTCAAAAAGCATCATTGCTAAAGATGAGCAAAGTCTGTGCTCAGAGCTGGCAAATAATGAGCATCTTTTTTTTGAAGTGCATTAGCCTATGCAACTATTAGGAGTTACTGAAAATTTGATGTGATTTTTGGAAAATGGTTATAATTAGTGACTTCTTTTCACCTTCCTAGTGACCTCCCTTGATTCTTACCTGCTGGATCAATAAATACATTTAGGGATAGAACATAAATTATATTATGGACACATGTTTAGATTCAGAGAGCCAGAATTGCATTTACATTTCAATTCAAAATAGAAGGTATACTTTTAAATCTGCTGTTCGGTTACCTTAAAGTTTAATAAGTGTTTAACAATTCCCATTGATGTATAAAATACATTATAAACAAATTCAGAGATACAGTCCCATTTTTACTTTGGAATAAATTGAGGACCAAGTGTTTCAACTCTAATATAAGAAGAGATTAGGCTACAAGGTGTAAGTAATTTAAGATAGGTTGGTTTTGGCCTGGAGTTATCTGCCAATGACTCATAGATTTTTAAAGTCTGAGACTATCTTAAGTTCTCTTTCAATTTTGAAGATAGTTGTGTTGGATATAAATTTTTTGGTTGACAGAATTTTTTCTTTCAATTCCTTGAATATCATCATTCCACTGCCTTCTGGCTTCAACAATTTTTGATCAGAAATAAGCTGTCAATCTTATTGGGAATCCTTTGTATATAATGAATCACTTCTTTGCTGTTTCCAAAATCCTCTTTTTGCTCTTGTTTTTTGACAGTGTGAATATTGTTGAAAGAAAAACTTCAGACAGATTAAACTGAACACAGTTTAATTGAGCAAATAGTGGCTTGTGAATTGGGCAGCCAATCAGAACCGGTAGTTCAGAGAGCTCCATTTCATAATATGACAAGGAGTATTTATAGACAGGAAATGAAAGTGAGGTACAGAAACAGTTTGATTATTAATAGCTTGGCATTTGCCTTATATTGACATGATCTGATCAGTTGGCTGTCTGGAATTGGCTGAAGCTTGACTGCTGTTATTGGCTGAGATGCAGCCAGTTGTTACCAAAAATATATTTTTAAGTCTTTATTTATGTACTAAGTTAGGATGCAGTTTCTTATATAGGGCCTAAAGGTATGAAGGCAGCCTCAGGTAAAGTTTAGCATAATTTAACTGTATATCCAGGTATGGCTCTCTTTGAGTTTATTCTATTTGAGAGTTGCTAAGCTTCTCAGCTGTGCGGATTAATAGTTTTTATTGAATTTCAGAAGTTTCAACCATTGTTTATTTAAATATTCTTTATGTCCTTTTTGTTCGCTCTTCTCTTTTTGGGCTTTTCTTATGGATATACTGGTACATTTGATAGTGTCCCACAGATCTCTGAGGGTCTATACATTTTTCTTCACCCTTTTTCTTTTGTATTCCTCAGATTGGATAATATTAACTTGTCTGTTTTAAAGTTTACTGTTTCTTTCTTCTGCCAGTTCAAATATGCTGTTGAGCCCTGCTAGTGTGTTTTTCATTTTAGTTATTTACTGTTTTTTTAAACCATACACTTGCATATAATCCAATGGAAGTTTAGCACTGAAAAATATACAACTGCTACAGGATGGATGACTTTTGGAATCCACAGAACTAGACCCCTGCTCCTGGGAAGGCTTATCAGGTTATCAGGCTTAGCTCTAGTACAGGTGGAGCTCTCCCCAGCCTACTTTCAGCTGACAGTGATTTGGTCTTCATTACCAGGAAAGCAACAGAAATTGTCTGTTTTTGTAGGACTATATAAATAGTGATGGGGCAAGAAATAGGTAAAGTTTTTGCCCTCACCAAAGGCTAAGGGTTTGTTAAACTACCTCTTCACAGGTAATTGACACTGGCATATCCCCTATCTTCTTCAAGGACAGTGCTAACTCTGCTTATTGGGTGTGGGTGTGACCTCATACTCTGGCCAGTAAGTTAACGATCTCAAAACCTAATGGTCCAAAGTCAGCATATTTCTCAGTCTGGGTTGTCTTATGTGAAGTAGTACAAAAAGAACATTAACAGTGTGTTCCTGCTTGGAAGTCATTAAGTTTTGTCCAGTCTCTTTTGGGTCATTTTTCTAATTTGATTCAAAAAAGGCTATAGACATGCTTTTCCCAGGTTTTCTGATTCTGGCTTCTCATCTCATCTAAGAGTTTCTACTCAGACAAAAATACAATCTCTTTACACAAATAAGGGTAATTTTTCCGCATAACATACTCTCAGTTCCAAAGGGAAAAGAAACATTTTTCTCTTTCCAACTGCCTGCCTCATAAAAAAAGCAACAGTGTCTGCAGACACTCCATCCAGTTTATACGAGTACACCAAGCTGATAATTTCTCATTCCTAATGCCAGCTTAAGTGTTTATGCGGCTTCAGAGTTATCCCTAAAGACAATGGATTAATACTTGTGTTTTATTTTTATAGCTAAGGAAGCCCATTCACTCATAATCAGGAACAAAGAAATTGTAAGTCTCATAAGAGAACTGAGGTTATGATATCTTGCAAGATAACATTTTTACAGGTTTAAAATGTCAGTTTTTAGTTTTTTTCAGGTTCTACCCATAATAATTTCAAAATTCTTAAGAATGTGACTTTAAAGAGGTCATCCTACTGGAAATGCAGTATTTTCAAACAGGGGTATCTAAACACACACAAACATAAGAAGCAGGGTGATCCTTGGGTAGAAATAAAATATTGAGTGTGTTCTCCGAAAATCACAAAGACAACTATTTGTGAAACAGTGATTGAATGGAGGAAAAAGATACTGCCACCTTTCCCATTTCTATTTGGAGGATATTCAGTATCCCTATAGTCGTAAATTTCTGGTTGAGTGTTTGATATTGTAAGGACTTAAAGACCTGACAGATGGAGACAGAAGTATGAACTACTGCAATACAAAGAAAGAGTCATGTCAGTTTTCCTTTAAAAAGAACAGAGAGAACCTGAAGTTGAACTTAGCGGGGAACACTGTTACAGAGAGCTTGGATATCTAGTTGAGGAGAGGCTGCCTGTGGATGAACAGGTGAGGGTCCTTTTGTAGTAATATGAGGGTGACCAGCACAAATTGGGCACAGACTCAGCAGCCACAAGTCCTTTTTCTCCACATCACTGTGGGAAGAGAATCTTCCCACTGTGTCTTGAGTGGAGAGAATCACCAACAAAGGCATTTAGTCAAAACACAAAAACTCTAATTTTAGAATTGAGAGAGACTGGTTACATTTTTGTTTTACTCTGTCACCTACTTCACATAAATGGAATGGAAAGTTTTGTTCTGATTCTATCAAAAGTGATAGAGTGCTATGATTCAGGACTCATCTTCAAAATTCTTGCTACCTCATCTGTCATTTCTGTGACCCACACTATAATTAGTTATGGCATGCTAATGTCCTCAGTTACAAAGTGGAGAGTAATAGCTAATATTTCTGCATATGAAGATCAAATGGATAGAACAGATATATAAATCTTATAGCAATTACTTTATTTTCTGTGATACTCCAGTTTTCTGAATTAAGGAAATAAAACACATTGATCAAAAATATTTGTGACCATAATTGTCATAGTGAGGAACCCATTGTAAATAATAAACATATATTGAATAAGTGGAATAAATATCAAATCACTGCATATTCTAACCATAATTGTAATAAAGATAAATATAAAACTATTTGTCCTTAAAAAAACAGAGAATCTACCACCCATTAAAAAAAACCCTCTTGTTTTTATAATGAATCCTGAGAGATCAAATATCTCCCTTTTTTTTTTTTTTTTTTTTTTAACTACAAAAGCCTTTAGCAAATGAATGTCTTCAGGAATATTTGAAAGAATTTACTTTCAGAACAATATACTCAATTTTCTAATATTAATGATACTAGAAATCTTGTGAAGAATGTAGCCTAGTAAATCAGAGGCTGTTAACTTCCCTGACAATTAGTTTACTTATGCTCTACAGGATATACGGGGTATGTGTGTGTGCGTTGGGGGCAGTGGGCAAGGTTGTACTGGCAGTGGAAGTCAGAAAAAGGTTGTTGATTTACTCCTTCCAGTAGAAACAAGCTGTATCTTATTTTCTGAACTGTCACAACTCCTGGTTCTGAGCACAGTTTTTGTAACTCATGAATAGTCAATCAGAAGCAGTCCATAAAGTCCTAAAAAGAATAAAATAAGCTCCTGTCTGCCACCATGGAAGATGTGACTTTGCTCCTGATTTGCCTTCGGCAGTGACTGTTAGGCCTCCCCAGCCATGGGGACCTATGAATCAAATAAACCTCTTTCCTGTATAAATTAAAATAATAATAATAATACAATAAAAATCATTTATGAATGCTAAAAGTAGGGCTAGAAGATCATTTATTATTTTATTTATGAAATATGATTTATGTAGTTCTTAGGGGCCAGTTTTCTGTATCAATAGGATATTGAAAATATAACTAATTCCATATTGAATTTTCTTGAAATCTCACATTATCTTCTTCCAGATGACAAAGAGGATTGATTAATTGGAGTAGATTAAGATTTGGGAAGAAAGGCTGTTTTGTGAGTTCTCAGGGTCTGTGTTCCTCAATGACCTTTCCATTCCAGACTTTTTGGGTCTTCAGCCCTTGCACACTGATACTTTTGTCTGCCACAGGGCCTTTGCACATGATATGCCTTTTTTTCAGAATACTCTTCCTACCCCCCATCACCTTATTTACTGCATTTCTTCAGATTTTTTGGAAAATCCCTTAAAAATCCTAAATGATTTTATATCACCATGTTTCTCTTCTTATCATAGTTTTAATTTATATTTGGGATATTAATCAATTAATGTCTTCCTCTCCATTAGACTGTGTGCTCCACAAAGGCAGAGAGAATGTTTTGACTTACCATTGTGTCCCCAGCACCGTACTTGAAATGAAGCCTTTACAAGATCTAAGGAGAAAATGATTAGTTTTGCCTGGAAGTCAGTGAGAGATGGAGTAAGCATGAAGCCTGACACATATAGCATATTGGTTGAGCTTGGTGGGAGACGATATACCAGGTAAAGAAGGTATTCCAATCATAGTAATCACATGAGTAAAGGACTAGAAGTCAGTGCAAGATGCATTCAGAAATCAGCATGGATGTAGAGACAGGAATGAGTGGAGATGAGCTTACAAAGGCAGATTGGGACCAGATTGTTTCGAGCCTTGGGCTTGCTAAGGAGTTGGGACATTTTCTAGGCAGTGCCATTTAAAGACTTAAGCAGTAGAATAACACAATCCCATCTGCGTTTCAGATATAACTCTAGCAGCAGTGTGGCAGGCAGTGAAACTAAAAATAGGATAATAAGTAATGTGCACAGCACTTTCCCCCTATTTGCACAGTAACCAAATTTTTAGCCTTGACTTACATCCTGTTTGTGCAGGGAAATTCCTAAGCCTAAAGAAGCAGCTCCTTGTATTACCTTAAGAAATTTTGTTATAAAGCAAAAGGGAAAAGTGGCCATCAGCCATTGTATTGTGTCGTGTGCCAATAAGTATTCAGAAATGAACTCATTTAACAAAAATAATTTACTTAATACATGGAACTGTAAAATTCGAATATTGTTCAGACATTCTCAGAAACTGACCTTTAGGAAATATTGAAGGTAAATAGCTTAAGGAATCAATTATGAATTGTCCAACAGAGTTCCAGGTCATTAGCAGAAACCTACGAATTCTAAGACAGTGGTCAGCACTTTCCTAGAAATAACAAGCTTTGGAAACCTACCATATTTCTTTGTCTTACTAGACAACTTGCAAATGACAACACTTATATACCAGGAACATAGTAATATTTACGAAGACCCTCTTATGTACAAGATGCTGTTCTGTTTAAACATGATTAGCTTATGTAATCCTCACAACTTCATGAGATACTACTATCATCTCTATTTTGCATATAAAAAACAGAAAGGTAGAGAGGGTAAGTAACTTGTACAAAGTTTCATAGGAAATAAATGATATAGATTTAAACTGGGTGGTCTAACTCCTAGTCCTCACTCTTAAGAAGTCTAGCTCTATCTCACCATGCAGAACTATGCTTAGCTTGGAAAGTTGCCTCTGTTTTACATCATCACACCATGTCCCATCCTTTATTCTTTACAACTAAAGAGAAAATATTAGTAAATCTAGGTTTACATTTGATTCTCTTTCACTGTCTCACATAAAATCACATTGATTTTTGCTTAGTAAGATTTGGTAAACATCTGATCTCAATCGTGGTCATGTAAAAAATTGGTTCAGGCTAGTCCTGGCTCAGGAGGTAAGAAGTACTGGAAACAGAGGCTGTTACAAATTCTGACTCAAAATTTGTCTACAGAGGCTGTAGCTCTAAAATAGAACCCTAATTGTCCTACCTCTTGGGTATTGCCTTAAAGTTCATTATATCACCCTCGAAATATTAGTTTTTTAAAGAGTATACAATTCAATTTTCTTACTGCTCTGTTCCTGGAATGTATGCTGTTAAAGAAAAACACAAATAAATGTACATTTTCTTATGGCTCACTTTCACATATCATTCATCTTGCAAAAGCTCTACAGTAACAGATACATCTGAACTGGGTTTTGTATGATATTCTTTCTTGGTGTTATATTTGAAAGTATTCTTACAAAGATACTGACACCTCTTAGTGGGCTTCAGAAATGGAAAAAAATTTAGCATACTATATGGCATAAGCTATTGTGATATAATATAACTTATGAATGGAATATTTGAAGCAGTTAAATATTAATATCTTAAAAAGGATTCTTACATGGCCATACTCTCTTGATCATGGCAGCCTCCTGATTTTATGTATGCCTTAGTTAAAAGACTAAACAGAGTCTGAAGAAATCAATAGAGGTTATTAGAATACACTGTCTTTTTAAGCTGTAGAACTCAATTGAATATTAGAGTAGGTTAAGCTTTGAGAAGAAATGCTGTTGAGTGATTCTTCAGGGTCAACCAAATATTGGCTCCTCAATTATCTTTTCATTCCAGCCTCTTTGGCTCTGGAGCCTTTGTATGTGGATGTTCTTTTCTTTCACAGGATCTTTGCACATGATACTCCTTTTTATAAGAATACTCTTTCTGCCCCTCTCAGTGAAACGGGGCTTATGTTTAAACACCATATTCCTCCCTGACTCTCCGTCCTCTCCCTAAATCAGTTGTGTGGCAGTTTCCCCAGGGCGTGTAAACTCAAGTGCCTACAGGGATCAGACCGTGATGTCTGATGAGCACAGCAGGCCCAGAGACCCTTCTCTCCTCTTTCTTGAAACCAGCAATACTCTCTGCTATCTTTAATTTTTCTACTTTTAATAGAGTAGAAAAGGTTTTCTACTTTTTATGCCTTTTAATAGTCATCAGCACAGGAAAAAGTTTCTTTACTGTGAGGAAAATTATGGTACAATTTGAAGAGAGAAATGGCAGCTGGCACAGCCTCTGAGTAGGGATCACCAACCTTTAGGTTGGGACACTGGGTTCCACATTGCCCTCTGCTGGCCCTCTTCCTCTCTGCCAAGTCTGTCTTTCAGAGGTTTATTTTCTCATTCTTAGCCCTTAATTCTATATGTTAGAGTACTTTGAGTTGCACATAACAGAAAATATAATTAAACTGGCTTTAATAATGAAGGAGTTGCATGGTTTACATAACTAGAGGTTGCACGGCAGAGGTTTGATCTGGGCTGTCTCCATGTCTGTGTTTCTTTTGGCTCTGTCCTTCATGTGTTGACTACATTCTTATACTAACTTCTCCCAGTAGTCAAATGGCTGTAGCCGCTTCAGGTGTCACAGTGATACACCATATTGTCCAGAGCAAGAGAGGGGTTCCCTTTTACCTTAATCACCAAACAGAAATACTGCACATTACACTGATGGAACTGTTCACTGAGGCAAGGCAGATGAGAATACAGTTATGAAAATTCAGATCTGTCCCTGGAGCTGAATTTTGGGCCAGTGTCCCTAAACTGTGGCTCCTACTTAATTGGGAACAAATGAAAAGGATTCTGAGAAGCTCTGGGCTCCAGGGTTCTCCCAGGTCAAAATCTCAGAGAGAAGAAAAACAGTCACTCAGGAGCTGTATATTCTCTATCGCAATGTGACCGACCCCCTACTTCGGGGTTTGATCTTGTTTGATCCTTGGATCAATCACTGTATGGAATATCAAAACTGGGAAGTCAAGGATTGGATCATTTTCTCACTCTGTGGCCAGATGTCAGAAAAGATCCTATAATTATAATTGACACTTACTCTCATATCACATGGGCCAGGAAAGACCATGTTCCAGGTGGAAATAGGGCGCCCAATGGGTAACAACAACAGATGCTCATACTACCTTATATATGAGTTTTCTGCTCTTCAACAAGGAGCTAATATCTCCCAGCAATAATACTACATCCTCAGGTATTAATTTTTAAGAACAGAATTATGACACACTAGTGTATTTTGAAAATACTGTGAGAACAATACATAGAATTTATGTCTAAATGTATCTAACAACTAATATTGTTTGGATATTTTATACATGATAAGCTTGCTGAGTATAATCCATGAATCATTTTATGGTATACATGTTCAATAACATATGCCCAGATTTTAGTTCTTAGCACAATGTCCCACACCACCCTTTTCTTCCCCTACAGAATTAAAAACTCATTGGGGAATCAAGAAACAGAAGCTGTAAGAATTTCTCTTTGCCTAGTAGGAAGGGTGAGCATCCTACAGGCTCTGGCCATTGGTTCACATTGACCAACCCCCAGAGATCCTTACTGAGTGGGTTTAAGGTGGAGCCCAGGCTTTTGAAAAGCTCCCCCAGGTAATCCTGATAATTAGTATTTTTGTAAACCTTTAAAAATGGATGCACTATATTCTCACTAAGATATTTATGGCCCAGTTCACAGGTGACGTAGTACTGATCTCTTCAGCCTGGGAAGTTAGCGAGCCCTCCATGGAAAACACTTTGAAAATTCCTTTTTGGTGGGGGCTTGAACTTCCTAACATCACCAGGTGACCATTTCTGTTTGCAATGGTAATGGGTTTTACTAGTGGATAATGGAGATGGACTAGTCTTCTCTGCCTGGGTTTATTCACATCCTTGTCCCCTTCCAAGACAAGATCTACGTGAAGGAGGAACACATGTGACTTTGGCTGTTACTATCTATGCCTCCTTCTTGTCTTGGAGGGACAAGAGGGATGTTTGGTTTTCTGTTCTTGTGTCAGTTTGCTGAGAATGCCTCTATTCCTTTTTGTTTGGGAATCATGCTCATTTGCTTTCTGTGTTTCTAAAAAAGAAGGCTGGCTGGGTGTGGTGGCTCCTGCCTGTAATCCCTTTGGGAGGCTGAGGTGGGCAGATCATGAGATCAGGAGATTGAGACCATCCTGGCCAACATGGTGAAGCCCTGTCTCTACTAAAAATCCAAAAAATTAGCTGAGCGTGGTGACACACATCTGTAGTCCCAGATACTGAGGAGGTTGAGGCAGGAGAATCATTTGAACCCAGGAGGAGGAGGTTGCAGTGAGTTGAGATCATGCCACTGCACTCCAGTCGGGGCAACAAAGTGAGATTCCATCTCAAAAAAAACAACAACAACAAAAAAAACGAGTTAATGTCCTTGACTAGGACATGGATAAAACTGGAAACCATCATTCTCAGCAAACTTACGCAAGAACAGAAACCCAAACAACATGTGTTCTCACTCATAAGTGGGTGTTGAACAATGAGAGCACTCAGACATAGGGAGGGGAACATCACACACCGGGGTCTGGGGGGTGGAGGGCTAGGGGAGAAACAGCAGGGGGTGGGGGATTGGGGAGGGATAACATTAGGAGAAATACCTAATGTAGATGATGGGGCAAGGGATGCAGCAAAACACCACCATGGCATGTGTATACCTATGTAACAAACCTGCGCAATCTGTACATGTACCCCAGAATTATATATACATATATATATATAATGTGTATATATATACATTGTGTGTATATATATATAATGTGTATATATACATTGTGTGTATATATATTATATATATACTTTATATAATATGTATATATACTTTATATATATACACATATATGTGTATATATACTTTATATATATACATTATATATATGTGTATATATACACTTTATATATACATTATATATATGTGTATATATATACTTTATATATACACTATATATATGTGTATATATATACTTTATATACATATAAAGTATATATATAAAGTATATATATGTGTATATATATACACACATATATATATATATTTAAGGCTGCTCTCCCCTATGTTTCTAATTGATAGAGTGTTTGAGACGTCATGATGGGGCCAGAGTTTCTGTCTCCTGGAAAGCAATAAAGGGGTCAGAGCTACTTCCATCTCCTCACCTGGAACATTGCCCAGGTAGGTTTGTATTCACACAGGCTTGGCTACAAGCTGTGGGCGATTCCTCTGTCCTCTGCCCAACAACAGAGTGACAAGGCCAGTTCTAAAGCTGAGGACTCTATAGAACAGCAGTCTTGGCACCAGAGACAGGTTTCATGGAAGACATTGTTTCCCCCCCTTGGACTTGGAAAAAGTCCAAAACTCTTTTGGAGGAGGGGGTAGTGGAGATAGTTTCAGGATGATTTAAGAGCATTACATTTATCATTAGATTCTCATAAGGAGTGCCAACCTAGATCCCTCGCATGCGTGGTTCACAATAGGATGTACATTTCTATGGTAATCTAATGCCTCTGCTGATCTGATAGGAGGTGGAGCTCAGGCAGTAATGCTCACTTGTACGCCACTCACATCCTGCTGTGTAGCCTGGTGCCTAACAGGCCATGAACCGGTTGGGGACCCCTGCAATGGTTGAAAGAGTTCTGCCTTCCAGAAAAGGTCAGGACTGAGGGAGGATGAGTTCCATTTAGATAAGCATTATTCAACAGAAATACAATGCAAGCCACAAATGTGAACCACATAGGGAATTTTACATTTTCTAGTAACCACATTAAAAAAGAAGCAAATATAACATGACATTGAATTTGATAGAGATCAAGAAGAAAGTGTACTTTTCTTTTGACTGATCTCTTTTTTGATGACTTACAATTTTTGCTTCACTTTGATCAAATAAAGGAAAAATAATCAACAAAGTTCTGGTCTGATGAAGAAAGGAGGCAAATCTTTGTTTGGTAAATGCTAAGACAGAGCCCCAGTATCTGTTACATGGGGTGCAGAGAGGGAAACAGACTGTCTCTCTCTGCACTCCGTTGTTCCATTGCTTGTACTGAAGGGCACTGTGAGATGATTCACTAGTGAATTGGAATTACAAGGAGAAGAAATGAGTTATTAGTACATAGATCTGAAAGTTAAGCTTCCCAAAGCTTTGTCTTATAAATATGTCTGAAGTGTAAAAGATTAAATAGCAGTTGGAAGGTTATGTGTTTGTATTATCAGAGAATGGTCAGATAAAAATACCTGTCAGCTCAAAGTGACACTGAAGATTTTTTCTAAGGATTTAAATCTATACACACATGCAACAGCAGCCTCCTTGCACAGTTAAGATTAGAAATCACAATATTTGTGATATTATCCTTGGCATAGTTCTTTTGGTGATAAAATGAATGTCTAGGTTTGTGTAAATTAGGGTCCTCAACAAAGATTTGCATGAATTGAATAGCCAACCTCCACTGAAACTGAAATATAGAGCCAGATAGTGATTCAAACATCTGCAAATTGAAATACACTTAGTTCAGCAATGATGGCTGCATTTCCAAGTATAATTGAAAATGAACATGAACAATGTACCTTTACCCACATGAACAAAGGGTTGGCAAAAATGTTAGGTATTTCCTAAATCAAACTAAAATTTCCAAAAGCTATCTGCCTGTGTAGGGAGAATATGCAAATGCATCATGTTCAAGATTTATTGTAAAAGTGGGATGAAAGGAAATTGAATGCTGAACCTTCATGTAATTTTTTTTGTATCTCTTTTAGTTGGCGTCTTATAGGCTTATGTAGATTGGGAAATGTAGAAGAATTATAAACTTATAATAATAATTATTTAAAAAGAAAAAATTTCCCTGAGTTATAAGAAAGAGAATATTAATAATAAAGAAATGGTACATTATGACTTTGAATTTTTCCCAATGGCCAATAACTAGAGTGCTAGCAGTTGTAACTGGCATTTTCTTTTTTTTAAATTAAATTAAATCAAATTTATTTTAATTTATTTATTTTTTTTGAGATGGAGTTTCACTCTTGTTACCCGGGCTGGAGTGCAATGGCATTATCTCGGCTTACCACAACCTCCGCCTCCTGGGTTCAGGCAATTCTCCTGCCTCAGCCTCCTGAGTAGCTGGGATTACAGGCACACACCACCATGCCCAGCTAATTTTTTTTTGCATTTTTAGTAGAGACAGGGTTCATCCTCTTTCAATAGGTACAATTGAACTGTCCAGTTCATAACAGGTGCAGACACTTGAAGGTACCCCTCCATTTCTGCCAAGCCCTAGATTTACTATGGCTGAGGTATTTGTGATCAGAAGGTGGCCTCTCTTATTCTATCCCAAGCTCTGGCACAAATGATATGTCTGTAGCATACAGCATTAGCTTTTATTCATGGAAAACATTTCACTATTTATTCTCATTCAAAATACTTATGGAGCACCTCCTATGGGTCAGGAACCATGCTAGGCACTAAAGGATACAAATGAATAAGATGAAATCTTATACTTGAGAAGCCCACTCTACTTGAGGGTAAAACAGGCCATAGCTACAATGTGAGGTAAAAAGTTAATAGCAAAGGACTTGGGAAACATTTTATACCAGTCAGCATCAACCATTGTTCTCCTGGAATGCTCTAAGTTGACAGTATCACGTTTCTTCAGTATTCCATTCTAAAACCCCATGTATGTTAAGTTGTACTAGTTCAGTGGTCCTCAATCTTTTTGGCACCAGGGACTGGTTTTGTGGATAACAATTTTTCCAGTGATGGTTGGGGGCATGGTTTCGGGGTGATTCAAGTGCATTACACTTATTGTGCACGTTATTCCTGTCATTATTACATACTTATCATAATGTAGAGTCGGTAGGAGCTCTGAGCTTGTTTCATGGAACTAGATGGTCCCATTTGGGGGTGATGGGAGACAGTGACAGATTATCAGGCATTAGATTATCAGAAGGCGCCAACTAGATCCCTCACAGCTCACAATAGCGTTCAAGCTCCTATAAGAATCTAATACTGCTGCTGATCCAACTGGAGGCCGAGCTCAGGCACCAATGCCTGATCACCTCCTGCTGTGAGGGACGTTTCCTAACAGGCCAATGATCAGTACTGGCGTCCGTGTCCTGAGGGCTGGAGACACCTGTACTAGTTGGCAACTGAAATAAGATGGGACTTATAGGAGTTTGTGCCCAGATGGGGAGAGGAATAATTTAGAGGCATTAGGCCTCACTGAATGGAGCAGGCTTAGAACACCTCTGGGTGGCCACATGGTGTTTTAAGACATCTGAGAATTAAGGGGGATAACCAGGCAGGGTATTGAACACAGGAAGCAGGGAAGTGCCTATTTTTACAATTTTAACCAAGATTGGCCCTGACTTGGTCCTCTTGTTTTGTCTGCTCTCCCATGCTCCTCAAATATAAAGAAAAGCTTAATAAAGTCAGGGAAAAGATCTTGTAGAGAGCAATAGTGAAACACTTATTAACATGCATGGGCCAGTGCAATGATGAATAAGCTGTACTTGGGGTCTTTTAGGCTGACTAAGAACAAGAGGAACCAGGACTCAGCTCATTACTCTGAACATTGATAACTAAAGGAAAATAACAAAGCATTCATCTCAGCTTTCTGGTATTAACTGTTCTTTTCAGGATAATCAAATGGCATTGGTTGATGAGGGAAATGTTTTCTGTGCAGAAAAATTCTGGCTAATAAATGCAGAAGGAATAATAAAATTGAAAAAAAATTATTTTGTAAGCTCTAATAAATTATCTGGGGCAGGTAATAGTCATTGAAATGGTGGTGGAGGCTGGGCACAGTGGTTCACGCCTATAATCCCAGCGCTTTGGGAGGCTGAAGCAGGCAGATCACCTGAGCTCAGGAGTTCAAGACCAGCCTGGCCAACATGGCAAGACTCTGTCTCTACTAAAAATACAAAAATTAGCTGGGGGTGGTAGTACATGCCTGTGATCCCAGCTTCTCGGGAGGCTGAAGGAGGAGAATTGCTTGAACCTGGGAGGCGAAAGTTACAGTGAGCTGAGATCATGCCACTGCACTACAGCCTGAGCTACAGAGCAAGACTCCCTCTCAGGAAAAAAAAAGAAAAAAGAAATGGTGGTGGAGAACTGAACTCTGATTAATCTCAAGCATTACTAAAAGTGAGAAAACCAAACAAGAGGTGCTTCCTGATATGATGCAGGGTGAAGAACATGGTATCATCTATAAAGTAAAAATCATGTAAAAATCAAACCTGCCTGGGCACAGTGGTTCATACCTGTAATCCCAGCACTTTGGGAGGCTGAGGCAGAAGATTCACTTGAGCCCAGGAATTTGAGACCAGCCTGAGCAATATAGGGAGACCCCCATCTCTTCAAATAATAATAATAAGTAGCCAGGCATGGTGGTGCATGCCTGTGGCCCCAGCTATTCAGGAGGCTGAGGCAGGAGGACCGCCTGAGTCTGGTAGGTTGAGGCTGCAGTGACCTGAGATTGTGCTGCTCTGGGTGATAGAGTGAGACCCTGCTCAAATAAAAAAAAAATCAAACTTGAGTCTAATTAACATTATTTAGAAATCTAACTTCCCAATCATAGGAAACTGTGGGGATAAAACAAGTTAAACAACATCTGGCAAAGGTGATCAGCCAAGAGTAGGGTGGAGGACCTTTTCTGTATTGACTGACTCAGTTTCAAGTTCAGGCAATTCTCCTGCCTCAGCCTCCAGAATAGCTGGGATTACAGGCATGTGTCACTATACCTGACTAATTTTTGTATTCTTAGTAGATACAGGGTTTAACCATGTTGGCCAGGCTAGACATACTTTATCTTAATACTGGAGATTATGATCCTTTGTGGTCTATCACTTAGGATACGGTTCAGCTGTGGTAACTGAGAAATAATACTAGCTTAAACAATAAGGTTTATTTCTCTCCCAAAAATAAGGAGTCTGGAGTTAGGGAATTCAGGGCTGTTCTCATATCTGCATCTTATCCATTTTGTTTGTGTCAGCTCCAAGAAAGAAGGGAGAAAGGGACGGGGCTCAGTGGCTCACTTGAGGTCAGGAGTTCAAGAACAGCCTGGCCAATATGGTGAAACCCTGTCTCTACTGAAAATACACAACTTAGCCAGATGTGGTGGCTTGTGCCGGTACTCCCAGCTACTTGAGAGGCTGAGGCAGGAGAATTGCTTGAACCTGGGAGACAGAGGTTGCAGTGAGCTGAGATGGCACCACTGCACTCCAGCCTGGGTGATAGAGTGACACTCCATCTGAAAAAAAAGGAGAAAGGATAAAAGAACAAAATATTCCTTCTCCCAGCTGAGTCAGTTCCCTCTAAGCAGCCTTCCTAGATGTTACACGCAGTTTAATTTATACCTCTGACCACTGAACTGCACTGCTATACCTAAGGCCAAAGGAAGCTGGAATTTCAGCCTTGTAGCTAAGTGCATTGCTGAGCCAAAGAAAAGTGGAGTTCTGATGCTAAGAAGGAAGGGGCATGTGGATTAGGGATTTCTGTCAATAAATAAAACAGACATATAAGAGGAAATTAAAATTACTGTTTAAATAATTTCATTTTTGAAAAATACTACAAAGTAGAACATTCTATTAGAGAGACCTAATTTGTATTGCATTTATTATTATTTCTTATTTTTGAGAAGGAGTCTCACTCTTTCACCCAGGCTGGAGTGTAGTGGCACCATCTTGGCTCACTGCAACTTCTGCCTCCTGGGTTCAAGAGATTCTCCTGCCTCGGACTCCCCAGTAGCTGAGATTCCAGGTGCATGCCACCACACCCGGCTAATTTTGTATTTTTGGTGCAGATGGGGTTTCACTATGTCAACCAGGCTGATCTCAAACTCTTGACCTCAGGTGATCCACCCGCTTTGGCCTCCCAAAGTGCTGGGATTACAGGTGTGAGCCACTGTGCTGGGCCTTGTGTTATTTTAAACAATATGCCAGATTCTGTGATTAAAAGGGTTTAAATCTGTTGCATGCACTATTTTAAAGGCTTTTGGGGAAAGCCACTGGCCCTTGTTAATGTATACCATTTTATGTGTGTTACATCCATCTTCATAACTTTATAGCTTATTATTTTGCTACAAGCGCTTGTGTGATTTACTGAAAAATGTGTTGAACCTCCTTTAACTTCACCACTATTCCTTTTTCCTCCCATCTCCATAATACCTGTTAGGCCAGAACAATGAGATTTGTAAATCAGAGGTTGTTTAATAGTTGAGTAGCACTGTTATATACTTTCTTGTCTAATAAATCATAATCGAGGTTGGCAAACTGGTAATTGTCTGGACTGTGGCTTGGTTTATTGTCTATCTATTTCCTTCATAGGTCAGTTGTTTCAGGAAAGTGCGCACAGATAAGGAAGTCTGTATCAACTTCCAATCTTTGAAATCTTGTGGGTAGAGGACTCATTAACCTTATTTTGCAAAACTCCATTCATGATTGGGATAGCTCACAATTTTAATTTATCCAAGTCAGCTTCTATAGAGATAAATTCCTAGAGAATAGGACTATGCAGAGTTCTCCTGGCCCCAAATGCCACATATGATAACATTATGTCTTTTTGTTTTGCTTTTTTGAGACAGGATCTCACTTTGTTACCCAGGTTGGAGTATAGTGGCATAATATTGGCTCACTGCAGCCTCAACCACCAGGCTCAAGTGATTCTCCCATCTCAGCCTCCTGAGTAGCTGGGACCACAGGCACGTGCCAACCATGCCCAGATGATTTTTAAAAATTATTTGTAGAGAAGGGGTCTTACTAGGTTGCCCAGGCTGGTTTTGAACTCCTGGGCTGAAGCAATCCTCCTGCCTCAGCTAGGATTACAGGCAAGCACCACTGTGTCCGGTACTAATGCATTTTGTAAACTTTGATTTATTATGTCAAAAGCTAAGTTATTCTCCTAAGCCAGTCTTTATTTTTTATTTATATATCACAGCTTTATTTGAAATAACTGACCAAAACTATAAACAGAATGAAACATCATTTACACTATAATACTGTAGTGAGCTTTTAAAACATGGGCTTTGGAGTCTGAAAATAGAGTCCTAAGTCTGCTTCCTCTGACTTTCTGCTACTAGGCAACTATAATTTCTCTGACCCTGTTTGCTCTCTGTCACCTCTAACTGGATCCTATTTTGATGACCAGACATTGCTGTGTGCCAATCACTGTGTTAAGCCCTGGGAAATAACTGTGAACAATATATAGGTAGTTTTGGCTTTTATCTAAGTTGAAACTAGGGTTGCAAATTTCATTGCTTTCTTAGGTCGGTAACATAAATGCCTGAAGTGAGTTGGAGTGGGGGAAATAAAAAAATCAGGGAGATGGGGATTTGTGGCTGAATTCAAGGCTGTTGCTCATCAAAAGCTATTCAGAGTCAACAGTTTTGAAACCTTAGATAGTCCTAACAATACCCCTACTGTGGGCATATTTCTTTAGCAGTCTACTTTATGGTCCTATGTTAAGTATGGAAGGAATACAGGAAGTTTTCATATACTCCATAGGTACCTTCTCTGCTTGGGTGCTCTAGCCTGGAAATTAAGAGAAAGATTATGGAAGCCACTATGTATGGATCCCAGTTTTGCCATTTGCTCAGTTGTCATCACCCAATGGGCTTTTCCTGCCTGCTGCACAGCCATCAATTCACTGACACCAAGGCACTGCAGTAAAGGAAGAGTTTAATTGACTAGAGCTCAGCCACATGGGAAGGCTGGAGTTATCACTCAAATCAGTCTCCCCAAGTCTTGAGGTTTAGAGCTTTTATGGATAATTTGGTGGGCAGAATGGGTACTGCTGATTGGTTAGGGATAAAACCATAAGGGTGTGGAAAGTAGTCCTTGTGTGCTGAGTCTGCCTCTGAGTGGGGCCACAGGCCACAGGACTAGTTAAGTCATGAGTCACAAAGCTGGGTTGGACCAGTCTGAAAAATATCTCAAAAAAAACAAAACAAAACAAACCACACAAATAACATCTTAGGTTCTATAATAGTAATGATATCTATAGGAGCAATTGGGAAAGTCTCATATCTTGTGACTTCTGGCCACATGACTCCTGAGCAGTAAGGGATTATAGAAATGACACCCAATTATAAACAAAATACCTTGAAACAATTGCCTCCGGGTAAGAGTGTAGGGGTGGGGTGACTGAATTCTCATACTCACGTCTCTCTGGTTCTGATAAATTTTGCATACCTCACATAGTTCAGACTGCTCTGAGCTATTCTTTTCTCACACTCAATAAATATTAGCTATTATTGTGGGAGTGCATGTAAAAGGACTCCTCAAAGTTTTAAACAGTGAATTGGAGTTAGAAACAGTATCGTGGAAAGATTGAAACAAAAGAGTGTCTGCTTTCTGACTACACCAGAGAGGGCAAGTTTGATGAGAGTGACAAGTTATAAGTATAAATGAATTATTGAGACATTTTGGCTTTTTGGTAAGGTAACACTCTGATGGTTAATTTTATGTGTCAACTGGTTGGGCCATGGGGCCCAGATATTTGGTCAACTATTATTCTGGATATTTCTGTGAGAGTGTATTTGTATGAAATTTACATGAAAATCTGTGGGCTTTGAGTGAAGCAACTGCTCTCCTACATTCTGCATATATTACCCTCCAAATTGGGCCTCATCCAATCAGTAGAAAGCCTGAAAAGAACAGAAGGCTAACCTCTCCCCAGCAAGAGAAGGAAATTCTGCAGCAGACCACCTTTTGACTCGAACTGTAATTCTTTCCTGATTACAGGAAAGAATTCTACTGTAATTCTTTCCTCCAAGTCTCCCCCATCAGATTCTGGACTCACTAAACCTTCACAATCATGTGAGCCATTTCATTAAATCCCTTTTATGTACTCAGTTGGTTCTGCTTCTGTGGAGAACCCTGGTTAATAATACAAATGCTTTGGAAAAAGGTGTCCACATTTTAACCCCAGAACATGTTATATTGCATAACAAAGGAGAATTAAGGTTGCAGCTGACCTTAAAATAGGGAGCTGGGCCTATATTATCAGGGTGGGTCCAATAATTACAAGGGTTCTTTAAAGTAGAAGGGGAGGCAGAAGAGGTTAGGGTCACAGGGAGATGTGAGCAGAGATGCAAACTTAGAAATGGAAGGCATGGCCAGGTGTGGTGGCTCATGCCTGTAATCCCAGCACTTTGTGAGGCTGAGGTGGGCAGATCACCTGAGGACAGGAGTTCGAGACCAGCCTGGCCAACATATTGTAAAACCCCATCTCTACTAAAAAAATGCAAAAATTTGCTGGGCATAGTGGTGCATGCCTGTAGTCCCAGCTGCTTGGGAAACTGAGGCAGGATAATCGCTTGACATGGTAGGCGGAGGTTGCAGTGAGCTGAGATCGCGGCACTCTACTCCAGCCTGGGCAACAGAGTGAGACTCTATCTTTCCAAAAAACCAAAGAAATGGAAGGCAGGTGTGGTTAGTTCTCACCCCCCTCCTCCCTCCCCTTTCCTACACTTCCTTCTGGTGTTGAGGCAGAAAAGATGGTAGATGGAGGCTGAGATCTCCTTGTGTGATGACTCAGTTGGCCTCTTCTCTGGCTAATACTGACTTCCTATGGGATGCCTCTGTGAGGCAAACATTGTCCAAAGGCTTGCCTATGTGTGGTTCTTGAATAGAACCTATGGAAGATCTTGCTTGAGGTCTAACCTCTTCATCCCTACTTCCTAATCCCTACCTTACATGTTGCATTCCATGATCTCTTGATATTGGGTTTTACTTAACCAGTAGTGAGACATCTTAGTAGGGCACTAGCAAGACTGCTCAAACCCAGCCACTTTCCTCTGGCTCACTTGCCCACAGGAAATGAATGGATTCTACCTTTACCTCCCCCTTAATTCCCCCAGCACCCTAAAGTAGCAATTTCAGCAGCAACAGACAATCTAGGGTTTTAGATTGAGACAGCTTTCAGACAAGAGAGGAAATCATCATTAGTCCTTGGCTTATGGAGTAAAGGTAACATCATTCTTTGAGAGCAATTTTCTTGGGCATACCTCAGATTTGGGGATAGTAACAACTCCCTTTACTCCCCTCAGAGTTAGCTTAGGATAGGGATAGTCTATAGAGTTTGCTTTTGTTGCTCAGGCTGGAAGGGCAATATTATAATCTCGGCTTGCTGCAACCTCCACCTCCTGAGTTCAAGCAGTTCTCTTACCTCAGGCTCCTGAGTAGCTGGGACTACAGGTGCCTGCTACCATGCCTGGCTAATTTTTAGTAGAGATGGAGTTTCACCATGTTAACCAGGCTGGTTGGTCTTAAATTTCTGACCTCGGGTGATCCGCCTGCCTTGGCTTTCCAAAGTGCTGGGATTACAGGCATGAGCCACCCTGCCCAGCCAGAATAATCTATTTCACAGCCACTGTAGTCCTTTAAAATGCAAACTTTTGGCCAGGCATGGTGGCTCACACCTGTAATCCCAGCACTTTGGGAGACTGAGGCAGGTGGATCACCTGAGGTCAGGAATTCACAACCAGCCTGGCCAACATAGTGAAGCCCCGGCTCTACTAAAAATACAAAAAATTAGCCAGGTGTGGTGGTGCATTCCTGTAATCCCAGCTACTCGGGAGGCTGAAGCAGGAGAGTTGCTTGAACCCAGGAGGTGAAGGTTGCAGTGAGCTGAGATCACACCATTGCACTCCCAGCCTGGGTAATAAGAGTGAGACTGCATCTCAAAAAAAAAAAAAAAGCAAACTTTCTCTTTCCTCAGTCCTCTTATTATTAATACTTGGTTGTGGTGACAGTGGTGTTATGGTTATATGCAGAAATGGCAGTTTCTGTCAGCCCTGAGTGTAGGCAGAAAGCCCTACAATGAGCAGTTCTCTGGGTCTCTGATCTTACAATGGGAGGGAAGTAGTTCTTTGGTGTTCCACAGTTTCCAAAAAACTGTGGAAAAAATATCATCTCACTGGGCATTTGACAACATTCTTCACCATAAAGCTAGAGAAGGGGTGAAGATCAGACCCCTTTGGGTCTCTCTGTTCAGTTGAGGTGGGTATGAGGGAAGTCATCTTGTTGGCCATATAGAGGAGTTTAGTCTTTTTCTTAGGAGCAATGAAAAACTATTAAAGGATTTAAACAAGAAAGTAACATAATCAAGTGGTAGCATAATCTTAAAAATTTGTTTTCTCCCTCTATTTACTCCTTTATCCAATGATTTTGATATCCTGGTCTTTTGGTCTTCTTGCCTCAGGACTTCTGGTTGGAATGCAAAGTGAGTGAAGGAGAAGCTGCCTAAATGACCACAGGCTTATCTAGCTAACCAAAGTGAAGGTTGCAAAAGACAGTTGACTTTGAATGAGGAGAAGAGCCTGTAAGGGTATTAGTGGGGAGAGAATAATTTCCCCCAGTCTGGGAAGGACCTGTGGTCCGAGGGTTCTGACCCTGCTGAGAGTTGATGTGTGGACCTGTACAGGTGGTGAGTGGATGAGAGGGACTCCAGGTGAGGTTGGCCAGTCACAGGGACTCCTTGCCTGTCCCTGGGCACAAGAACAGCGATTCCTTAACTCTGAGGGACAGGAAACTCAGACACTGGGTGCTTCAAAAGGGAGCACTCTTGGCTAAAGACCAAAGGAGTTTCTACCCTGAAGGGTCTTTGTGTGACCCCAAAGAAGGTGACGGCCCATTTATGACTGAGATTGAATTTTTCCACAGTATGTCTGACTATGGGCTCAGAATAAAATTTACAGAGTTAAAGAAATATGGTATTTTCTATTTATCTGATTTTATGGCCATAAATTCATATGAGCAATGGTCAGATATGCATTTTAGAAAGATAAACATGACTGTAGTGTGGGTTGGAGGAGAGCAAGGTGAGATACAGGGACTTCCAATCAATAATCTTATTGTGCTCAAATTCTAATGGCACTTTTCAAATTTCATTACTCAGCACTGAACACAAGATTATATATTTGCCAAACGGTGTGTGTGAAGGGCTTGGTGGAATGCCTAGCACATAAAAAATCACTTAAAACTATTATTTTCTTTAATAATTATTTTAGTAATCAACAATGAATATTCATCAGTATAATTAACAAAGTAATTATCCTAATATAATGACTAAGTGTTGAGCATCTACTGTGTGCCGGGCACTGTGCTATGCAGCCGGGCCATGTTAGTGAACTAAGGCAGAAGTAGTTCTCAGTCTCATGGAGTTTATGAGGAAGTGCCACACCAAGCTTAGGAACAAGGAACTATAATATAAGAAATACTATGAGCACTATTTCTTTTTGCTAGACTGTGGTTCCTTGAATGCAAGGAATATTACTTTAATTATCTGTGTAGCAGATACTGTTTCGTAGGTGACACCCAGGAGTGTAAAGGTAGAATTTAACTTAATTCTCTATAATTACCTAACCTCTATTTTGAGATGACATTATTCATGGTGCAGAAAACTCAGTCTCTTTACTTCCAGGTAAACTTTGTCCCTTCAGTGATTTTTCATTTTTTTTTTCTTTTATTTTACTTTAGGTTCTGGGGTACATGTGTGGGTCATGCAGGGTTATTGCATGGGTGCATATTATATCCAGCATTTCTCTCCATGTTATCGCCATCCCTCCCCTAGCTCCCCGCAACTGTCCCCAGTGTGCGATGTTCCTCTTCCTGAGTCCACGTGTACTTATTGTTTAACACCCACCTATGAGTGAGATCATGTGGTGATTTTTCTTATTCAAATTCAAGATGTTCTCAGTCAATCTTGGTTTTCTCTTCTCGATTCTTTTCTTTCTCTTTTGTATCTGCAGGGGGAGGAGACCTTGCTGTCCCTGTTGTGTTGTTAGGTAGGACTTCTAGACCAAGATGGTCCTACTGGTTTTCCTGGCATCTTCTGGCAATGCAAGTGGTCCACTGGTTGTATGATCAGCAACAGCCTCCACTGGTACCTATTAAGGCACCTCAGTCTCCCTTTGAGCTTGACTCATACAATCCATGTCCCATTTGGTCTGTGTCCTCTCACTAGAGTCTGTAATTTCTCACTAGGAATGTAAGATCCATGCCTGCCTGCTGCTTCTCAGTATGCCACTTGCACTGTTCTTTGCTGCCAGGGGAAACATTGGGATGCCTCATCACACCCCATCAACACATGGACTTCTCAGGTAGCTTACCAAGGACTTAGCACTCCATGCAAACATCTCTCTCCCATGCAGGGTGGCATGGGGAGTGCTTGGCGCTTGCTGTCCTTGCAAGCCCCCAGAGAGAAGTGTTCTATTTCCAGGTCTTACTGTCATAGAGACCTTTTCCCCTGAAGTTCTCCATTCTCTAGATATCATCCAGGAAGCAAGGGACAGGTGTCTTGGCATTTATTGTCATAACTAAAGAAAGGTCTATGGTGCTCCTCTTCTTCTGGGATTAAGCCAGAATAGGGCCTGCCAGACACAGCCTATAAGCTGTTCTTTCCACCTCTCTGAATGTGCTGCCCACAAGTGTGAACAGACTGTGTCTATGGAGGCGGGATGGCCTGGCTTTTTTTTCAGTCTCTTTCCAATCTTTGGTTGTAGCAGGAACTCTGGGCCAAATATCCTTTATGGCCTAGCTTTTTAAGTTACAGCCTGCTGGATCTTGCAAATCACAAGTCTTGGCTTGCAACATCATTGCCTCTTTGTTCAAGAGGAGGATCCACATGGAGGAGGAAAGCAGCATTGAAACATGGGATGGGGGAACCACAGTGAGATCTTCACAGTATAACCAGCTAACTTAGATCTTCTAGATCCAAACCCTTAATAGACCAAATGCATGCTAGACGTTATAATTATTTAAGTAAATGAAGAGATTAGTAAGTCCACAAATCAATAAATTAGTCAGAACCCAGCAGAAGAGTTGACAATCTGGCTGCCAGCTGTCTATCTTATTCTCAGTCTGAGTAGTCACAGTGCTGCTGGTGCTGATTAGAGCACTGCGTTATATAGCCTTGGATTCTACTCAAAAGAATTCCTAGGGGAGAAAAGGGGGCCAAAGCTGATTCTAGGGAAAACATTTGGTTAATATAACCCCTAGGAAACCAGCGCTCTTCCCCTACCCACAGTCTTAAAGAATGTTTTGGGATTGTCATGAAGACAGAACAAAAGCTAAGCTACTGGGAGTTTTCTCTCAAGTGTGCATCACAGCTGCCAACCAAGCAGTGAGAAATGCGTCATTTGAGCCTGTCCTACCCTATTTGCTTTTGTCTAACAAAATTCTGACTTGCTTACTGTTGAGTGTCTGTTTCAATTTTTTCCCCATATGTTTCTGAAGCATTCAGAAGTGAAAGTGGAAAGTACTCTACTAGAATGAGATGGAGATGATAAAAAATTGGGGCGGGGGGAGGACTCAAGATGGCGCTGTGAGAACAACCCAGGATTGGAGCTCTTCTCGTTGAATCCGCAAACGGTGAGTCAGAGTGGCATTTCCAGACTGATCTTTGTTGCCCACAGAACGGGGAAACTCCCAAGTATAAAAAAGACACGGGACGCCAGGCAGTAGGTCTGCCTGGCGAAGCCGACAGCCGGGGCGGTGGCGGCCAGCCCTACCCAGCAATCCCAACAGGGCGCGCTTGTCCGGGTGCCCTGTTGAACCGGCAACCTGAGACTTGAGAGGGCTGGACTTGAGACTGAACGAGACTTGGATAGTAGGCCAGCCCAGGGGATTGCAGGGATTGGGATACCCAGTGGGACGAACAAAACCGCGATTTCAAACTATCCCGAGCAGACGGTCCGAGACGCTCTGTGGCGGAGGGGTGTCCACCACTACGGAGGCAACCCGCCACAACTGAGATACACGCCCACTGCTGACGCAGCCAGCCGTTGCTGAGGCAACCCGCCACAACTGACATACACGCCCATTGCTGACGCAGCCAGCCGTTGCCGAGGCAACCCGTCCCTACTGAGATACACGCCCACTGCTGATGCAGCCTGCCGTTGCTGAGGCAACACGCTACAACGAAGAGACTCCGCCGCAGGGCGTGGCGGAGACCACAGCAGAGCCGGCAGGAACAGCGCGAATCACACAACAGCAGGGCGGAGCCTCGGCAGCCAAACAGTGGCTAGTCTGCCTTCTAGCTGGGCAGGACACCTGATCAGACATACAAAAATAAAGCCCAAACCCCTCAACACAGCATTTGAGAAAAAAAAAAAAAAGGGTTTTTTAATGAGCTCTGTTGCAGCAGAATAAAACATAGCAGCCTAACAGCCCTGAATGAACAACAGAGCGCACAGCTCAGCAATTAAACCCCTATAAAGTACAAACTGTCTCCTCAAGCAGCTCCCTGACCCCTCTATATCCAAAAGACTGACATTAGGCAGGCATCATCCTGGGACAAAGAGAGCAGAAAAAGAAACTGGTAGCATCCCTCGCTGTGCCACAGCTACTAGAGGTGCACCCCAGACAAGCAGGGTCTGGAGCGGACCTCAGCAGTTGTACAGCGAAGGGGCTAGACTGGTAGAAGGAAAACCAAGCAACAGAAATACTTCATCATCAACATTCTGGGTGTCCACTCAGAGACCCAAACGAAAAGTCAGCAACTACGCAGATGACCAGCGGACAAATCCACAAAGATGGGAAGAAACCAGCGCAAAAAGGAGGAAAACACCCGAAACCAGAACACCTCGCCTCCTAGAAAGGACCAAAACTCCTCACCAGCAAGGGAGCAAAGCTGGACGGAGAATGACTGTGACGAAATGACGGAATTAGACTTCAGAAGATGGATAATGAGAAACTTTTGTGAGCTAAAAGATCATGTATTAAATCAATGCAAAGAAACTAAGAACCTTGAAAAAAGATTTGAAAAAAGATTCGAGGAAATGATAACAAGAATGGATACCTTAGAGAGGAATATGAATGAATCAAAGGAGCTGAAAAACACAATACGAGAACTTCGCGAAGCAAACACAAGTTTCAATAGCCGAATTGACCAAGCAGAAGAAAGAATATCTGAAGTCGAAGACCAACTCAATGAAATAAAACGAGAAACCAAGATCAGAGAAAAAAGCGCAAAAAGGAATGAACAAAGTCTCCAAGAAATGTGGGACTATGTGAAAAGACCTAACCTACGTTTGATAGGTGTACCAGAAGGGGACGAAGAGAATGAATCCCAGCTGGAAAATACTCTTCAGGACATCATCCAGGAAAATTTCCCCCACCTAGCAAGACAAGCCAACACTCAATTGCAGGAAATACAGAGAACACCACAAAGATATTCCGCAAGAAGAGCAACCCCAAGGCACATAATCGTCAGATTCAACAGGGTTGAAATAAAGGAGAGAATACTAAGGGCAGCCAGAGAGAAAGGTCGGGTCACCCACAAAGGGAAGCCCATCAGACTCACAGCAGATCTCTCGGCAGAAACACTACAAGCCAGAAGAGAGTGGGGGCCAATATTCAACATTCTTAAAGAAAAGAACTTTCAACCCAGAATTTCATATCCAGCCAAACTGAGCTTCAGAAGTGAAGGAAGAATAAAATCCTTTGCGAACAAGCAAGTACTCAGAGATTTTGTCACCACCAGGCCTGCTTTACAAGAGCTCCTAAAAGAGGCACTAAACATAGAAAGGATCAACCAGTACCAGCCATTCCAAAATCACACTAAATGCTAAAGAGCTTCAATATAATGAAGAATCTACAACAACTAACAGGCAAAACAGCCACTTAGCATCAAAATGGCAGTATCAAATTCACACATAACAATATTAACCCTAAATGTAAATGGACTAAATGCACCAATCAAAAGACACAGACTGGCAAATTGGATAAAAATCCAAAACCCATCAGTGTGCTGTATCCAGGAAACCCATCTCACATGCAAGGATACACAAAGGCTCAAAATAAAGGGATGGAGGAAGATTTACCAAGCTAATGGAAAGCAAAAAAAAGCAGGAGTTGCAATTCTCATCTCTGATAAAATAGACTTTAAAGCAACAAAGATCAAAAGAGACAAAGAAGGCCATTACATAATGGTAAAAGGATTGATACAACAAGAAGAGCTAACGATCCTAAACATATATGGACCCAACACAGGAGCACCCAGATATATAAGGCAAGTTCTTAAGGACTTACAGAAGGACTTAGACTCCCACACAATAATAGTGGGAGACTTTAACACTCCACTGTCAATACTAGACAGATCAACCAGACAGAAAATCAACAAGGATACCCAGGGCTTGAACTCAGACCTGGAGCAAGCAAACCTGGTGGACATTTACAGAACTCTCCACCCCAAATCCACAGAATACACATTCTTCTCAGCACCACATCACACCTACTCTAAAATTGACCACATAATTGGAATTAAAGCACTGCTCAACAAATGCAAAACAACTGAAATCATAACAAACAGCCTCTCAGACCATAGTGCAATCAAGTTAGAACTCAGAATTCAGAAACCGACCCAGAACCGCACAGCTTCATGGAAACTGAACAACTGGCTCTTGAATGTTGACTGGGTAAACAACGAAATGAAGGCAGAAATAAAGAAGTTCTTCAAAACCAATGAGAACGAAGACACAACGTGCCAGAACCTCTGGGACACATTTAAAGCAGTCTCTAGAGGAAAGTATATAGCAATAAGTGCCCATATGAGGAGAATGGAAAGATCCAAAATTGACACCCTATCGTCAAAATTGAAAGAGCTAGAGGAGCAAGATCAAAAAAACTCAAAACCCAGCAGAAGACAAGAAATTACTAAGATCAGAGCTGAGCTGAAGGAGATTGAGACACGAAAAACCCTTCAAAAAATCAATAAATCCAAGAGCTGGTTTTTTGAAAAGATCAACAAAATAGACAGACCACTAGCCAGATTGATTAAAAAGAAAAGAGAGAACAACCAAATAGATGCAATAAAAAATGATAAAGGGGAAATCACCACAGATTCCACAGAAATTCAAACCATCATCAGAGAATATTACAAACAACTCTATGCACATAAACTAGTAAACCTGGAAGAAATGGATAAATTCCTGGACTCCTGTGTCCTCCCAAGCCTAAACCAGGAGGAAGCTGAAACTATGAATAGACCAATAACAAGGTCTGAAGTCGAGGCAGCAATTAAGAGCCTACCTCACAAAAAAAGCCCAGGTCCAGATGGGTTCACAGCCGAATTCTACCAGACACACAAGGAGGAGCTGGTACCATTCCTTCTAAAACTATTTCAAACAATCCAAAAAGAGGGAATCCTTCCCAAATCATTTTATGAGACCAACATCATCCTGATACCAAAACCCGGCAGAGACCCAACGAGAAAAGAAAACTTCAGGCCAATATCCATGATGAACATAGATGCAAAAATCTTCAATAAAATATTGGCAAGCCGATTGCAACAGCAAATCAAAAAACTTATTCATCATGATCAAGTAGGATTCATCCCGGGGATGCAAGGCTGGTTCAACATACGCAAGTCTATCAACGTAATTCACCACATAAACAGAACCAAAAACAAAAACCACATGATTATCTCAATTGATGCAGAGAAGGCATTTGACAAAATTCAACAGCCCTTTATGCTAAAAACCCTCAATAAACTCGGTATCGATGGAACGTATCTCAAAGTAATAAAAGCTATTTATGACAAACCAACAGCCAATATCATACTGAATGGGCAAAAACTGGAAGCATTCCCTTTGAAATCTGGCACTAGACAAGGATGCCCTCTCTCACCACTCCTATTAAATATAGTACTGGAAGTTCTAGCCAGAGCAATCAGGCAAGAAAAAGAAATAAAGGGTATTCAAATAGGAAAGGTGGAAGCCAAATTGTCTCTATTTGCAGACGACATGATAGTATACCTCGAAGACCCCATTGCCTCAGCCCAAAAACTCCTGAAACTGATAAGCAACTTCAGCAAAGTCTCAGGATATAAAATCAATGTGCAAACATCACAAGCATTCGTCTACACCAATAACAGACTTAAAGAAAGCCAAATCAAGAGCGAACTGCCATTCGCAATTGCTACAAAAAGAATAAAATACCTTGGAATACAACTCACAAGGAACGTAAGGGACCTCTTCAAGGAGAACTACAAACCACTGCTCAACGAAATCAGAGAGGACACAAACAGATGGAGAAACATTCCATGTTCATGGTTAGGAAGAATTAATATCGTGAAAATGGCTATACTGCCCAAAGTAATTTACAGAATCAACGCTATCCCCATCAAGCTACCATTGACTTTCTTCACAGAACTGGAAAAAACCACCATGAACTTCATATGGAACCAAAAGAGAGCCCGCATAGCCAAGTCAATTCTAAGCAAAAAGAACACAGCGGGGGGCATCACACTACCGGATTTCAAACTATACTACAAGGCTACAGTAATCAAAACAGCATGGTACTGGTACCAAAACAGAGATATAGACCAATGGAACAAAACAGAGGCACCGGAGGCAACACAACATACATACAACTATACAATCTTTGATAAACCTGACAAAAACAAGCAATGGGGCAAGGATTCCCTGTTTAACAAATGGTGTTGGGAAAACTGGCTAGCCATGTGCAGAAAGCAGAAACTGGACCCCTTCCTGACACCTTACACTAAAATTAACTCCAGATGGATTCAAGACTTAAACATAAGACCTGGCACCATAAAAACCCTAGAAGGAAATCTAGGCAAAACTATCCAGGACATAGGAGTAGGCAAGGACTTCATGAACAAAACACCAAGAGCATTGGCAACAAAAGCCAAAATAGACAAATGGGACCTAATGAAATTCCACAGCTTCTGCATGGCAAAAGAAACAGTCACTAGAGTGGATTGGCAACCAACAGAATGGGAAAAAATTTTCGCAGTCTACCCATCTGACAAAGGGCTGATATCCAGAATTTACAAAGAACTCAAGCAGATTTACAGGAAAAAAACAAGCCCATTCAAAAGTGGGCAATGGATATGAACAGATACTTTACGAAAGAAGACATATATGAGGCCAACAATCATATGAAAAAATGCTCATCGTCACTGGTCATCAGAGAGATGCAAATCAAAACCACATTGAGATACCATCTCACGCCAGTTAGAATGGCGATCATTAAAAAATCTGGAGACAACAGATGCTGGAGAGGATGTGGAGAAAAAGGAACACTTTTACACTGTTGGTGGGAGTGTAAATTAGTTCAACCATTGTGGAAGACAGTGTGGCGATTCCTCAAGGCCTTAGAAATAGAAATTCCATTTGACCCAGCAATCCCATTACTGGGTATATATCCAAAAGACTATAAATCGTTCTACTATAAGGACACATGTACACGAATGTTCATTGCAGCACTGTTTACAATAGCAAAGACCTGGAATCAACCCAAATGCCCATTGATAATAGACTGGATTGGAAAAATGTGGCACATATACACCATAGAATATTATGCAGCAATCAGAAATGATGAGTTCGTGTCGTTTGTAGGGACATGGATGAATCTGGAGAACATCATCCTCAGCAAACTGACACAAGAACAGAAAATGAAACACCGCATATTCTCACTCATAGGTGGGTGATGAAAAATGAGAACACATGGACACAGAAAGGGGAGTACTAAACACTGGGGTCTATTGGGGGGAAAAGGGGAGGGCCAGTGGGAGGGGGAGGTGGGGAGGGATAGCCTGGGGAGAAATGCCAAATGTGGGTGAAGGGGAGAAGAAAAGCAAAGCACACTGCCATGTGTGTACCTATGCAACTGTCTTGCATGCTCTGCTCATGTACCCCAAAACCTGTAATCCAATAAAAAATTAAAAAAAAAATTGGGGCGGAATTACAAATAGTTTAGGAGATGTTCTTAAAATGCAATTTGATCTTGATAAATGGGAGACCTGGGCTGAAATCAGTAAAAGGAAGTTTAATAAAGTGGCTCATGTGAGGGAGGAGAAATAAAAACATAGTTAGTATTCAACAGGGCAAAATCTAAGCTCCATAAAACTGCTGAGCAAGCTTTTGGGGATTTGGATATTAATGTAATAATTATGAATCATGTGAATGTGTTAACATAACAATAGGTATATTGTTTCACGTCAATAGAAATATCACAGATAAAGTGATTTTTAAAAGATCATTGCACCATACATGAGACAATTAAGTTGCTGCTGTAATTGAAGCAAGAAGAATAGCAGATTTCAAAAATAAAATAGGCCCCAAACAACTCATCTTGGCAGAGTGAATATTCTCAGATGCCCAGAGAAAAGTAAGAGGAAATCTCATAATTGAGAATAGCATAGCATCTCTCTACGGTCTATAGAAAATGCTGGAACTATCTTGCTTGTAAAGACAGATAAGTTTTTCTCTTTAGTTTTTCTTCTGTCTTTGCAGCAATTATCTTTTACTCTGCCTCACCTGATATGTTGGAGATAGCCATGTATTTTTATGGAAGCCTTTTGTGACTTGTCTCAAGATCATTATAGAACAAATAAACTAATTTCTTCCCTACACTTCCAACTGACCATTGAGCCTGAGTGCAAACACCTAGATTAATCATAAATGTGATTCATAAAATATGCCCAACATAGATCTATTCATGGCCATTTTCATTTTTTACAGTGTAGTAACCATCTATAAATCCAGTTCTTGAAGTATAACCTGGGAACCTGCAATGGTCTTCATATTAATCCCAGGTTCTAGGTTCCACTCCATTTTGTCATCACCCTGCATCTCTGACATAAGATGACATGAGATGACGACCATCACCCAAAATTCCACGTTCATCATTTCCTTTTTTTTGATTTTACACAATTTTATTGCATTTATTTAGAATCTTAAAGGTTTATTTTTAACTTTATAAAGAGCATAATAAGGTATGTAATTGTTTGGAATTTACTTTTTCAAATATATTTTCAAGATTGATCCACATTTTTGTTTTTACTACAGTTCATTCATCTTCTGTATAATATTCCATTGCATAAATATAATGCATTCATCTTCTCTTCTGTTGACAGATACTTGGGTTACTTCCAGGTTTTAGCTCCTGTGAACAATACTACTATGAATATTTTGGTAGACTTATTCTGCTAGAAAGTTTTTCCTGGGGCTTTTTTTTATGATCTTTCAGTCTGTACTGTCTCTTATGCTAAATTCACTTGTTCCTATCTTTGTTTGTCTCATATTCCCTTGCCGCTACTGTTAGATATCTATGTTCTCCGTCCCACAAGACTCTTCTAAGAGTGATACATAACTGTCTCTACTTCCTCAGATTTTATTTACTCTTCAACTCAATCTCCTCTGGCTTCTACACCCACCACTCAGCCCAAACTACCTTTGCTGAGACTATCAATGATTTTCATATTGCCAAATCCAATAGACATTTTTCAGTAATTTTATTAGAGCTGCTAATCAGATTTGACTCAGTTGAGCTTTCCCTTTTTTTTAGACCATTGTGTGTTGGTATAACAGAATATCACAAACTAGGTAATTTATAAAGAAAAGAAAGTTATTTCTTATAGTTGTGAAGGCCAGGATGTTCAGTATCAAGGTGCTGGCATCTTGTAAGGGCCTTCTTGCTGTTTCATTTCATGGTGGGAAGGTGGAAGGGCAAGAGAGCACTGGCATTTGAGAGGGTAGAGAAGGCACTGAACTCCTCATTTAATTAGGAAAACACTCCCATGATACTTACCCACTTCCACAATAATTGTATTAATCCATTCATGAGGGCAAAACCCTCTTGATCTAATCACCTCTTAAAGATCTTACCTCACAACACTGTTGCATTGGGGATTTAGTTTCCAAACCACTTTTGAGGAATTTGAGCTCTTTTTTCTCCACTTACTACCTAATGATAAATAATAGAATTTGTCAGAGGTCAGTTCTAGGTCTCTTTCTCTTTTCCATTAATACTCTCCCATAGTTATGCCTGTTGTCTCAGCAAAATTCTTAGTAACACATTCTTATACTCTCAGAAGTGTCCCAGTTTGGTTGATAAATTATATATGCTTCTTACTTAGAGATCAATGGCTCCCAGCTCATCCATGACATATTTATCAAATCTTCTACCAATCCTCTTTCCTTACCTATTTTACAGGCACTTCAAACTTAATATTTCTAAAAGTGAACTTCTATTATTCCTTTCAACACCCGTTTTCCCCAAGTCTCCATCTCAGAAAAGGTTACCTCCACCACTTATTTGCTCAAGTGCTGAACCCTGGAGACTGTTTTTACATGTGTGTATGTGTTTGATTGTTGCTTGCTTGTTTTTTAATTTCCTATTCCTTAGCCCATCTGTCTCCAAAACCTGTCAATTATAACCCAATCACTGGCGCTAACTCCATTGTTCCTTTTCCCTGGGAGCTGCAAAGGGCTCTTATCTGACTTCCTGGCCTCAACTATTCCCTCTCTCTCACTTCCATCTCTTCTCCTGCCCTGATATTTAAAAAACATGAACCAGATCATGTCACTGCCTGCTTAAAACCTTTTGATGGTTTGCCATTGCAGTCAGAATATAATCGCACTGCTCTTCTAGCTTCTGAGGCTCTCTGTTCTCCTCCCATGACTGCTGGTGTAGTCTCAGCTTGAGCATCTGCTCTTTCTCACCTACTGGACCTACTCTGCAATTCCTTTGCAGCTGGCTTTTCCCTGTCCTAGGGCCTTGTCATATGGGAAGCTCTCCCAGCCATTCTCACTTTTAACTCAGATAACACTTTTTATTCTTTATATCTCAGCTTGAATATGATTTCTGCTGGAGTGTGGCATCATTGGGTGAGATTTTATTTTGAAGAAATGCATTTTATTTCCTAAATTAGATAATATAGATAAGAAAAAAATCATCCACAATCTCATCACTCGAAGAATATATAAAGTTAACATTTTGGTGTGTATTTTTCCAAATCTTTTCTCTGTCTGCATCACATAAATATCAATTACTTAAATGACCCCAGGTCCTATAATTGGTGGGAGTCATTCTATTCTGGGAATTTTACATGTAATGCACACCAGGACCTCATTTACATTGGAAAACCTTTTATTTTTCACTATATCCCCAGGGATTCTTGGGGGTTGGGCAAACAGTTTTCCTGGTCACATCATGCTTCAATTTCCTGCTTCCACAGCTGTCTTGATCTCCCTTCTGTCTAGTCTCTTGTGTAGAAGCAGATATGGAACACAACTCCTAGTTCTTGATTCTGAGATTCCCTTTGCTGGGGGTATAGTGGGGGGGCTGGAAAATGTTACAGAAGAGCACAGCATGCCTACAACACATCTCCATTTTCAAAATTCCTTTAGCTACTTTATCCTGAGGATGCCTTGTTATCCGAGAGTATAAGCCACCTGCTGCATCACTGGGCTGAGCAGTCTGTCGCTCTCTCTCTCTCTCTCTCTCTCTCAGCTAATGTTTCTCTTCACTCGCCCCTCCTTCTGCTCCAGATCCTCTGACTGTCCTTGTTGGGAACAATTTAATGTTTGGTCTGTTTTGATGGTTCTTTCCAGACCATTTTCTGCAGCATCTCAGTTGCTACACCCAAGCTTGCTCAGGCATCTTTCCTAAACAATGGGTATTTAAGGCTAGAGAGAAATCACGCCATTCCTCTGGTGGGCAGAAATAGTTCTGATCGGCTGTTGTTTTAAATAGTTTTTAATCATCTCTTCTTGGCATATAGGAAATGTTTTTCTTCTCCCACTAAATGGTGTCCTACTATATGTGCTACTAGAAATTTTCTTTCTTTACTTAAAAATTGATAGTGAACATCTTCTGTGTCAAAACATGTACAAATTATAGACAGTGGGTAAAGTACAACATTTAGTAGACTGGTGGAACAACATACCCTGTGTTAGAAATGCACATTCTCAAGCCCTGTGCCAGGCCTAATCCATGTAATTGCCATATGTTGGTCCCCAGGATGTTCATGCACACACAAAACTTTGAGGCACTCTGGAGTACAGCATTTGCATGGCCTTAATAAGAACCAAATACGATTATTATTACTTTCATTGGAAAACCTGTAAAAGACAATTCTAGACATTTATATGGCCACTTAATTTGTGCTTTGAAACAATTAGCTTTTCTTATTCAATGTGACGTTGATGCCAAAATGCAAAAATGCTCCTTGGGTGAACAAATGGGTGTGAAAAAAATATATGTAAAGTGCTTTCCTAAAATATGATGTCTTCAATAGCTCTCCTATACTTTGGATAAAGTAAATCATAAAGTCTATTATTTTTACATTATATTTTAATAGAAAGTAAAAATATCAGTTTAGTAGTTTTAAAAATTAATATAGAATCTCATCTTTTTTTATTTGTATTTACATTGGTTTCATTTGCTAGAAATCATTTTGTGTTAAATATGTCGAGCTAATCATCCTTCTGTTAGAGGAATAGTTGTTTCTGTCAGCTAACATCTTAACTAATTCCTTTTCCCCTATCTGTAAAAGAGAAGAACATGTCCCATTAGTCATTTGCCAAATAGACTTGCTGCTAAATATTATTTGAATCTTTTTTTAAAATCATCTCTTATCTTTTAAAATATTTAGACTAAAATTCTAAATCAGATGGTTTTAAAAGCAATTTACATAAATATAAGACTAAAGTAACTTTTGCTTTTGACTTATTAAAAATATAATTGCTTAGTATGAGCTCTTTGCAGAAGGACTACTGTTACTTATACCAAAGTGAAATATACTTAGTGGGCCAGGCCTAGTTGAAAACTGTGATATGGTTTAATTTGGAATTCCAAGTAAATACAGAAAAAATAAAATCCCGCTCCTGGTCTCATATTGCAAAAGATAATAATGAAGTGAGCTGCTTTTTCCTTGAAAACAAATTAGAAATTAACTTCACAATAACATTACTTCTAACTTGTTTTGTTTTAGAGCTCTTAGAAACATAAATTTCACTAGTGAGCTGTTTGCTATGCAGGAGTAGCTGTGTGAAAATACCAGTTTTTAAAACCCCTCGACTGAAAAGTCATTTAGCACATTTTTCTGCTCACATTTGAAAAAGTTTCAACTTCCCATCTTGCAAAAGCATTAAGTATGTGTATGCTTCCAATTAGTAGCAAGATTTTCCAGATACATGGTCCAGGGTTACACAGTGGTCTACAGAGGATTTGTGGAGATCTCTTTGTCACCTCCTTTTCTGCTGCTGTTACATGCAAAGTTTGCAGAACTTTGGCTGCTGACCAAGATGCCAAAATTTCTGAACATTAATTCATTAGGAAGTAGCAATTCCATCTGAACAAAGAGAATACAGCATTTCAGATTTGTTTCCTTGGATATAACTTTCGGGAAGTCAGGAAGTTAAAAACCAGAAAGGCTTTGTTTAACAAATGGAAGCTATTTGTTCATGTGCCAGTGGGAATTGTCTTATAATGTTCCTTTCAGAATAGAACAGAATTATATAATGCACTCTGAAATATTTCACCAAGTAATACACTTAGAAGTTTTCGTAATTTGTAAAAGGAGGAAAGAAAAGCCAATGTACAGACCAAAAATATCTCTTAAGAAAAGCTTTCATCTATAACATTAAAAGAAAATCACTCCTAAGCAGATCGTGAGGATAGAAAGAGGATATCAAATATTGCACATAGGTATTAGATAAACATAGTCATTTCACACTTTGGCCCCAGTCTGTCAAACATGCTCTTGAAAAAAAAAAACAATCCTCCAGTGTTTGTAGATTATGATATGTCAACCCTCCATACCTAGGGGTTGATACGGAAGCTGCTCTCACATCTTTACAATACATCCAGGATCAGTTTGTATTGCAGAAATCCAAGGAACTCCATGTGAAATTAAACAGAAACATATCTGGAAAGACATTAGTATATTTCCAATGTTCAAATCAGAGAAAGGACATTTTGCACAAATAATACTTAAAAGTATAGTAATCACTATTTTTTTCATGTGTGTGTATATCATGCAGGTCAAATAAAATGTCTATCCACTTACACAATATAAAATTGTATCAAGTAACATACACATAGAACAGTTCATGTTGCTATTAGTTGAAATAAAGTCTTCAGGAATATTTTTATGCATGTCATATAAAAGTTTAGAATTGCTGGGATCTGAATTTTTACCTAATTTGATGATTTTAAGATATCATTTACGTTAAAAAATCTAGAAGTCTGAGCTAATAGCACACACATGTGGACTTACATGAAGACTTTCTCATTTTGTAGAGCATGGTAACACAAAGCACTGGCATGCATGCACTTCCCCCTCCAAACACACAGAACACTGATGAGTATTAGCTTTGTTGTTTAATAACTGAATTGACTGAAAGTGGAACTCTTTGGAATAAGAATATCCATATCCTTGGTCAACCTACTTGTAGTGGTGGATGTAGAAGATTCTTTCATATAGTCACTACAGAATCTGTTATTAAAATGCCATCACCAATGGGAAGAGGGTCTCCCTCTTTCCAGTCCAATCTACCAGGTCCCTTTCACCTCAGCTGCTGTCACTGTCTTCCAATTTTCTTTCCACTTCAATGTTGTTCCCCTCCAAACCATTCTTCGCATAACAGCCAGAGTGATATGTATCTTTTAAGGTCACTAGCATTTTTTATTGTGGTAAAATAGACTTAACATGGCTGGGCATGGTGGCTCATGCCTGTAATCCCAGCACTTTGGGAGGCCAAGGCAGGCAGATAACTTGAGGTCAGGAGTTCAAGACCAGCCTGTCCAACATGGTGAAACCCGATTCCTACTAAAAATACAAAAAAATTAGCTGGGTGTGATGGCATATGCCTGTAGTTCCAACTACTCAGGAAGCTGAGGTAAGAGAATCGCTTGAACCCAGGAGGTGGAGGTTGCAGTGAACCAAGATCGTGCCACTGCACTCCAGCCTGGCAACTGAGCAAGACTCTCTCTCTCTCTCTCTCTCTCTCTCTCCATATATATATATATATATATATATATATAGTACTTTTTTTTTCAAGTTAAGAAATACCTTTTAATTTAGGTAAATCAAGCTCAAGGAGGTGGGGCTGTCATCTGTGGTGTCAGTCCTTCTTCCCTTTCCTGGGCAGAGGCCTCTGGTTGTCAGTTGCTCCAGGGCCTTGACAAGCAGCTCATTCAGGTGGCCCACCATGACCCTGGGGTCATCAAGGAGCCCAGCAGCTATCATTGCATTCTCGTATATCTGATCCACCAGCAGCTGGGCCAGGCCAGGCTTGCTCTCCCGCAGCTAATTCAACTTCTTGATGAGTGCATACCTGGAGTTGATCTCCAGCATGGGCTGCGGGAGCTGTGCTTGCTCCTCCTGGGTCTTGGCCAGCTGCTGCATGTGCAGGAAGTGCCAGGCAGCCCCCATCTCCAGCACGGTGACCATGGCGGGGTGGGCATCCAGTCGGAGGTTCACCTTCACGTTGGTGACATGCGACCCCAGCACCTTTCTTATCCAGGCCATGAGCTCTTCTGTCTCCTCTGACAGGCAGTTGGCAGCTGGGGACCGGTCCTCAAACTTCTCCTCCTTGTAGTGATCCATGACGATATCCATCTCCATGGAGATCAGCTTCTGTCAGACTCACTAAGGTGCAGCAGGGTGAGCTCATCAAACCGTATTGTGCATTTGAATCATCTTGGAGACACGTTAAAAAATAAATTGCTGGGCTCTGATTCAACAGTTCTAGAGTGGGGTTTAATAAATTGCCTTTGTGACAAATTATCTAGTAATTCTGAGGTTAATGGGATGGGGCCAACAGTTCGAGAGATACTCCTGTCTCTTTATCTATATCTGTATCTATATATATACTCCTCTATATCCTTGTTACACACACACACTCTCTCTCTCTAAGATACTCTCTCTCTCTCTAAGATACTCTAAGATACACACACACACACACACACACACACTCCTCTATATCCTTGTTATACTCTCTCTCTCTCTCTTAGAGTGGGGTTATATAGAGGAGTGTATATATATATATATATATATATATATATATATATATATATACACACATATATATATACATATATATATACACACATATACATATATATATACATATATATATAGAGAGAGAGGAGTGTATATATATATATATATCCTAGAGAGAGAGAGTGTAACAAGGATATAGAGGACTATCTCTCAAACTGTTGGCCCCATCCCATTAACCTCAGAATTACTATATATATGTATATAATAGCGAGAGAGAGAGAGAGAGAGAGAGAGAGAGAGAGAGAAGAGGAGTCTCTCTCTCTTAACTGTCTGACATCATATATATATATATATATATATATATCACATGATATATATATGATGTCAGTTAAAAATCAGAAAGGCTTTGTTTATATATGTGTGTGTGTATATATGTATATATATATATATATATATATATATATATATATATATATATAGAAAGAGAGAGAGAGAGCATGTGTGAGAGGGAATGTATACAATATATAGAGATATATACAATGTATCATTTTAACTGTTTAAAGTGTGCAGTTCAGTACTGCAGCCATCAACACCATCCATTCATCTCCAGAACTCTTTCATCTTCTCAAACTGAAATTTAGTACTCATTAAATAATGAGCTCCCTATTCTCTCCTTCTCCCCAGCACCCATGGCCATAATTCTACTTTCTCTTTCTGAATTTGACTACGCTGGTTACCTCATGTAAGTGGAATCATCCCATATTTGTTTCTTTTGTGCCTGGCTTATTTCGCTTGGCTTAATATTTTTAAAGTTCATCCTTATTGTAGCATGCATCCCATATATGTATGTACCCTATTTTGTTTATCCATTATCTATTTTAATGGACATTTAGATTGTTTTCATCTTTCGGCTATTATGAATAATGATACTATGAACATAGGTGTTCAAGTATCTGTTGGAATCCCTGCTCTCAATTATTTTCAGTACATACCCCGAAGTGGAATTGCTAAATCATATGGTTATTCTATTTTAAATATTTTGTGGAACCGTCATACCGTTTTTCACAGTAGCTGCATCATTTCACATTCCCACTAACAATGCACAAAGATTCCAATTTCTCCACATCCTTGCCAACATGTGTTACTTTACTTTGTTTCAGGTTTTAATTTTTTTAAAAGCCATTCTAATGGTTGTGAAGAGTAATCTTTTACAAATACAAATTAAATAATGTCTTCTTCTGCTTAAAACTCTTCATGGCTTTTAATTGCTCTCTACCATAGTCATCAGGCCTGGACATATCTAGCCCCTGCTTATTTTCCTAACCTCATTTGGTGCCTTTCCCTTGCCACTCAGTGTGTGCCCCAGCCACACTGGTTTCTGTTGACTTCCCAGGATACCCTCAAATCTTTCCCCTCTCAGGGCTTGTACATTTGCTCCTCCCCCTGCCAGAGCTGCCCTCACTCTGCACGAATGGCTGCTGACCATCCTGTGGGTCTCCACCTTATCGGGCTGCTGGCCTTCCTTGGAAGGATTACCAAGAAAGTGAGTTCCTTTCTTCACTTGTTTTCCTGCTTGCTTTCAACAGGAGACTGTAAGCTCCACAATGGCAAAAACAGTGGCTGTCATTACTGTTGCTGTGTCAGAGCCTCCTAGGTGCATAATGAATGCCTACTAACTTGGAACTGAGTCATAAAGAATTCATAGCCAAATTTCATAAAGGTCGTGAAAATTTCTCATATATTTGTAACCTCTGCCTTCTACAAATATATGTTCAGTTTCTCTAGTTTATCAAAACAAAATCCTTCGGAGACTAAATTTGTTGTGTAAAATCTTTTATCTTTTAAAATTTCATGTATATGTGTTTAAGTAAATTACACAGTTTAATATTTATATTGCTAGACACAAAATTGCTAAAGAAATTTTAGCTAGATTGGCTTCTCTCTAATAACTGGTGATTACAATTACTTGTAGTTTTTTTTAAAAAGTGGTATAATAGAGAAAATAAATTTAAAAGGTAACAAAACCCAAATATCATTTAATTTCAGCACTTTTGCCACATCATGAAAAAAAAATTCTGTAAGCTATAACTTTTATCTGACATCATGCTTATTTTATTCCAGTGTTCAATAAATTTAAAAAATACCAAATAATTTGCCAAACAGGTTTTAAAAGTAATTTAAAGAGTAGGTGGGAGGAACATCGAGAGGTTTTAAACTTTACTTATTTTAATTCCCTATTACTCATCTTGGGTAGGAGGCTGGAAGTACCAGCTTCAAGTTACAGAGTTCATAAATTAAAAGAGGAAGTGAATTGCCTGGTATTCATTGAACAAAAATATGCTTTCTATATGGATGATTTTAGAACTATCTCTTCGCACATTTATATGCTGGTAGGTAGATGTGGGTCCACTTTTATTCATCCTTCTCGGTGTTTTATGAGAAACTTTTCCCTACTCACCTCCACTGTACCTATTCTCTTCTTCGTGACTTCTTTCAGCAGATGGTCTAGCATCTGTTGTTTGACTTTTTTTCTCACATTTTCTTTTTGTCTTTTCGTTATAAATGTCTTTTGTAAAGCTGCCTTTTACTATTTCTAACTCAGTGGTTCTCCAACTGTATTGTGCATTTGAATCATCTTGGAGACGTTAAAAAATAAATTGCTGGGCTCTGATTCAACAGTTCTAGAGTGGGGTTCAATATATTGCCTTTGTGACAAATTATCTGGTAATCCTGAGGTTAATGGGATGGGGCCAACAGTTTGAGAGATACTCCTTTATACCCTTGCTACTCAAAGCGTGTCTGAGGATCAGTATCACATGTCTAACAAGCTCCCAGGTGATGTGGAAGCTACTACACACTTTGAGTAGCAAGAATCTGGGCCGGGCGCGGTGGCTCACGCCTATAATCCCAGCACTTTGGGCGGCCGAGACGGGTGGACCACGAGGTCAAGAGATCGAGACCATCCTGGTCAACGTGGTGAAACCCCGTTTCTACTAAAAATACAAAAATTAGCTGGGCATGGTGGCGCATGCCTGTAGTCCCAGCTACTCGGGAGGCTGAGGCAGGAGAATTGCTTGAACCCAGGAGACGGAGGTTGAGGTGAGCCGAGATCGAGCCATTGCACTCCAGCCTGGGCAACAAGAGTGAAACTCCGTCTCAAAAAAAAAAAAAAAAAAAAAGAATCTACAAGAGTGGTTCTTAAATTCTGAATCTTTGACCAACAACATCAGAATCACCTGAGAATACGTTAGAAATACATTTTCTCAGGCCCCATTTGAGACCAACTAAATCAGAATTTGCATTTTAATAAGACCCCTGGGGACTAGTACACACCAAGAATCTGAGAAGCCCCGTTCTAGATCACCTAGTCTTCACTGTGCCGATTTTATTGTACAGTCTTGCCATTCTATTTTTATTTCAGATAAGATTTTGAATTGTATGTGCCCTTTTAAAATGTTTGATTACTCATTTTTATCACAGTTTAATCTGATTATGGATGCATACCATCTCGAAACACCCTGAGGCTACTCCTTATATATTTGTTTTTCTTTTCCATTTTCCACATTATTTCTGTTCCAGCTTTCCTTATTCTGCTTATTAATTTTCTTCCTTGTATTCATCAGCTTTCCTGTGGTAACAGGTGATCTCTATGGCTTATAACAACAAAGGTGTATTTCTTGTTTATTGTTTATGTTGGTTGAAAGTCAATACTGGTTCCACTCCTCCTCCCTATATCTTTTCATCCCAAGAGGCTAAAGAATGGGGCTTAATATGGGCTATGCCTTTCTGTAAGGAAGACAGAGAAGAGCAGGAGTACTGATAGAAACACACAGGGCTCTTTAAAGTTTTGCTGGCTCACTCCTGTAACTCCAACTTTGAGAGACTAAGGCAGAAGGATTGCTTGAGTCTAGGAGTTTGAGACCAGCCTGGGCAACATGGCAAAACCCTGTCTCTACAAAAAGTACAAAAAATTACCTGAGTATGGTGGTTCCTGACTGTAGTCCTAGCTACTCAGGAGGCCGAGGAGGGAGGATCACCTGTGACTGGGAGGTGGAGGCTGCAGTGAGCTGTGATGTGCCACTGTACTCCAGCCTGGGTGACACAGTGAGAGTCTTATCTCAAAAAAAAGTTGGCCAGGCACAGTGGCTCACACCTGTAATCCCAGTAGTTTGGGAGGCTGAGGCAGATAGATCATGAGGTCAGGAGTTCAAGAGCAGCCTGGCCAAGATGGTGAAACCCTGTCTCTACTAAAAATACAAAATTTAGCCAGGCATGGTGGTGGGTGCCTGTAATCCCAGCTACTGGGAAGGTTGAGGCAGAGAATTGCTTGAACTGGGTAGGCGGAGGTTGCAGTAAGCTGAGATTGTCCCACTGTACTCCAGCCTGGGAAACAGAGCAAGACTATGTCTAAAAAAAAACCAGTTTTGCTTGGACATGTATTGCCAAAGCAAGTTAAGGTAAATCCAGTATCAAGAGGATAGGAAGTACACTTCTTCCACAGGAGGCTCTGTAAGTCACAGATCAGTGAATACAATCAATAGAGTTATATAATCCTGTTACCAGAAGGGGAAGTAAAAAATTGCAAACAATAATACAATTTACTTCTTATTCTTTTATGATGTTGATTTTCTTCAAAAACCTGATATGTATACATATACGTACATATATATATGATTATGTGTGTGTGTATATATATATATATATATATATAAAAGTATGTATGAATCAATGATAGATATCATGTCATACAGTATAATGAAACATATATACAGGCTGGGCATGGTAGCTCATGCCTGAAATTCCAGCACTTTGGGAAACCAAGGTGGGAGGATAAGCCCAGAAGTTTGAGATTAGCATGGGCAACATAGACCTCATCTCTTCCAAAAAAGTTTGCTGGGCATGGTGGTGTGCACCTGTGGTCCCAGCTACTTGGGATGGTGAGGTGGGAGGATCACTTGAGCCCAGGAGTTTGAGGCTGCTGTGAGCTGTGATAACACCACTGCATTCAAGCATAGGTGACAGAAAGAGACCCCATCTCAGATAGATAAACAAACATCAGCCCATACTGTTCATATATAAATGTAACCAACCTATGTTGGTTTGTATAGGTAGTTGGCATGGATGTCTTCTGAAACTGTAGGTCTGTTTTCCCTGCAGACTTCTCCCTAGAATGGGAGAGTGGTAGCTATTGTTATAAAAATGGGATGTGTATTCTGATCATCAGGCTTCTGTCTATGCTGCCTGAGTGAGAGGCAGGCAGGTATCACTCGCTAATAACTCCTGGAGTGGTTTATGCTCCTTATTCCAGAAGGGCCTTCTCACTGAATTAGGAGCGAGCATATGGGAGGGAGAGTAGGAGGAGAACAGAACATTCTCAGATTAAAGGATATTGGGCTAAAGGCTTCTAAAATGTGCTGAAACTTTGTTGTGATCACACGCTACCACAGAGGTCTTGGTGGGGGTGTTACAGGGTAGCGAGCCTTTCAGCCCAGGCTGAAGGCCTGGAGACTTTTCCCAGCACAGTAGGAAGCCACTGGAGGGTTCTAACCAGGGGAGGAATGCGATCTGATGTGAAAATCATTTCACTTTGGAAATAATGAAATATTTGATAGAAAAGAATATTTGTTATGTTCATATGGTACGATGAAGAATATCAATGAAATGAGCACTCATAGGCTATTCCAAATCAATTTATGAATATTTTATCAGTCAGGGTCCAACCAGCTGAGTGAAGCCATACTAGTGATTTAAACAAAGTGACTTTAATATGAAGAGTTGCTAAATGCTTGTGCAGTTGTTAACTAGGTAGGTGGGGGAGAGTGAAGAAAAAGCACTTAGGTGTCACAGAGGTTGCACTGTAGGGAGCAGCTACCACCCCAGGAACTAGGAGAACAAAGGGAAACTGCTGGAATTATTAAAACTTAGAAGCTTTGAGGAGGAGCCCACAGAGCTAAAATCTAGACCTCTGAAGAGAGTGCACTGCTTGTCTAGTGATGTTACCAGGACCTTCAAGTTCCCTGAGAACCTCTCCTCAGTGTCATTTCCCAGACCACAGAATTAACCATTGTCCTGACTTTATTCCTGTGCATTGCTTTAGAATTTTACCACATAATTATTTCCATGCATTTTTTTTTAGAGTTTACCACGTGCACTTGTATGTATCCAACATTGCATTACTTAGCACTCCCTGTTTTTAACCATTAAGAATAGCATCTTCTAAATGCTTTCTTCTAAAAGTTATATAGTTTTAGCTATTCTTTCAGATGCATGATCCCTTTCCAGTTAATTGCTTTCACTCTTGGGTGAGGTGAGTGTTGAGGTTCATTTTCTTCCCCCATACCGAGACCCAGCCTTGGCAGTCTCAGCACAGACACTCAGAATGGGACAACCGTCAGCAGCCATAGGAGACAGATGCTCCTTGCCGGATGGCAGTGTGGAGGAACAGGAAGCCCAGAGCACCCCCACACAGCTCCCAGTGCTGACTGGACACTGGATCCTAGCATGGGCATAAGTTTCCTTACATTTTTTTATAGGCATTTCTGTTTGGTGGTTTGTGACAGTTAATTTTATGTGTCAACTTGGCTAGGCCAAGGTAGCCAGATATTTGGTCAAACACTATTTTAGATATTACTGTGAAGGCACTTTAAAGATTGGATTAACATTTAAATCAGTAGACTTTGAGAAGAGCAGATCACCCTCCATAACATAGGTGAGCCTCATCCAATCAATTAAAGGCCTTGAGACAAAGAAAGACCTCCCTGAGGAAGAGGCAATTCTGCCATGAGGCTGCCCTCAGACTGAAGCTGCAACCACAGCTCTTCCTTGGCTCTTTAGCCTGCTCACCCACCCTGCAGATTTCGGACTTGCCAGCTTCCATTATCATATGAGCCAAGTCCTTCCCATAACTCTGTCTTTGTATCTGTACAGATCCTATTCGTTTTATTTCTTTGGAGAGCCTGGCTAATACAAGGTCTTTTTACTGGATTTTTTGGAATAGGACAACTTGATCTGCAAGGCTGTACTAAAATCTCCAAGCCCTTCGGTGCATGGACTGAGCGTTTTGTTTGGTTCCACATAGATGGTTGTGTCTAACCGGATGTACAGAGAGGATAGTGGGACACTATCTGCTAAGCACTTGGTCCACGGTTCTGACCAAGAAAGAAGAGGAGATGGATATTGCGGAGGCATCCAGTAGGCTGCCACAGATGACAAGTGATGCGCCTAGCCGGTCTTTTCCTTCACTCAATTCTTTAGCTAAAATAGGTCCAAGCACTAGGTACACTTCTATGTGTGGTGAGACAAAGTCTTCTCAAGGTTTAGTGTGTTTCCACAGTCGACCAGGCTCTAGAGGGCATATATTGAAGCTGAACGGGGTAACTTTTGCTACTAGAGGAAACACATGTTCTTTCCCCCAATCTTCCTGACCCCTTGCCTTTTCTCTCTGTGGACACACATTGCGTTAGTATCTTGGCTTCAGAGGCATTTGCTCCATTTTTCTGTGTGGGGTGGAGGGAAGGACAGGTCCTGGGTAGGATTCAGGAATCCCTGCCCCCCAGCTAGGAGGCTGGCAGTCCTGCTGAGCTCTGCAGTCCTGGGCTCCATAGGAATGAAAAAAAAATCTTCTAATATTCATAAAATTTCCTCCACTTATTTACTTAGAAGCCAAACATCCGCAATTTATTATGTGAGGGTCAATCCCTGGACATAAAAGAATAAAAGGCTATGTTAAGTCCATGCTCTAAGGCCTGACCAATGAGGTTGGGGCCCAGAAAATGCATGGTACTCGTTATATGCTTTGGAGGACAAAGGCTGAACCACTTTTGTGGTCTGTATTCCGGACAATCAGTGGTCGAAGCTGAAGAGCAGAGACAATTAAGTCATCCTGTGGCTTAGTATTACTACCACTTGACAATCATTTAAAACTCTAAGCCCTGACTTTTTAAATGCTTTCTAGAGTTAGAAAGTAAAAACAACAACAAAAATTAGGACATTTTTCATAGCTGAGAAAAAAGTAATTTAAAGCATAGAATCAGGTAAATATTTACTTTTTGATGTTGCAGGACTGGAGAACGCATTCTCCAAGGATGTTGCCCGATTAACCCTCCTCTTAGAGTTAATACTCTGAAAGGAAGAGACCGCTGTCCAGAGCTGGTTCAGATCCCCAAAGTTTGTCTTTTGATGTATATAATAAAATGACTTCCAAACTCCAAAGGAAGATGAGGAAGGCCCAATGTGTGCTTTAGAGTAATTTGATAAATATTATTGATTTACAAGTGATCATATCTAATTACTAGACTTTTATAAAATGTCCTTTTATGATGTTACTAATTTCTTTTCCAAGAGAAATGAGTTAGAGAAGGTGCTTTTGCAATATTTTAACAATTTAACTAGAGGCCAACTTTATCAAACAGTCACATAAAGATATGAAATAGCATTTAGGCACATTATAATATTTAGCAAGATGAGAAAATAAGGCTTGCCCTTAATGATATTGAAAAACAGACATTCTAAGGAGAAAGACTTACGTTTTCTGTTACTTTTTCTATAAGTTTATAAGACATTGCAGGAAAAAAATGATTAATTCCATCTTCTTAGTTTTTAATGAGCCAGACCCCAGCTAGGTGTGGGCTCGAGGCATTTTACCTACACTGTTTAAGATAAAAGTCTTAAAATCCTCAGTGGGCTAGGAGGGTTCCCACTCATTGCGGTAACATTTGGGAAGTGAAGAGACTCCACCTCCCTGAGATGCGGCCAGGGGAAGACGACTCCTGGAGATCAAAGGAAACACATATTGATCAAAGGAAACATGTAGCTCATTTCTTCTCGCAAAGATAAAAGTGGTTTCGTAGGCTATGGTTATGAGTATTGAGATGTTTTTGAAATAGAAATACCACTCAGTCCTGGAAACCCGGAATCAGGCCGTTCCAGATAAAACAGATCATGGTATTATAGTTTGTCCTTCTATTTTCCCCTTCCCGTCTCTTTCTCTTTCCCCTCCCTCCTTTTCTTCCCTCCCGTGTCTCTCTCCCTTTCCTCTTACAGTTTACAGCCACAATAAAAAGTAAAATGAAACATACTCATTTTAAATAAAAAATATATTTTACCCAATATACCCTAAATGTTATCATGTTAATATGGGATCGATATAAACATTATTAATGAGACATATTGCAGTCTTTTTGGTTTTTTGGTCCTAAGTTTTTAAATTGGTGTAGGTTTTGCACTTACAGCACATTTCAATTTCGACAACACACATTTCAAGTGCTTAGCAGTTGCATGTGGCCTGTGGCCACTGTATTGGACAGTAAAGGTCTGAGGAAAGGAAAGGGTAGCATTAGCAAATATGAGCTTGATTCTAGTTTTGGGAGAAGTATTTACGAGGCTGTGATAAGAAATATTGTTATATGCTGGTTTATAAATGCCTTGATTTTGATTGTACATTTAGATATTTAATGATCTCAACCCTACATAGCAATGATATATCAAACAAAATTTTCCTCAGGAGCCCACAAATGAGTTTGCCAGGCAGAATATTCCCAAAGTCTATTGCAGGCTGTGGGTGGACACGGGGGCAACATGACCCTCTGTGGGGTTTAGCAGCCTGGAGCATGCACATGGGGCCTGTTCTGATGGTCATTGTGATAAAATGAGACAGACCATTAAGGGGCTCCAAGGGAATATTTACTAGAAATAACTAGCTAGGAAAAAAACCTTAAAAGACACAAAACTATGTAAAGATGGCAGTTAGGTAAGGTTAAGAAAAGAAATGCTGACATGTTAATGTGAAGAAATAGAGGATTTATATGGAATATCACTGTAGATGGCAAATTTGGGGGCAATTTTTCTCTTTTCTTTTCTCCCTTTTTTTGCTTTGTTTTTTTGATACAGAGTCTTGCTCTGTAACCAGGCTGGAATGCACTGGCTGCATCACGGCTCACTGCAGCCTTGTCTTTCTTCCTGGGCTCAGGTGATCCTCCCAGCTCAGCCTTCTGAATAGCTGGGACCACAGGCATGTGCCCCAACTCAGTTAACTCTGAAATGTTTTGTAGAGATATGGGTCTCTCTCTCTTACCCAGGCTGGACTTGAACTCGTAGGCTCAAGCGATCCTCTCACCTTGGCTTTCCAAAGTTCTGAAAGTCCAGGTATGAACCACTGTGCCTGGGCTGATTTTTGCTTTTTAATTACATGTGTCCAGGCTGGGCATGATGGCTCATGCCTGTAATCTCAGCACTTTAGGAGGCTGAGGTGGGAAGACTGCTTGAGCCCTAGGAGTTCAAAACCAGCCTGGGCAATGTAACAAGACCCCTGTCTTTATGAAAAAAGCAAAAATTAGCTAAGCATGGTGGCCTGTGCTTGCAGTCACAGCTACTTGAGAGGCTAAGGTAGAAGAATGTTTTGAGCCCAGCAGATGAGGTTGCAGTGAGCAGAGATCATGCCACATGCCACTGTACTCCAGTCTGGGCCACAGAGGAAGACCCTGTCTCAGATAAGTAAATTAAAAAAATAATAAATGAATTAATTAAATATGTCCAATTTGGGGCCAATAAGACATGCAAATTCCCATTTTTTAATTTCCTTCAATTTCAATAACTCCATATGCTCCTGGGGTTTGCTGGGTGGCAGACATCAGAAGTGGGATTTGAGATGTGACCTGACTACTGGCTTGCATGACATCCTGCTCTAGCCCTCCCTGTAGAGCAGCTGGCATGGATTTATGAAGACATGGATCAGATTAACTTGTTCAAAAGCAAACAAACAGAACATTTAGGAAAAACAGATGCTGTACTTAGGGCACTCAGTCCTACAGAGGAGCTGGGATCATAGGAACAAGCCCTGCCAGGCTTTTCTGTCTCATCCTGTCCAACTTCTGCCATTCGCCACCTCCAGCTCCTGGGTCTCCAAACACTCTGCACTTCCTCCCACTTGAAAACCTTTGCACGTGCTTGTGGCAGAGCAATGAAGAGGGCTGACCTGGGAGCTGGACAAGCCTGGCTCTGCTGTTATGGAAATGCAAGAAAGCTCTCTGTGCCTCTGTTTCCTCATTTGTAATGTGGTGATAGTGACAGCGCCCCTGCCCTCTGGGATTGTAATGAAGAGTAAATGAATTCATGTGTGTGAACACTTAAAATTTACTTCAGTGCCTTGCACTGAAAAGTAAAAACAAAAACACACCAACAAAAAACATATAGCTGAGTAAACTTTGTCAGATTAAAAAAAAAGTAAAGTGAAAAAAGTAGGTTTCTTGCAAACTCATGTGACCATCAAATGTGATCTGTACTGACGAAGCCATTAGTGTGTTTTATCCCACTTCATGTGATAACTACGTGTTTTCTGCAGAAGTATTTACAAGATGGATCATGAGTTGCTGCCCCAGATCCTGCTGTTGGTGTCATAAACAATATGGTGTGTGTACTGTGTTCTCTGTCTAAAACCCTCAAATTCCAATTCTGAAACTCACCTTTCCCCAAGGGTTTGTATAAGGGATGCCGAACATGTTTACTACTGTTCGAGCTGCAGCTGACCATTCCCCTGTTTAGAGAGGCCTTCCCACTGTCCTATCTGGCCAGCTTTCTGCTGTGACTTCTCTGCCTCATCCTGCTTGCTTTTCCTCATTGGACTTCTCCCCATCTGCAATTATTTTCTTATTCCATGGCTTTAATGACCATTTACTTCATAACAGTTCCAAAATTCACCCTTCCAGCAGGGGCCTCTCCCCTGAACTCCAGATCGGATTTACAAACAACCCCTGACATCTCCGCTTGGATGCCCGAAAGTGGAACTTCTGATCCCTCTAAGCTGCCCTCCCAGGCTTTCTCTGTCAAGGTGAATGGAAGCTCCAGCCCTTCTGTTGTTTCAGCCCAAATCGTTGGAGTCTTCCTTGCCTGCTCCCTCTCTCTCCTACTGCACATGCATTTTCCAGAAATCCCATTGGTTTTGCCCTTAGAGTCTGTAGAAGGCCTGTCTGCCTCTCGGCCTTCTGCCATCTCTAGTCTGGTGCACATCATCAGAGCCTCTTGCCTGGGTTCCCGCCATGGCCTCATAACCTTCCTGCCTCCCTTTCAGTGCAGGATCAGGCCGTCTTCCAGGCCGGTCATCTGAGGGCCTGCCACCTCCCTCACAGCTCAGTCATAGCCCCGTACCAGTGCGGCTTCCCCGGCAGCTGCCCTCACTCCCTGACCATTTACCCTCCCCTGCCTGTCCTCTCCAGACTCGCTCCCTCCACGCTGTCCTCCAGTCTTGCTGCCTCTCTCTGTCTAGAGTGTATCTCTCTCTGGGCTCTCTTCTAATGCCCATCTCCTACTCAGAGGGTCTTGCCTGACCACTCTGTTAAAGTTGCAAGTCTCCATTGCTCTCACATTTCCAGACCCTTGCTGCTCAGTCTCCTCATCACATGCCACGCTTCTTAACTACTCTTGTGGACCCAGTCCATGCCCCTTCCTGGATTTGCTGCGCAGCGCTTCTCTGCTCAATGAAGCTCTGGGAAAATCACCAGGCAGCCACCACATTCTGGTGGGCATAGAGGGAGGGCTTGCCCTTGCCTGAAAGCAGGTTCCTGGAGCTCTGTCACCATCCTGGTGGGATGGCAAGGTGGCATCCTGGCCTTGGGCAACTGGGCCCTCTGTGAGAGCCACTTCCAATCTTCCATTCCATGGTCAGGCCCACCTGGACTGAGCGCTGCTTTTAAGGCAGCTGTAGCTAGCTTGGCAACTCAGCCCTTGTTTTTTCTCTTTCCCTGCCTCATCGTTTCTCTTGTTCCTGCTTCTCTGGAATTTCACTGTCAAAGAAGTGTTTGCCATAAGCTGTTGCCTCAGGTTCTATCTTTTAGGGAAACTCCCCAAAGTATAAATCTCATACTATATACTTGGCTTTTCAACACTCTCATCTATCTTCCCTCCTATAATATGAGCTCCATACGGCAGGGCATGTGCGTGTGTGTGTGTGTGTGTGTGTGTGTGTGTATTTCATTTAGGGCTGTATCCTCAGGGGCTAGAGCAGTGTCTGGAACACTGGAAGTTATCAATACATGCCAGTTAAATGGTTGGGTGGTTATCTATATGTTATCTGTCTCTCCCACTGGAACTGCTATCTTTCTCCATATTGTTTCCCCAACGGCCACGATAGTTTTTTAAATTTTAAACACTTATCTCATGACAGATTAACACCACAATGGTTTGTGGGACATGCTGGCTCTCAATATTTTTAAATGAATATATAAACAAAGGTGGGAGAAAGCAATGTATAAAGAGAATGTTGTTGAGGGAAGCATAGACATTGGAAACCAGGGAAATAGCCATGGAAGTTTCTAGAAAGGTCCAGGGACCAGGACAACTTAACCAGAAGGATCTAGTTAAGATCATCTCACTTGAAAAGTTGCAGCTTTGGCTGGGTGCAGTGGTTCATGCCTGTAATCCCAGCACTTTGGGAGGCCAAGGCAGGCAGATCATGAGGTCAGGAATTCAAGATCAGCCTGGCTAGCATGGTGAAATCCCATCTCTACTAAAGATACAAAAAATTAGCTGGGCGTGGTGGTGTGTGCTTGTAGTCTTGACTACTCAGAAGGCTGAGGCAAGAGAATTGCTTGAACCTGGGAGGCAGAGATTGTAGTGAGCTGAGATTGCGCCACTGTACTCCAGCCTGGGTGACAGAGTGAGTGAGACTCCATCTCAAAAAAAAAAAAAAAAAACCAAAAAAACAAAAAAAACCCCAAAACTGAATTTTAATAATCTTTGGAAAAGAAGAACAAGATGTAGCCCCCTGTGGCCATGCCCCCTCAAGTGCAGTGGCCCAGTGTGGCTGGTCCAGGCATCCCACCGAAGGAGCTGGACATCTCTTCTCCATGACCTTGGAAGGCCTGTATCTTACAGGAACACATGTCCCTAAGAGCACTATGTTGATCTAGCCCTGCTGCTGCAGCTGATTTGATTGCCCCTCAGTGTTTAGTATGAGTTAGTTTTATATAAGGGTTTGTTTCTCTTCCCCTTTTCCACTCATTCCAGTTAATAACACTTTAAAATAGAGAACCTGTATGCCAGGTACCCTTAGGCTTTGGTGATATCTATCAGTCAACAGCACCAATAGAAAACAGAGGGAACTCTCAAACTGAGATTATTCCTAGAGTTTGCACAGCAGGGGCTGTTCACACTGTGTGAGTGTCGGGAGCTCCGAAGACTGGTGCAGTCGCTGGAGCGGGTAGTCGGTGCTCCCCTGACAGCTGCAGGGCCCAGGGCAAGAGTACAGATGGAGGCCCACATGGTCCAAGTCGGAAGATTTAAAAGTTGTAACTCAAGCAAGCACACTGTTGAATAAAATCTGTTCTGTTCTCTACCTCAACAAATGGGGCACTTAGGTAATGACTTTGAAGGCAAGGTCTGCACGTAGAATGATTGCATTCTCTAGGTTACAGACCATGCCACCAGAACATGGAGGCGAGGGACAGACGTCTTTCCCTTGGTTCTGCTCACAGCAAACACCTTGACAAGCTCCTGGGAAGACACCCTAGGCCATGTGTGCAAACTCTGCTCACAGTTCCACAAATAACTGCCCCACTGCCCCTGGGGTCTAGGGCCACAGGCTTCCCACCCACTCTAACTGCCCCACTACCCCTTGGGTCTGGTGTCACAGCTTCCCACCCACCTTGAGAGAGAACTGCGGATTAGACTTGAGCAGACCCTGGAAGCCGGCCTCGGTCTATCTGAATGAGGAAGCTAAGTTCTGAGTACACAGTGTGTTCTACAAGTGGAGAGCTCAGTAAAGATTGGTCAGGTCCCACGTGCCTGAATCTGAGGACCATAGTGATAATACTAGCAGAGCTAGTACTCCCAACTTTCCTTGCTAGGAATGGAGGGAGGAGGCAGGGCTGTAGACCTTTGAGCAGGGATGAACTTTCTAGAGAGTGTCATCTGCAGATAACTTTGCAGCAAGGAAGCAAAGGGTCATAATCTCTCTGCGATACCAAAACTTCCTACTGGCTACACCCAGCCAGAATCTAGAGGGCTTGAGGATATTGATGATGAGGCTCTCCAGGCCAGAGAGCAGGTAGAGAAGTCTGCGGAGTGAATCTGGAGGTGCAAAGCAAAGATACCAAGCACAGATGCATCAGTGAAAAATACAGCCCTGGGTCCTGGATCTCATCCACAGTCCATGCTTTTCCAATGCCAGTAAAAAAGTTTGGCAGTGCCCATGGTCTTGATGTTGACTGGGCCTCAGGGAAAGTTCAAGGGGAGTCTGGAATCTGCTTACCCTTCAGGATTTTTAAGAGCTGAGCACTTGAAGCTACTGGGAGGAGGGGAGAGGCACAAAGGTAATTAGCTGCAGTGTTAATGGATGTTGTCACTTGGGTAAGTCCTTGAGATAGTTGTATATAGGACATTGTTTAAGATTACTGTATGACTTTTCATTAGTTGTATGAGCACATTGCTAATCGACACGAATAATCATCCATACAAATGGATATTTATTGTGGACCTGTTTTGTGCAAGGCACTGTGCCAAGTTTGGCGGGGATGTTCTGTGCCCAGGAGCTTAGAGTCTAGATTTGACCTCCAGCTCTCTGATCCTTCCATTCTCTGAGATTCTCCCCCTTTTCCCCTCCCAGCCCATCTTCTTACTTCCTCTGGGATCTAAGAAAAAAAAAAATAGAACAGGAGACAGAACTAAAGAAAACTTCTCTGGGTAAGGTGGGACAGCAGAGAGGATAGAAAGGAGAGTTTTAAAAGGGGGAGGGTGGCCGGGTGCAGTGGCTCATTCTTGTAATTCCAGCACTTTGGGAGGCCTAGGTGAGAGAATAACTTGAGCCCAGGAGTTTGTGACCAGCCTGGCTAACATGGCAAGACCCTATCTCTACAAAAAACCCAAAAATTAGCTGGGTGTTGTGGTGGGCGCCTGTAGTCTCAGCTACTCAGAAGGCAGAGGCAGGAGTATCCCTTGAACCCAGGAGGTTGAGGGTGCAGTGAACTATGATCACACCACTGCACTCCAGCCGGGGCAACAGAGAGGGACTGTGTCTCAATCAGTTAATCAATCAATAAAAATAAATAAACAAAAAGGGAGGGAGTAAAGTGGCTCAGCATGCGGTACCCAGGGAAGCAGATGGAGCTCTGGAAGGAGGAGAGAGGTGATGAAGAAGTCCATGAATTAGTGAAAAAAACAAACAGGAGGAAAGGAAGGTTTCACCTTTTGTGCTTGCACTCATTTTTTAAAGTACCCAGACACTGAATATCCTTGTCCTGGTTCACTGAAAAACGTTACTGAGCTCCTGCTGTATATACTGGAGATCTCCAGTGTTCACGGGCCCATCTCCCATGCTATTTATACCTAATTTATCTGTAAGATTATTTTGGTGGTCCCTGGAGCAGTCTTGTTTTTTCAGGACTAAGGTGGAAGTAACTTAAAATTTGCATTAATCAAAATTAATGAAAGGAAACCCGTGATGAACAAAATATCAACAATTTATATAAAGGCAATATTAATATCCTAGGGCTGAAACAACAGATCTTTTATGTTCCTATCAATAGCGAAACTCATATAGATTCCTTATAAACAAAACAAAAGGAAGGGTATAGGGAAAGCCACCAGCCAGGGCAGCCTTTATTCACAATCTGCTCAGTTGTGCAGGCTCAGTTGAAACAGCTGGTCTGAGGTCTGTGGCCGCTTTAGGGATGATTCTGCGGTGGGTTCGTGCTGTCATCTAGTGGTCAGATTGCACTATACGCCGTCTTCACTTCTGGAGTCTCTCTTGGGGGAAAAAGTGATTAAATTTGAAAAGATCCAGGGCAAGGAGACAGACAAATGTGAGAAACTCTCCGGATCGACAGGTTTTTGAAGTTGTCCTCAGATGTAACCATTTATTTGATATTCTGTTTTTTTTTTTCTCGTAAAATACGAATTGGACTTCTTTTATGTTTGAGGAGCTGTGCTAGATGCTGGGTATGGTATAGTGAATATGCACGACCATGTCTTTGTCCTGGGAGAGATCGTTGAGAGAGTCCAATTCACCCACCAGCCCATTTTATTAAAAACAAACACAAAGAACACCGGAGAGAGTTGGAGAAAGTAAGTGATTAGTTTAAAGTCACATAATGGGTTAACTGAGGAGTCAGTCTTAGAATCCAGCTGTGTATGCTTTTCATTCTATACAGTTGCCTTTCTCACCTTAGCGAAAACTTGTCTTTAAGATCTGGAACCAAGCATTTAAAAGTTACTCCTCTTATATCCTTCCTGAAAGGAGTAGTTGCAGCATGTTTCAGATACAGCTGCATTTCTGCTAGTAACTCTCTAGCCTAAGTTATAGCAAGCAGTTCTGCTTAGAAACTAAGAGTTAAAGTGATACCAAATTTACAAGAGTCATTGTTAAATGTAATTTACTTAACACTAGAAAAAGGGTAGTGATAACTTACCCTTTGTCCTTGTGCCAGCAAGTGTGTCATTCTGTCTCTCTCTCTCTCTCTTTTTTTTTTCAGCAGAGCTGCTTCCCATTCCAAATATGACCCTGGCTTAAAGGAATCACCAATGATCCCTTCTACTAATCTCTTGAAAGTAACTTCATTTTTCTAGATGCAGGGCACTATTTGTTCACCAGCAACACTTCTTATATTTATATTTATTTATTTTTTAACGAGTCTTGTCTGTCACCAAGGCTGGAGTACAGTGGCGTGATCTCGGCTCACTGCAACCTTCACTTCCCAGGTTCAAGTCATCATCCTTCCACCCCAGCCTTCTGAGTAGGTGGAACAAACAATGGGTGTGCACCACTATGCTCAGCTAATTTTAAAAATTTTTTGTAGAGACGAGGTCTGACTATATTACCCAAGCTATGTTGATGCTACTTGGTCAAGATAAAATAATAAAATCTAGCAAGGCAAAAAAAAAAAAAAAGACATTAAGTGCTCAGTGGCATACATATTTAATAGATACTGTATTTAATTATTATAAAAGCTTTCAAATATACACAAACATGAAGTTTGTAGTGAACCCCGATATAGCTGACTAGATATATATCTAGTCGACATTAGCATCACTCATTTAGCAAGATTCTGCTGTATTATTTTCTCTATCCTGTTTTTCTTCCTTTTTTATGAAGAATTTAAACAAACCCCAGATTTTCTTATATACATTATTTAAAATTTTCAAAAATATGGTTCTATGTTTATATATAGACAGTCATATACTGTATAACAAGTATTACGGAGCTAAAACATTCCTATCACCCGGCATATTATTGCCATCGTAAGTCATAACTCAACGCATTACTCATGTGCGTGTGGTGATGCTGGTGCAAACAAATCTCCTGTGTTGCCCGTCATCTAAAAATCTAGCACATGCAGTCATGTATAGTAAATAGTCCTCGATAATGAAAATAAATGACTATGTTGCTGGCATATGTATTTACTATACTTTTGATCATTATTTTGTAGTGTACTCCTTCTACTAATATAAAAAAAAACCTGTTAAACAGCATCAGGTGGGTCCTTTCAGGGGTAATGCAGACAAAGGCATTCTCATCACAGCAGATGACAGTTCCTGCCTGTTACTGCCCCTGAAGACCTTCCCATGGAGAGGATGTGGCGGTGAAAGACAGTGATGTTGATGATCTCCAACCAGGTGTAGGCCCAGGCTAATGAGTGTTTGTGTCTTAGTTTTTGATTAAAAATTTTGAAAAGTAAAAAAAATTAAAAATAGGAAAGAGCCCACAAAATAAAAATAAAAATAAAATATTTTTGCACACCTATACAATTCATTTGTGTTTTAGGCTAAGTATTATTATAACAGTCAGAAAAATTTTAAAAGTTAAAAAGTTCATAAAGTAAAAAGTTACAGTAGCTAAGGGTTATTAATTACTGAAGAACGAAAATGATTTTAAAATAAGTTTAGGGTAACCTAAGTGTACAGTGTTCATAAAGTCTATGGTCGGGTATTGTGCAAGGCCCTCACATTTACTCATCACTCACTGACTCACCCAGAGTAAATTCCAACCTGCAGCTTTGTTTATGGTAAGCACTCTATACAGGTATGCCATGTTTTATCTCTTATACATCACTTTTACTGTACCTTTTCTATGGTTGGCTACGTTTCGATGCACAAATACTTAACATTGTGTCACTATCGCCTACAGTATTCAGTACAGTAACAGGTTGTACAGGTTTGTAATCTACCAGCAGCAAGTTATACCCTACAGCCTAGGTGTGTTGTAGGCTACACCATCCAGGTGTATGTAAATATGTGCTATGATGCTCACACAATGACGAAAGTGCCTAGTGACACATGTCTCAGAAAGCATCCCCATTGCTCAGTGATTCATGACTATATATATGTACAGATACATATATATGAATTTTTAGATATATAGAAATATTTAGATGTGTGTCTGTGTGTGTGTGTGTGTATATATAAAACTTATACATGATTATGGAGACTAATAATTTCTAAGACCAGCAGTTGGCAAGCTGGAGACCTGGGAGAGTCAAAGTGTGGTTTAGTCTGGAAGCCAGGAGGCTCAAGATACAAGATAAGCTGATTTTCAGTTTGAGTCTGAAGGCAGAAAAAAAACAACGTTCCAGCTCCAGAAGTCAGGCAGCTGGAGATCACCATATTTTGGGGCGATTCAGCCGTTTTGTTCTACTTAGGGCTTCAGCAGTTTGGATGAAGCCCATGCCCAGTGGGGAGGGCAGTCTGCTTTACTCGGTCTACTGATTCAATGTTAATCTCATCGAGAAACATCCTCACAAACATATCCCGAAAAATGTTTGACCAAATGTCTAGACATCCTGTGGCCCAGTCAAGTTGACACACAAAATCAGCTGTCACAGTGGTGTCTACCATATCTGTCCTCTACAGGTGCTGTTTCCCTGGGGGAATGAGTGAGGATTTTATGTGTGATGCTCTGGCTGTATCAGTGTTCTGCTCTCCAACATTTTACCCAATGGAATCATAGAGCTTAAACTGCTAAAAGGTGCCACAAAATGCTTGGGTTAATTGAAAAGAGAGAAATAACTTCCTTCAATGTCAAGAACTTCCTACAGAGTTCAGTTCTAGCTCAAGATCCAGCTTGGAAGACTAAGGGTCAGAGAGCAATATGAATCTGACAGAGAGTGACAGTCTTGAGCCAGGCAAGGGCAGGCATGTGGCTCTCTGACTGGTGGCCCATACTCATGGAAACCCATATTTGAGGAAAAACTGGGAACTTCCAGGTTGCTCTTCAAACTCTCCCCAGGGCAAGGGTGCCAGCGCTCCCCAGGAGAAGGTAGGATAAGGTGGTTACTTAGCTCAGCAGGAGTCTGAGATGGTGAATGTAGCCCTGGCTTTAGCTTGGAGAACTCTGGGACAGTTCCCCGGAGAAAGGACTGTCACTCTGCTGCATAGTGACATCTTGTTTTGCAAATAAGTGCATTAAAGAGACTGGTTCTGGGCTTCCCATCTCTGTCACTCTATGCATGGAGTCTGGGAGGTGGGGCAGATCTGTGGCAGGACAGGGGCCAGGAACCATCTCCTTGTCCTGTCCTATTTGCTCCATAGAGCTACAGTGGACCCAGACAGAGTAACCTGCCTTTGCTGAGGAATGAACTATTTGAGCAGCAGAAGCCTCTTTTATATGAAAGATGCTTTTCTCCAAAATCTCTACTCTCAAACAAACATTGTTGGTACTGCTGCTGTTTTAAGACACATAGGAGTTTTAGCTGATCAGTGTCACTCACACATCACATCATGGCCTTCCGGATGCCTGTTTCACCTTAGGAGCTTTATATATCTTTCTTCCCCCTACTACCTCACCTCCACCACTGTACTTTCCAGTTGCCTCAAAGTTTTCAGCATTTTATACATTTAAAAGAGAAATCTCACACTCTCTTATTTTATCCTCACAATAACAAGGAGGTATTATTGCCAATTTATTTTCTGTAAACTTCCTTCAATGTCCTTCAATGAAGCAAAGGCAAGTAAAATAACTCACTGAAAATTCCAGAGCAACAGCCCAGGTTTCCTGAACATCTGTCTCATGAGAGGCACCCATAGCTGTGTCTCTGGGGGCATCTTCACATTTTGCAGACTACAACTTCCGCTATTCCCCTTTACTTAGGCTTAACAGGACTCAATTACTTTTCTAAGCAATGCCTTTTTCTTTTCTTTCTTTTTTTCTTTTTTTGAGAAAGATTCTTGCTCTGTTGCCTAGGCTAGGGTTCAGTGGCACAATATTAGCTCACTGCAACCTCCATCTCCCAGGTTCAAGCAATTCTTGTGTCTCAGCCTCTCAAGTAGCAGGGAACACAGGCATGCACCACCATACCTGGCTAATTTTTTTTTTTTTGGATTTTTGGTGGAGATAGCCAAGCTGGTCTTGAACTCATGGCCTCAAGCAATCTACCTGTCTTGGCTACCTGACAAGTTTGCTCAGCTCTGCCTTCTAAAAGAAACAACAAAAGCCTTTGCTATGTCCTTCCCTACTTACTGTTGTAAAAGGGTTTGACCTGGGAAGTATTGGATATAGAATTAGTGGGAAGATCCATCCCAGGCTACTTCTATATAAACTGATGTACAAGAAGTTCAAGCTAATTTACATAAAACTGCAGAAGGGAGTGAAATGTATAAAATAAGTTATACTTAAAAAAATACAAATAGTGATTACAGCTTTGCATTGGTTTGAGAATGAGCAGAGATTAGATTCTTCTCCGTGAAATGGCCTTTTGAGTGTGGAAACATATGCAAGATCGTTTTGCGTAATGCTTCATTCATCTTAATTATTCATCAAATGACTAGCGCTTTGAAAATATGCAATTATACTAAATATTAACATACTACTTACAGAATTTACTTTAAAAATAAAATTTCCCCCAACATTTAAATAATACTAGTACACATAAACACTCTTAAGCAATTAAAATCACAAGTTTAGGGCCGGGCAGGGTGGCTCATGCCTGTAATTCTAGCACTTTGGAAGGCCAAAGTGGGTGGATCTTTTGAGATCAGGAGTTCAAGACCAGCCTGGTGAACATAGTGAAATGCCACCTCTACTAAAAGTGCCCAATTAGCCAGGCATGGTGGCAGGCACCTGTAATCCCAGCTACTTGGGACGCTGAGGCAGGAGAATTGCTTGAACCAGGACGTGGAGGTTGGAGTGAGCCAAGATCCCATCACTGTGCTCCAGCCTGGGTGACAGAGCATGGCTCCATCTCATGAAAAAAAATCACAAGTTTAACAGACCAGATTACCTTACAAAGATTAAAAATCTTTCAAAACAGACCAAACACAAAGTAACCAGGGTTCTAAAAGTGCTCACCACACTTACCACTAGAACAATTAAGCAGAAGATTTTTTCCTTATCTGGATTCTCACTGCGATGTTTATCCTCATTTTCATTCATTCCTGAGGTTGCCTCCTTAGGCTTTCAGGTCGCAATACACTTACTAACCCAAAGTAGAACGAGGCGTGGTCTCAGGCCAGTGGAAACGACAAGATCTGGGCTGTTCAGTTCAAAACTTTTGTGGGGGGGTGAGACCTGTTTATTTAGTTCAGGAGCTTCAAGCCTGCAAGTTGATCATTAGGTTGACGGTCCACAAATAATCCAGTCTTCCTTGTTACATCTTCAGTCCTCATTAGGCATATAGATTTTAATTTTTTGAGACTAGATGTCTTCCCCAGAAATAAGATGTCCTTCCAGCTTTGCATGGTTCAGTACATAGCCATTGTCCTAACATTATGATCACTGAGCTGATTTTTCTTTTTAGCATCATTAGAAGCGTGTGTTCTTGTTAGTATAAGAGTTTGTGGGTTATCTAAAGGTTTTGGCTCCTAGAAGATGAGGAAGTCAATCTGCTCTATGAGCCTCCTCCTCGGACCCTGTTTCTGTGTTGTCATTTGCAGCACATTGTTGAGCCTTCTGAGCCTTCTTTCTACTTGGTCATTTTGTGACCATGAGATGTTAAATGTGGGTCCCTTGGTTAAATGCAAGACCAGGATACTGATCAGCCTTTCCTGTTCTGGAGAGAGTTCTTTCTATTTCTGTATTAGTTCAGCTCACTCCCAATTATTTTGTCTATTCTTCTTTTCTACGTACCCAGAACATATGTATTATATACACACATATGTTTATAAAGTAATGTAGCAGCCAAATCTGTGCATATAATTCATATAGGCATATGTATGTAAATTGGTACACACATGGGCATATCTACGTCCCTTACCTTGTGAAATCACGACAAACATAAATCCTGCTTTCATTCTTCTTTTGTATTACAAGTTTCTTGTTTTTACTATTTCTTTTAGCTTTTCTCCTTTGACTCTGATTTTGAACTTGTAGTCTTTTGTAGCTCAAATCATTCCAGTTACCTAATACTATCACTAATTTTATTTTTATTATACTGTAATAATACGTATTATTTAATATTTGAAATATCACAACTTTCAATGAGAATTCCCTTAAGTGGGATCCTTTGATTTTTTAATCACTGTCCCTAAATTTTTCACATTATCCTTATTTTCTGTTACCTGCAGGATGTTCCTAATCCATCCTGAGTGTTTGCCTTTTGCTCACCGACTCTGAGTTCTCCCTCTCTTCCCTCTCCCTCCCAACCATCAGCTGTGCTTGCACAGGGTCTCCTTGATCATGCCTGGGACCACAGCAGAACCTCTCTGTAGCTGTCTGTTTAGACATCCTCCAGGGTAGGATATGGAATGGCTTTGCCTGCAATTCTAGCAGATCCACCAAAGTCGCTTTCAGTGACTGCATGAAAGCCTGTAACTTTTGCAAGACTTACATCAATTTGTAGTATTTAGCACTACAGTGTCCAACATTTCCAACAGCAGACTATCTGGGGAAAAAATTAATGAACAAAGCCTTGACTTTATGTGAGGATAGACCCAGCCAGGAGGACTGCTGGAGTGGGGAGTAATTTTTATAAGTTGTCAGATTACTAGTAAACACTTAATGTTATGATGATTTTTGCTTTCCTAAGCAATCTGGCATCTTCAGAAAGTCTCAAATGAATGCTCGGTTAACAAAGATCTATTATACCAAACAAATCTAGTAGCTAAAGATCAAAACTTTCAACCTAACCCACCACTCAAAATATAAGATTAATAATTAAGTAGAGTGGGCATTGGGAAGGGGTGAGCCGCATTCCTGGGATCTTCTCTCTGAGACTGGGTATTGCTCAGGCTGTGAAAATTGGAAGGCTCGTGACCTGGGGCTTTCCTGTTCACACCTCAGCTCTTCCTGCTGGTGCTCAGCCTTTACTGGAGAAAGTAACTCAATCTCTTCATCTTTTGAAGAACATGACCCATCCAGTAAGATGGCAGCAATACGCATTATCAGGTTCTTTTTGCCTTCTGATATTGGATCAGACCTGATGTGAGCCATTGCACAGAGACCTTAGTGTAAGGTAGTAAGCTCTGGGCTGTGATGATCTGTAGAAAGACTAAGCTGTACCCCAGTTCCAGGATTCCTAGAGAGAGCACACTTCCTCTGTGGAGATTCTATTTTTCCTGTAACTCATGGCAAAGTGGTCCCCTGTGGATTTCTTCTTTGCCAAGCTTCTCCAAACTCCACATCCCATTGGTTTTACCCTAGTTGTTACTTATTTAAGATAAAATGTAATCCTTATGCACCATATTCCATAAATTTAACCAATAAAAATGTTGTTTTGTAAGAGCCTTTTGAAGTCCAGGTAAACTTTGGAATCATTTTTATGAGACTTTAAAAATCTTTCTTCTTAGTGGCAGGAAGTTACATTTTGCCAAGAATAAATGAACTCAAATAGCAAAGGGATTGGGCTTGACATGAGATGCCAAACCCACAGTGTTTCAGTGGCTTCTGAGCTTGGCCAAGTGCATTTTCCCAGTCCTAAGACTCAGGACTGGTATCTAAAGTTTCAGACTAACATATTATTACTTATAAATAATTATTTTAGTATGCTAGTTTTTCTTAATGTAAAATGTTTGGCTCCTTTTCTGAACCAATTTGATGCTATAGGCAAGGAAGAGACAGATTATTGATTTCTCAAGCCATCCCTTAGTGTTTGCTAGAGTTACCTGGAAAAAACTTGCAATTAATTCCCTCTTTGTCATTTCCTTGAATGTTCTTACCTTCTTCGTTCATATTAACTTAAGATAATGCAATTTTTTTCCATGCCCACATTCTAAAACATTTTTAGGAGTGTTTTCAAAAAGAGAAATGATGATAGACAATATAATTAATGTTGGAAGCTGTGAAGAATTCATGGACACTTCAAAGAGGATCATTTGTATCATGTGAGGGCTTGTCACTCCCAAAGAAGTTTTATGAAAGATGAATATGAAACAAAATTAACAGTAAGTTTAGTTATCATTTTAAGACAAGTTATTGATTTAAAAACAGTAACATTTCACCCATTACCCTCTTCTCCACCTGCCAGGCACTCACTGCCCATCAACACAAGGTTTTCCAATGGTATCTGCTCATTCACTGTCTTTTCCTGCTACCCCCGAACTTCTGCCACACATTCGATTTCAGTTTTGCTTAAGGCTGTTGTCACCATCACCATTATTTTGTGCTACCACTTCCCAGGTTCTACATCTTTCTCTCAAAAGCTCAGTCCTGATGGCCTCTGATTTTCTTGAGTCCACTTTCTCTGTCAGTCGAGGGCATTCTGTCTTCTTCCACATCCCCTAATTCCAGCCCTATACACTCCCCAGGCACTGCCTTCCTTGGACCCTTGTCCCAGCCAGGCAGGCAGCAGATGATTAGCTTTAGATTTCCTGACCACTCTTCAAGAAAAGATGGAAGATCTTTTCTTTGGCTCCACTAGGGCTGTGAACAGACACCTTCCCCACCCCTTGCAGCCCTCTCCCTAATAGGTAGTCAGGATGGCAGCTTGCACCTAGGCATTTGATGAGTTCAATTCACTTCTCTCAGGTGATCACTCAGGAAGGGCCCACTGTGTGCCAGGCATTGGGGCCATATGCTTGGTAGGCAAAGATGAATCAACTAGGGGCTGATCACTATCACAGGGTGCAATGCCAGGCAGTCTCCTGGAAGAGGCAGTGAGGAATTCTGTTGTGAGGGGTTGGCTGGGAAGGCTTTCAGAGGAAGTGATGCTTACATTGGGTTTGCGTGAGGTGGGCAAGAGAAGACAAGAGGAGACCGTTCCAAGAAGAGGTGGCCACTTCTGTAAAGGTGTGTAGTATGCAATGAGGGTACAGCTGAGGAAATACAAATAATTATGTTTTTCAATAATGACAATGACAAAGGAGAGGCACAGTGACAGCCACTGAAAGGTTTAAAGTGAGGGGTGATGTGATTTGATTCCTCTGGTGAGAAGGCAGTGGTCACAGTGGTGAGAAGGTTGTGGGGAGGAGGACTGGAATAAGGCTGACCAGAGAGGACACTGTCATGGGCAAAGAGGGGACACAGGCTAAGGAGTGACAGTGGGGAGGGGAGGAGGGGTGGGTTCAGTGTAATAAGGGGTGCATGACCCACAGCGACCTGGTAACTTGCAGAGAAGACAGGGTGAGGCAAGCTCTTGTGGACTTAGAAAATCTTAGGCCATAGTTTCATTCAGGCCTGGAGAAGGTTGTAACATCTTAATCCTCATCTAACTCCTGCTTTGCCAGAAAGCTATAACCTATTTATAAAAGTACCCTTGTCAAGGGTACTTTTGACCTGGTTCTATGAGAAATACACACATCCATCCATATATATGCATACAGAGAATGTGTAAGATATATACATACATATGTAAATATAAATGTATATAATATTTATAAACCATATGGGTTATGTGTGCCAGGCTTCTCCAGAGAAACAAAACCAAAAGGATGTATGTGTGAGTGTGTTTGAAGAGAAAGAGAGAGAGTGTAAGAAATAAATATTCATTATAAGAAAGGAATTGGCTCATGCCATTATGAATATTGGCATTTTCAAAACCTGCTGTAGAATTCAGGCCTTCAACTGATTAAATAAGGCTCACCCACATATGGAAGTTAATCTGCTTTGTTCAAAGCTTATCTAAAAAATACCTTTGCAGCTACATTTAGACTGACGTTTGACCAAACAAATGGGCACTGTTTCCTAACCAGGTTGATACAAAATCAGACACTTTGTTTTACCTTCTTCCTATGTTCCCCTACAAAAAGGTGAATTCTAGGTTTGTATTTGTAATTTTGCATTTATCTGCAATTACAGACTAACTCTCAGAGTTTGAAAGAATAAATATGTTTTTCTAAGAATAAAAGCATTATTTGCATATTTGTTTCAACCCTATATTAAATATCTAAACTGCATTTATTCATCAAATGCATCTTTTTACTCAGACCCTTTTCTTTAAGTATTTTCTATGTGCTATCCCATTAACAATGGATACAGTAAGCGTTATACCTATTTTGCTGGTGATGATCTGATCAAGGTCCCTGGATGGTGCATGCTTTGCTGCTAAATGTTCTTGTCCTACCTCACAGCTGCTTTTGATGATTCCAGCTTCAAGTTGCTTCTCTTTGTTCTCAACAGTTGTCCGTCTTGCTTATGATTTATAAGGTATTTATTTTGCCTTTGCATCTTTTGGAAGCTTCTGAAATAGGCCTTATTTGTCAATTTGCCAGTCCCTTGCCTAGGGAGTAAAGTTTAATAAATTTACTTGGGGAATTTAATTATGCCTTTATTTTTAAAATTTTAAATTTTTCTTGAGACATGGGGTCTCACTCTGTTGCCCAGGTTGGAGTGCAGTGGCACAATCATGGCTCACTGCAGCCTTGACCTGGTCTCAAGCATTCCTCCCATCTGGGCTCCCAAAGTGCTGGTATTATAGGGATGAGCCATTGTGCCCCGCCCTAATTATGTCTTCAAAAGAAACAAAGCCCATGCCCCAAATGAACATGGTTATTTATCTGAGTACAGTGTAAAGGTAAATTGGGTGGTTAGATTTTGATGAATGGTATTTAAACTAAATGTTAGTAATGAGAAATAGGGATAGACCTAGATGATTTGTGATAATAGATGCCAATTCATATTTTGTGATATCTACACCAAACAAGGAAATAACCAAGGTGGATGCCTTATTAGATAGGAATTGGGGAAATTAACTTTAACATGCAATGTGGCCTTTGTACTGTAATCACCAGTGTACTAAGCTAATCTGCATGTGGTCATGTTTTGGCAGTTTGCTTATATTTATTCATCTTTTTGGTGGAAATAGCAATGGTGGTTTTAACAATTGGTATCGCAAACAAAACTGTACAGATATAGTCATGGCAGAGAACATAATTTATGATTTGTAAAAATATGTTACATAATAGTTTTCAGTGATCATTTGGGTTAAAAATTAATTTTTAAAGGACATCTAAGGAAGTACATTTCAGAACTAAAATATTGAAGGATTAACAAATAAATATGAATACCTATTAACTATAAAAGCAAGAGAAAGAAACTTTTCTCTATAGTAATCTACAGCAAAAATCTCAAATATTCAGGAAGTCAATGGGTATAGAAATGTTTACTTAAAATTCGAAATCTTATATAATTTAACTAAATAGTATTTTTACAACTGGTATAATTGATGTAGACAAGGGAGAGATTGAGTTCTATTGAGTGCTCTTGGGCAGTTTTGGGGGATTGAATTGGAGATGCCCTGGGTGAATGGCTCACAAAGTACACACACACATACATACATACATACATACATACATACATACATACATACACACAGAAAAACTATCCCAAAATGGACACAAGAGGGCGCCAAGCATGCAGTAGCTGGCGGAGATTTAATGGACGAAATACTCTGGCACTTAAAAATGAAGCCATGTTTATTTTATTCTGGGTAATATATTATGCACCTGCTTGTTTTATTTTTTAGACTGATTTGTGTCAAACGATTTTCCAGAAATATGACATGTGTACTGGATCCAGGCAGAACTAATCTTTCAATGTAGAAGTAGTACTATTTTGTACAAACTATATTCCATGATAAAATGAAGTTTTACTTTATTGTACTCACTCTAAAGGGAATTAAGAGAATGTAACAAGATGGCACATACTTTTTCTAGCATTTTGTCTCTGTAAGTCACTAAGAAACAGTTTTAGATCATAGAATATTTACTACACCCTCAAAACACACACACACACACACACACACACACACATTCCTTTGTTACAGGAAAAAAGTAGTGAGTTTTTGTCTAGACGATTCAGGGACTAATTTAGGGCTGAGACTTCCAGAAAAAAGAGGACACGAAATGGTACCTGAAGGAACTAGAATTTGCCATGTATGAGGAAGAACTAAGGTATTTTGGTCCTATAAATATTTGGCTTATATGTCAGTTTGCTAGGGCTGCCATAACAAAATACTTTTATCATCAGAAAATAAGCCAAAATCGGTGGCTTAAACAACAGAATTTATTTTCCCACAGTTCTGGAGACCAGAAGTGCAAGATCAAGGTGTTGGCAAGACTTTCTCCTGAGGCTTTCATTGGCTTGTAGATGCCCATCTTAAGGTGCCCTCGCGCGGTCTATTCTCGGTGTGCACAGAATCCTGGCGTGTCTTTACATGTCCAAATTTCCTCCTCTTATGAGGACACCAGGCAGATTGGATAAGGGCCCACCCTAAAGGCCTTCTTTTAACTTAAACAGTTTTTCAAAGGCTCTATCTCAGTGGTCCTCTCTGTTTTTTGGGAGAAGAAAATTTTGCCACAGGCAGGGGGTGGGGTGGGAGGGGATGGTTTGGGGGCGATTCAAGCATATTACATTCATTGTGCACTCCATTTCTATTATTATTACGTTTAATATATAATGAAAGAATTATATAACTCGCCACAATGTAGAATCAGTGGGAGTCCTGAGCTTATTTTCCTGCAAGTAGGCGGTCCCATCTGGGGGTGATGGGAGACAGTGACAGATCATCAGTCATTAGAGCCTTCAAGAGGATCATGCAACCTAGATCTCTTGCATACACAGTTCACAATAGGTTTGCACTCCTCTGAGAATCTAACGCCCCTGCTGATCTGACAGGAGGAGGAGCTCAGGTGATAATGCAACAATAGGGAGCCCCTGTAAATACAGGTGATGCTTCCTATCCGCTCACCTGCCACCTGCGTTATGCAGCTTGGTTCCTAACAGGCCACAGACTGGTACTAGTCTGTGGCAGGGAGGTGTGGGCGTAGGTTAGGGACCCATGCTTTATCTCCAAATACAGTCACCTTCATAGATAATGAAGGTTAGCGCTTTCACATATACATTTTGAGGAGGCACGATCCAGTCCATAACATCTTGGGTCCTTGCTTGTGTAAATTTAGAATGGTGGAGAGCAATGGTCTTTCTGAGTTTACTGACCAGCTTTCAGTGAAACAACCAATGTGCTCTGCACACATCAGGTACTCAGTATGCATTTGCTGAGTGAGTGAATTTCTGCCTGGAAAAGCAACACAATTTACTTTGCTCAGGCTTGCCTGATATCTTCAACTGCCTGACAGGTAGTAATTAACTGTTGAAAGAAAAGCATAAATACTTCCTTTTAAACATTGACATTATGTCCATCTGATGAAAGAAAAGGATAGAGGCAAATAAAGAGAGTTCAGGAAATGCTAAAATTTCTTTGAAATAATTTCATTGAAAATTAACAAGTTGATTATTGTGAAAACAGATTCCAATTTATACATAATGGCCAATCATCTAGCTTCCCTGGCCTTTGAGGAAACCCTTCCTACCCAGAGTGATCTGCTTTTTACCCCACCATAATGGTTATGGTGGGCTTCTTAGGTTAATTTGCCTTTCAGACTTCAACCGCTTAAAGATAATACATTTAACCCAATTATAAGTTGTTTTCTTGTTCACAGTGCAGTTTCTTCTGCCCTGGCAGCCCTGCCCCAACACTTCTGCTGCTGTGCCCACCCCTCATTTGGGGTGCAGTAACTGACTTCTTTGCAATTGGACAACTTGTACAGGGTCTCCAAAACTCTAGCAGAGAGGCCAGCAGGGGCAATCAAAAATCAGGGTCTCCTGTTTTCAGGAGTTGCTGTATTTCAGGAGGAATTTCTGGCCACATGAAGACAAAGTGAGGTCTCCTGGGTTGACAAGCTGCAAGTAGGTCAGCAGGGAGGGCTCATGGGGCAACTCCCAACAACGCCTTACAGGGGCCACTGGACGCCAGGCGTGTGCTCATTTGTTTGGGTTCCAAGAGCCTGGCTTAAAGGACAGGAGGAAGTGAGGGACACTAAACTTGGTCTTCACTTGCTATAATGTTCCCTCCCTTGAAGCATGTTTCTGTTTTTCCAAACAACTGATTAATTATTTATTGATTTTCTAAATCTCACCTTCTTTAATTGGGAGCTGTGGGCTGAAATATGAGGCACTGAGCTGGATTTAAAAGAAATACCTCATCCTTCATGTATCTTCAACTTTCTCCTAACCCTTCAGAAAAAGATTGTTTCTTCCTCTTGTCTCTTGGACTTCCCTTTTTCAGGCTGCTGTGATAAAGTTCTTGATACTTTCTTTCTCAAAAGACTTTTAAAAAATCCTTTATGTTGGCACGGAATTAACTCATGAATAAATGGATAATAATACCGGCTGACATTTTTGGAGCGTTGACTATTTGGCAGGCACTAAGCCGAGGGATTTGCTCGCATTATCTCACTTGATCCTCTCAACAGCTTTGTGATAAAGCCCACTTCACAAACGAGGAAACTAAAGCTCAGAGAGTTAAGTAGCTCGTCCTAGGTCAGAGGATTAGGAAGCAGAAATGTTCAACTCTTAAGTTCAGGAGAAAGGAAGGAAAGCCCATGACTGAAACACACACAGAGGTGGAAGGTCAAAAGCTAATGTTTATTACTTTCCCTTAAAAAGGGTGTGTAGTGCAGCCACTAGGCCTAATACGCTGAAGGTAACAAAAGGGGCCAAGCTATAGACCTTGCCCTTGGGAACATTTTTAGTCTAGTTCAGTGCTTCCCAAACTGTGCTACACATTGCACGGATCTGAGGAATTATGAATATGTTTACAAATGCCCGCTAGGCTCCCAGAAATTCACATTTAAATAGTTTGTATGGAACTGTGATGTGAGCATCAGGACTTTCTAAAGCTTTCCAGGTGATGCTAAGGTGCCAAGTCTGGGAACTGCTGGGCTAGCGGGAGAGCGACGCTGTCCTACGTTGATTGTGAAGCAGGAGGTACGTCCCCGTGGCATTGTGCAGCTGGGTTATCATTTCCGCAGGAATTTTCATAATTACCTTGGCATTGAAGTCAGGTCAGCAGACCCTCAAATCTGCTTTTTTTGTGTTTTCCTCACTTTGCTCTGGATGGCACATTACTTTGATTCTCAAAGCCCCAGGCAGCAATCAATATTCTGTTTTTTTTTCTTCCTACACAAGGTTCAATAAAGAGCTTCAGTTCACCTGGGTTTCTGTGGTCTCACCCTGGCTGCTCCCCTTCTTTCCCCCATTTCCCCTAACCATCTAGCTTGCTTCCCTGTTTCACCTTTTCTTCTCCGTTTTCATGCTAACTGAAAATTTCTCATCTACTACTCTTCATCTGTCACTCATCTATCTTCCTGATTAAAATTTGACAAGCTTAGTGCTTTAAAAAAATGCAACTTTTTTTTTGAAGGGAAAAAAGCTCCAGTGTCTTTTGTGCACTCATTTGACTAGGAAATTTACACACATGTTGCCCTCCTTTCTACAAACTCGTATTCCATTCACCTGTGTCATTTCCTGTGCCCTTGTTTGGAGCTGATGACCTAATTATTTTTCATTCCGCATCTGTTGATCACCCATCCTGTCCAAAGCATTGCTATTCCTCTTTCAGTGGTACTTTTAAACTTGTTACGGAGATGCAGAATTCCCCTTGCATGTTACCATTACTCCATTTGGTGTTTAACTGTACTGAACATATTGAAAGGTTAAAAGAGACATAACTATTTTGGTTATTTATCTGTTGCCGAATGTACATGAAAAGATGTAGCTTTTCTTCCAACGTTCATCAACAGCAGATAGTATTTTATGGCTATGAGATTTTTAAAGCAATTATAGCTATTCATTTACATTTTACCGATTGTTAAATTTTACCAATTTGGATGACATTAGAAAAATATAGAGGAGGTTTAAAAGAAAGCCATGAGGAGATAGGAAAAGGAAATACTAGACAGTACAGAATTAAAGCATGAAATTAATTCCAAATAAACATCATCAATAGAGCTGAGGAGATCAAATAGAACAGAAGGAGTGGAGACACATACATACATAGAACTATGTAGAGAGAAACAAATTCTTAGAACAAACAAGTAGGTAGGCATGGGTAAGGTTAAGATAAGACACCAGAAATTGAAGATAAGAATGGATGAGTGAGAAAGAATTAACAGAAATAAAGAGTTTCCTACTTACAAAGGTATAACGTCAAAGAAAAAAAACACAGGAATTAAGCTGTCCTGGTCCTAGTTATAAAGGCGCAATCTCACACTTGTTAATAAAGACCATTGTATTCGAAACCCTGGCTGAGGATTTTTCATTCTCGGTAGAAAGAACTTTCAGCAGTTTGACAAGCGGAATGTAGTCGTTGCTTTTATAGAGCCAGAAGATGGCACTGTTGTCAATGTTTGCAGGCAGAAAATAATGAAGTCTTGTTTTTCAAGCTGGTTTCTGTATGGTTCAGTCCAATAGAATGCCCTTAAAGGAGGATTATGTGTAGATTTTTGTTATATAGGTTTTCTACAAAATACAGAAAAAAACCCAAACCAATTTTAACTCAAGAAAAATGATACATGATCAATGTTTTAGATTCATATACCTGTTACTTTCCTGATGGTCAGTATAGCTGCATCTTCGTATAGTCATTCTATTTTGGTTAAGTTTTTAGTTTATTTTCCCCATAATGAGCAAAATCTATTTCTAGCTAATTAAGGGTAAGTGATGGATTAATTGTATTACATTTCTAAGTTAGTATTATTGGAAATCCATAGACATAATTGTGTTGCTATTGTTTCAGGATGTTAAAACCTCTGCTCTGGTTGTATGTTACCAACCAACCATGTTTTCCAGCTGTGGGGGCTTATCTTACTATGATAGGATGTATACATTTATTATCATGCTTCAGACAAAAAGATGTACAAGGAAAAACATTTTTATTTCATTTAGAGTAAATATGAAACAAAGCAGGTCTCACTGTTGTAATTTCTTTGTAGTAACACATTTCTTGGTTTGTTCTTTGCAAAATGTTGAAGAATTAAATAAATATCAGAAAAGTTGGTCTTGAGGAATAATTCCTGGAACTGAAAAGGAGGCAACACCGAAACTCTCACTCTAAATCTTTCCTTTTCTTTAACTCTCTCTCTTTCTCTCTGTGTGTGTTCGTCTGTGTGCTAGGGCTGCTGGTGAGGAGAAAAACTGGGGTGAGGGCAAGGTCAAGAGACAGAGTAGAAAGACAGTTTTAGCTTTGGCTATTTTAATTTCATACTGAATACTGAATTTAATCCTATTTTTTGTCAAATGGAATTCTAAAGCTTTATTCCTAAGAATCACATTATGCTTAAAAATAATATATTTGAATATAATTGTTAAAAATTAACCAGTAATTAAAAAAATAAGAACACATTCTGCAATGCCTATCTAAAGACTTTTTAAGAATTGCATTTGGTATTCTGTTCAATTATTAATCCAGGTAAACGTCCTGCATTTATTCACACAGGTGGGTACATTTCATCACAACCACATATGACTCAGACTTCTAAAAAGTAAAAACATGACATTTTTGGTTAATAATTATTTCAGCAACATTTCCCAAGCATCTTTTATATCATAAACAACGTGGATCCTGATTCAGCTCTTCTGGATTCCATAATAACAGATGGATCGCGAGACTGTTTACTGCTGCTTCCCACAAACTTCCTCTTTGTAAACTACTATATTATTTATGAATCAGAAAAGTTTCAAAGAAGCCTCCTATCTGATTACTGCTTACTGATGAACTTGCATCAGAGAAACTTTTAGTCCAATTATCCCAGTTTGTTACAAAGAACTGTTATTATTTCAAAGTCTGAATTTGTTAACTGGTTACTATGCCGGCTTCTTTGTGCCATTTTACTCACAAAGACATTGTCAGACAGATTGCAGTAACTCTACCCTCAGGAAATAGGTCATAGTGAATAGATCAGCACTGAAAAATGAAGGCAGACTAATAAGAAGTGTTTTATAAGTACTATTACTACATCAGACACTTGGAGATATATTTAAAATGTGCTTTAGAAAATATTACAAATGATTTGGCTTTGAGCTGATTTATATTTATCTTTGTGGAAAATCATATCTACATTTGTGCAACAATGCAGTCATGGAGTTTATAGACATTTTTGGTCACTGAACTTGACACTTGTAATTGTTAGCTTGAGCGTCACGCAGGAATAAATGCTGAAACATAATGAAACTGCGGTATACCTCTTTAAAGTTTATTTAAGCCACCATGATGGGCCTGATCCATCCTGATTTTACAATTTACTTTAGCAATAGAAGCAATTTTCTTTTCTGTGAATGTATGAAATGGGCGCAAAGATACCCACATTGATAGGCTTTTGATGAGACTCAAGAGAAGATGACACAAAACCAAAGGCAAACAAAACAAAAATCCCCCCTAAAATAAAGGCCCTAGAATAAGCCTAATTAACCTTGCCTTCTAATTTCCACCCTCTCTGCTACATAATGCTATGCAACATGATTATGATTAATTTATATTATCTTGATAAGAAACATATTTACAGAAAAATGTGGTCAATTACAATTGTTTTTAAGCTGAGTCTGAACTAGTTGTGTGTGTGTGTGTCTGTGTGTGTGTGAGAGAGAGACACAGAGAGAGACAGGACTGGTGATGTCATCATCCTATCAAAAATATAATTGTAAATATGCTGATTACGAACTGAGCTAGTTCTTGCCCTGCCCCTAGATCACTGGTGATTCTCCTTGCCCGCATGGGGACCTAATGCTGTGGCAGACCAGCTGCAGAATCCCTGCATGCAGGAAGAAGCCTGTGACAGATGCCTCTGCATTTTATGCAAATATCAACTTCATGGATCAGTTTTCCTTTCCTCTGTGGAATATAAGCATCTGGAAAATAGAATTCCAAGAGCCTTAGCACATTAACAAATGAACAGAAATGACCAAACCACACAGGTAACAGAACGGACATAAAATGTCAGAGAAGTATGTTCATTAAGGCCCCAGTTTTATTGTAATTCCTCCTATGCAAACTGTGTGCCTTTCTCACCTCCTAGTACTTTCTTTCCATAAATCTGTAGTAACTGAAAAGTACACTGTTGCATATCACTGTCTCCCAGCCACTATCCCATAGTTTTAGAGTACGAGTATGTAGTCAGAATAAAAAAAATCAACACGTTGGTTGAAGATGTGTTTAAAACGATTCTAAACAAAAGCAAAAACAGAACCAGAAAATTCTTTCTCAGAAAAAAAGTTATTTTTTCAAAAGTAGAACTAAGTTTCACAGCTTAAGCTTCTAGATATTTGCAGTTAAATAATTACTATTTTTTTACATTGCTGTGCCACTTAACATATACTTATGAAAAATCATAAGCTTTATAATGAAAGATGCAGCAAACATTTATGTATATTCTGACATTCAGCTTCAGCTTCGAAATGGAGATTACTACTATTTCAATACATAAATAATTTTATAGTACATTTGCTTTAAGAAGGCTTTCACATTATACCTAATTTTATGTAAATATTATTCAGATTTCAATCCAAGAGTTTTGTAGGGGAGGTTAAAGGGTGTTTATCTTGATTTGTTACAATGCACCATTAAAATTAAGCAGTGACAAATATTATGACTTTTTAAATTGTTCTAAGTGATTTTATTTGTTTATTAGTTTTATGTTTGTACAAAATATTTTAACTCTTTAAATGTAATCTAATTTGATGAATTGTTCATATAGGAGCTATACTCAGCAAATAGATATGGCAGTCTCATAAATTCAAAAATTACCTTGTATTCTTAGGAAACCTCCCTTTATGAGTACTGTTTAATGAAATGAAATGGTATATGTTATATTTAGAAAAATTAATGAAGATGAAAATCAATACAAAAAGAAAGCTTTATTTTATATTCTAAAATGCTACCCTTTATGAAATGATCATAAAAATTTATGCTTAAAATGTATTTATTGGACATACAGTTTTAATGTTTGGGGAGAACATATATTTATCTAGAATAATCATAATTAAAAAAGCAAATTGACAAAGAACATGTCATTAGTTAGTTTTAAAATACTTCTGAAATTGACATTTTAAGGAGAAAAGGAGAAAGAGATCAGAAATTTCTTTTCATAAAAATAGGATTACTATATTCCTATGTATTACTTATGAAAAGTAATCAGCAAAGATAGGGTGTGTACATAAGGCATGGCTCTAAGTGAAACCTTAACCAAAAATTCAAAAACCCATTTTAGAATCAAGTATTAATAAACTTAATTTTAGTTTCTCATAAGTGCAGCTGCATTTTCTATTTAATTACGGGTTTTCAACAGTAGTAATTTTTCCTTGACCTACGTACTCAATCTTAAAAGTCAGAAAATTGCTTCTTTTTAAAAACTGACAATGGCACGGTATGTTTCCAAAGAAAAAAGACAAATTACAGAAAACCATTAGTTTAAGCATATTTAAATCGCCAGAAAGAAGTTCTAATAGAAAACTTGGTGAAATATGAGAAAAAGTTATGAGATGTTTTTATTGCATGGCATAACATAAATTTTAAGATATTGTTTTCTTTTTTCTAAAAGTAAAATAAAAAATGGGTGTATAATTGTAAAAAGCCCAATGCATTAAAGATGACTGGTTTTTTGCTCTTGTAAAAGGGATTCTTTACAATTGTAAATTTATGGAGATTTTATCTGCACCCTGTATAGTAGATGAACAGGAAAAGTCATTTTAAAAGCAAAAAGATTAGCTTATTAAGAGATGTAAAATAAAATAGTAAGATAAATAGAGAGCAGAACGTTGGCCTTTGAAAATGTAATACGATGAAGCTCATTATTTATTGACAAATAGAAGCAGAAAACATTTTTAATTTAAATTGCTAAATCATAATGAAGAGTGTAAATATTTTGGTTTACTCTGAATGAAAAACAAAATAATCTAACTTATTTAACAAACTAGATTCTCAACCATACAAATGTGGAGATGAATTTTTTTTGTTTATTTGATACAGAGATTTTATGTTTTCACCAAATTGTTAAGCCTTCTTTTGTGGCCTGTGAATTATTTGTGGGTTAGGGCACCAAAAAAAAGAAAAGAAAAGAAAAGAAAGATTTAATGAACAATCATTCACTTTCAATTTTCTTACTTTTATCACATTAAAACCTCTTTTTGTATGTGTTTATTGAAAGTTCCCCTGATTCTTTACAAGGAATTAAAGCAAATTGCATAAAATAAGTTAAACCTGGCAAAAAAATACTTTCTAAATCTTAGTTGTTAATAATTTTCTTTCCATCATTTGTGGCACCAACATAAGTTATGTCTTCACAGTCAAAAGATGGTTTCAATACCCAGAATAATTAAAAGGGCCAGGTTTTAGAAACTGAATCATTGGTACCACCAAGATCTGTTGAGAATAATACATCCAGCCAGGAAGTCAAGGGAAACTTTTAATAAAAATCAGAGATGCCAAGGCATTCAGAGCTTTGATCTCTGCTCATTTTGATAGATTTGATATCAATGGAATGACCCCAAACCCCTTCAAAATGCAAATACCCAAGTTGTCCTGGAAGTCAGGACTCACATTACGGTAAACTTTATGTGAGAATACCATTGTCATTTAGCTTAATTTCCCCCCCTAGAGTTTCAAATGATTGTTATATTTTGTAATTTACTTAGTAAAATATCTCTTACAATCTATCATTTCTTGTGAGCACGGCCCAAGTAAGGGTAGCATTCAAATGCCCAATAGCTTCCTCAGAGGCTATGAATTAAAAATACAAACTTGTGGCTTAAAAAAGGAGGCTGCTGAACACTGTGGAAGAATTGGGATTTAATCAGCTGGGCAGTAGAGAGTCTGCCTGTGAAATTTAATCACAACTTTTCATCCTGGGAAAAAGACTCATGTAAAAACGATTCTTTGTAGTGAAAGAGACCATGAAAATCTAAATAAAAAATAAATACACATTTGGACCCAATTTCTTGTAATTTGTCGACTCATAAGAGGCTGACCTTATGTGTCACAGCCAGTGATTACAAATTTTCTTACCAGTGAACGATAATATTTTATATTGTCCCTATGAACAGTTAAGCCATAAAATAAATGCATAACAATTTTAGATACTTTTTTTAATGGTCTGAGAAATTTTATGAAGGAAGTCCCCACAAAGTGAAGTACAGACTTGATATTTACTTCCTTATTAGTTGCGATATAATAAAATAAAAATTAAAGGTAAAATAAGCTATAGGCCTACTAGACAAGGGTAATGGAATATATTTTAAGAGCCCAGGGAACCAGTTCTAGGTCTGACAGAGCTCTGTGTCTTGGTTTCCTCATGTGTAAATGAGAATTTAGGGTTAGATGATCTCTTGGGTCACAGAAAGTTCTAAAATTCTACAAATTAGAAAGTTAGGAATAAAATGCTCCTTGATTACCTATGCTCCTAAATTACCTTTCTGTGTAACATGCCCAAATTTTGGTAAAAAATTTTACTAATGCATTTGACATGCACAAAGGAAGCAGTTAAAGGTTACCTAGAAAATGAAGAGTAAAACGGGTATTGGAAGCAATGGAATTGCTGGAATGAAATTTGTAGGTATTACCACAAAACAGGTAAATGTTGAAAAGCCATCATTTACTGAACAAAGATTCCAGAGTAAGCAAAACACTCCTTCTTTCTCCCATTACTAAAAAAAAAAAAAAAAAAAAAGCAAAGGTCAAAGAGACAAGAGAGAGAAAGTGAGAGGGTGAGCAATATGGGCTAGTTACATTTACCGCAGGTGTCTCCATTTAGGATCAAGGGGATTTCATCTCTTACATGCTATAGTTTGTAACCACTAAAAATATATAAGCACTTTATTGAAATGGCAAGGCAATGAGGTAAGAGTTTGAGCAAGTAAGTGCACAGGCACAAGTAGTTAGGTCAGGGAAATCTAAAGGTCACAGAGACTGAATGGCTGAGGCAGAGGTAAAGAGGAAGTTGGGTGGTGAGGAAAAGATAACCATTAGCAGGGCAAGGGCCATGTGATAGAAATTACTCAAGGGATAATTCACCACTTTAACCCCTCTTGCCTTTAGTCCTCTTTAAAAAAAGAAAAGGCAGCAACAACTATAGCCTGTAAAGAAACCCTTCCTAATTTCACAGTTGTAGTCTTCTGTAAAAGCCATTGTTGTTTAGGAAAATCCCAGTTGACTCCTGTACCTGATACCCTAAACTCCTAAGGCCTGTGGTGTTACATCATTGGCTGTGGGTGTCTGGCAGGCAGCTGGGCATTAGTCGATCCACACCATCAGCTTTCATTATCTTCTTCATTTGCTGGGAAACACTGGCTGTCAGCTGAGTGTTTTGGTGGGCTATTAGCTAAAGTCTAGCTATGATGAATTGACGTAAACCCTTTCCATTGGAGATGTTTTGCAACAAGCCTTTAAGCATGGACTAAGAGTCTTGGTAGCTGGTATGTCCTTTGCTGACTCAACCCATGACATATGCTCTATTAAAGGGCTCAATTCAGCTGTCTTATAAAGGCACTCTACAGGGTTAAGACTCCAAAAACTTAACAATCCAGAAGGCAGGCACCATCATCAATAAGGTAGATCGCCTTGAATAGGTGTAGGTTCTGTAGGCTGGGTACTGACTTCAGCAGTTTGGGCTAGTAGCCAGCGTCAAAATACATTCCTAAAGAGTGTAAGCTCCAAAATTCAATATAAGACCTAAAAAGAATCCTATAATTTTAGGTACAGCTCTTGTGGTTATTATTATAATACTATGATTTGGGTTAGTATCTATCTTGATATATTAGGCACACAGATGGTTCTTATAAGAAAAGATCAGAATTTGGGGTTAATTTCTGAGACGTGGGAATATTTAAATTTATCATTCTTCTGTTATTTATTTATTTTAGTTGTTTAAACTCTACATGTTGAGAAAAATTAGGAGCAACTGCCGTTGTCTCTTCTCTCTCTTCCTCTGCAGCTCCTCCTGTCCTCCTCTCAGTCCAAAGTCACCTGCTCAGTACCGGCCCCTGTGGTCGGTTTGCCAACTGGCCATATGCACCTAGAAATGTACCAAGTTATTCTCTTTAGTTGTCTAAACTTTCAACAGTTTGAGATTCAGAATATGTTTTATTCTAGAGAGTCTTTTAAAAGCAGGCACAGAGGTTTGAATTAATTTTAGAAAAGAAGGAAAGGTTATTATTTGGTGGTGGTAGAATTTTTGTCTGCAAGTTCTCGTTCTCGCATTTGCTTGAATTATAATTTCAAAAATTCTTTAGGTTTATTTCATATATTTTTTTCAGATGGAAAAATGTCTGAATATTAAGCTTTTACATTTTTCTCTCTAATCCATCCTCCCCACTCCTCTATTATTGACCTATAAATGAAACCAACACTTAAATGCAAGAGCACAGCAGATTTGTCACACTCAGTTATCACCTTGGAGATAAGTGACTTGGTTTTATTAAGAGTCTCTAAAGTTTAACACTTTATCATGGCATAGTAGATTTATTCAATTTTTTATACATTTTATGATAATAGTTTAAATTTTTATGAAGAAATAATTATAAATATTTTATTCCTTCATGTTATCCAAATATTTATAAAATCAGAATTAGGATATTTAAAAAATGCTTTTATTTTTTGAAATTTTTCTTTTCTTTTTTTTTTTTGAAACAGAGTTTCGCTCCTTACCCAGGCTGGAGTGCAATGGCGCGATCTCGGCTCACCGCAACCTCCGGCCCCTGGGTTCAGACAATTCTGCCTCAGCCTCCTGAGTAGCTGGGATTACAGGCACGTGCCACCGTGCCCAGCTAATTTTTTGGTAATTTTTAGTAGAGACGGGGTTTCACCATGTTGACCAGGATGGTCTCGATCTGTTGACCTCGTGATCCACCCGCCTCGGCCTCCCAAAGTGCTGGGATTACAGGCTTGAGCCAGCGCGCCCGGCCCCGAAATTTTTCATTGAGTTATGGTGACTTCAGAAACTGACCTATTATTCTTTGTCACTTTAAATATAGAAATGTGGCTTTTGAGACTGGACACAATCCTTAGACAGTATAATTTTCATTAGGAGAATAATAAAATGCTTTTAGCAGAATGAGCTATTTCTGGTTTTCTCTACTTGTAAAGCATCTGCTTTAAATTCCAGGTTGTTTGGCTTATGATTGAGATCATCTTTAATGTGACTGGGATGGATGGACTTTTAACAAATTTATAAAAACTTGTTAAAAATAGCAACAAAATTTGGTGAAATTTATTGAGCATCCTGTGGTATTCATATATACATCATATGTTTTTATAAATATAAAAGTAAGATAATACCTCTGGACTTTACTCGTAATTACAATATAGCCTCCTTTCATAAACAGAAAAAACACTGGCAAAATTTAGTACAGAAATTTGGGGAGGAGGCAGAGAGTCTATAGAAGTAGGATCTCAGAAATAGGATTATATTAAAATTATTATTCTCATTTTAGTCATGGGTTTAATGTTATCTTTAATTTGAAGTAAGCCATTATTTTCTGTGGCATTAATAACTGGTAGTTAAGGAAAAACTGGTCATAGAAATAAACTTATAAGTGCAGTTGCCTCTCACCTAAGTGAAAGAGCTAATCCGGAAAGAGAAAAGTGGCCCAGGGACCTCTTTGTGTGAAGTATCTCAACATATTGCTGCCTGTTATATTGTACCGAACACATGCACTTCTGTTTAGTAATATTTTGGGGAGCTGAGATTTAGGGAAGAAAAGACTGTAGCATCTTTGCAACTAATTCTAAAGTTTTATAGGGTTATTTATTTATTGGTACTGTGATGAACATGCATTATTTGTAATAACATTTTCAGTTTAACATTTCTTTTTTTATTTAACTCTGATTTTTAGACCTTCGAGTTTTTCTTTGCTTTAGCTTGGGAAAACCAAATAAGTGCAAGTTTCCTCCAAGACACCTCATGAAAACATTTTTTTTTTAAATAAAATCAAGAGTGAAGCGAGTCTATATTTATTTGGAAGATCATCTGACTACTGCTAAATGGAGTATCTCAATCTGAAAGTGAAATCTGTTTCACTGCTAAAAATTGCCAAGAGTTTTTTGACTGAGATTTGGGAATCTGCAGAAAATGTAAAAGTTTTTTTTTTCTACAATAATCTGTTCAGTGAACAAGCTGTGAAAAATAGTTCTGTATTTTGTCCATGTGATGCAGCAGACGGTAAATTTCCATTTTAAAGAACGATATGAGTAGCTTCTGGCACCCATATCTATTGCCTTACTCGAATCTACTTACACTGAGTTACAACAATGCAGTTTATTATTTCTTTAAAGCAAAAAATAACAAGAGATCTTATATTCTTTTTTTTTTCCACCCTAGCTCAGCTCTATTTCTCTATCTGGGATCAGTAATGTGAGGGCACTTTGAGACCTTATCAAATATGCCTTAAAATACCACATTATATTAAGAAGATACTACTTCCCTGCATTTAATACTTTGTATCTGAAGAGCTTTAGAAACAATTTACTATATCTTTCTAAACATATTTTTTTGAAGTAGGTGGTCCCATAATGAACAGTTACTATAAACTGTTAAAGGATATTTTTAAATCATAATTATGATTCTTTTACAAATATAAGAAGAACATATGTTAAATATTTTATTACATTAATTAATGAGGAAAGCAGTAAGATGTTACAACCTACTATAAAATGATTCAAATTCACATCCACACATAGGCAGATAAACAATGCTGAAATAATTTACAAATAGAAGAAAATGGGCAATAATGAATTGCACTCTACAGGTCATACTTTGTTTGTATTTCTAAGAACTAGAATAATTTGCTTTATTAATTTTTTATAAGTCACAGAAATACAAAATAACTCAAAATAAAAGGTAGGGATGGCCCAGAAGGATATGGTAGGCAGGATACCTAATCATCTTTTTGGGTTTATCTCAGTTTTACCCGATTTTTTACCTGAAGATCCGATTAAAAAGTCTTGCCACTTTTCTTACTGAAATAAATAAATTTGTTTTCTGGTTCACATTTCCCTCTTAAATCAAGTGCCTAGAACAATGTCTGACACATAATTCATATATATTTGCTGAATAGATGAAATTTTTATCATGTCTTCTGAACATTTTCCTAATAATCCAGTGGTGGAAATAAGTATGCTATTTTGCCCCAGATCTCAAGGATGTCAGAAAGTTTCTAAAAGGAACTAGGGACAGCTTTTAGGTTTTGGTGCATATGTTTCTTTCGCCTTTCACCTTGTTAGAGTCAATGATGCATCAACTAAGGGAGCATGAGAAAAGTAAAAGAGAACTATGAGCCAAATGTCTACTGTATTTCCAGTCCTCCATGGCAGAGATATAAACTCAGGTGGGCGAAACTAACATCAGACTGGCTGTGGAGTGAATCATCTCTGAGGGCAAGATATTTTTTTTTTTCTCTTTTCCTGGCAAGTTTTCAGAGGGGGCAAGATATCTTACCTTTCTGGGAGCAATAGTGTACCACGCTGGCTTATTGCAAATCATATGCTTGTTGCAACTTGGATTTTGATAATGTTAGAGTGTACTGTAATTTATTTTTGTTCACCCTCTATTTATTTCAACTAAATTATGACCTTGGGAGGATGGTTTCAGGCTAAGCAGAAGGGTTCTGATGCCTGTATAATCCTTTTCTTCTTTATTGGTCTGATGCCTAAAATTCTGCCATTATTATTTTGAGTCTTCAGTCATTGGAATTCCTTGTTATTTATTAAAAATTTTGTGGCCTTCTGATAGTTTATCACACCGATCACTGGTTTATGGCACACCTAAGATTCTCTTATGCTTTACGAAGTATTTTCATATATATTATCTCGTTTAGTCTTTACAATAATCTAGTAGTCCCTGGCTGTGAAAAGTGAACTTTGCCTCCAAAAGTGTTTTTCTCCGTCACTCAAGGCAGGCTGTCCTGGGTGAACTAAATGACTGTAACACAATCAGTTTGTTCTCATCAACTATACGAATGCTAGAAGTTGATCACCACAAATTATTTTTGTTGTGGTAGCCCATATCCTGCATGAAGATAATAAAAAAAGAAAAGACTCTGCAGTCACAGTCTGATTCATCTGCCATTTATAGGTGTGGTTTAGTCTTTCCTTCCTCCCAGCCTTTTCTGTTACCACTGAAAAAATTAGTTCTATAAACACTTCAAGTCTTGACTCACTGTCACTTTGCACTTTGTCATCCAATATTTTCAGATACAATAAAATTTGTGTGAGACAATCCTGGAACATGGTTTATTCATTATTCTCATTGATTAGTCTCTATTCAAGCAGTAGGAGTTTTAGAACAATAGTTGGTTTTTGTAAATAACATAACTTGTAAAGGTGAGCATAAATGATCTTCTGATAATTCTTACTCTAAATAGTCAGTGTAACTTTAAACAAGTGACTCAATTTTCTGATGTGAAAAGAATAATACTCTCAGTTTAAAGCAAAAACGTATTGAGGAATAAAAGCAGTGAAGTATTCTTAGTTAAAAGATGTCATTTAAATATAAAGCATTATTACTATGAAAAGGAATAAGGGACATGAGTTTTGTTATGATTAAATTTGCTTTTAAACTCTTGAACCTGAAAGGCCAAAGCAGTCTGCATTTCTGTATCATTGTGTGTACAATAGCTATCTATCTCAAAAGCGACTTTGAATGGATTTTTATTAAATGAATGAATAGATAGTATTAAATAATTCAAAATTGACTTTATGCAGTAGACAGTTTTTACAAGTTTGAATAGCTCAATCATGGAGTGAAATAATTTAGGTATTTCCTTAAACACTAGCAGTGAATTCAAATTTTTATGTGCTAATTAAAATTCTAGTGTAGAAAATTATTAACTTTAATATATCACAAAACACCTTTCTCTGTCCAGTCTTTTCTTACAGTAAATTTTTATTTTAGACTTTATCTACATTGATTCTAACATTTGTCAATTGTTGGTTGTCCAGAATCTGTTATTTCTTCAAGCACTTTCCCTGCCTTTTAGAAAATTGCATCTCTACTAGTATTCTTCCCTAGTACCATTATGGTCAATTGAGTGTCAATTTTGGCCAATTACGCACCCTCTTTGGGTACATCAAATCTGAAGAAGTGACAAGGCCTGAGGCATGACTAGAAACTTGCATAAGAGCAGCAGTGGCAGCCATGGTGGCCTGTAATGGTGGTGGCATCCATAAGCTAGTTGAGTGCTGTGCTTCTGCTTCCTGTTTCTTAGTCCTTGGAAGGGGCCTTCAATCTTGCCTATCCCTAAGCCCAGAATTCCAGCTTCCTGTTCATTTTGTGAGGAGCACAAAAGTCTTCCAATGAACCACCTTTTGCCTAGAGTAGTCAGAGTCAGTTTCTGTTACTTGCATCCAAGCATTAAGCCTGAAACAATGCATTTGTGTTTCTGAGGAATAACAAGTAAAGACAAGAAAAGTTCCAAGAGTACTACATGGTTCCAGATCACCATTGAAATGTTGGCCACTCTTATTATTACATACTCTACTTTAAGCACTATCATATAACATTGTAGTTATCTGTTTAGTTTGTCACACAGACTTGAATGCAAGCACTTAGCAAGAATTTTGTCTTAGTGATTTTTCCATCTAGTTCAGTACTGGGAATATAGTTGACATTCAATAAATACTTGTTGGTTGGACCAAAAATAAATTAAAATTGGCATTATTAGGCATACCATAGGCAATACATTAAATTCATGGTTAAGTTTATTTGATTTTTGAGCCCTATATATCCAAGTTATTCTGAGAATTGTAAAGATGAGTTATCATGCTGTTTGCCTCTCTACCTTTAATAAATTTGTAATTTCATAATACAGAAAGGATAAAATAAGAAACTCATATTCATATTCAGGTACATTCCTCTACATGAAAATACCTTTTTCATGGATTGGTTACTATAGTATTATATGGTAAGTTTGAATCCTGCCCTTAAGATTGGCTTTTTCCAAATAGAGGTGTGATTTAACACTAAATATATTAAAATTTATTAAAAAGTTCAAAATGTAGGTATTCAATGATGTTATCTGGTGGTTTGGATTAAAGCTGACTCATTATCTTCATAATCAGGGATAATTGAGATTTCATGATTTTTAATTGACATTCTGTTTTTAATAGATTTCATTGGAAGCAGAAAGAGTATCTCGTATTTTGCACCAGAAACTTATTTTTATTTGGTAAATGACCATGCACTGTATGAGTATTTATAAAATATTGATTGAATCAAATAAATCTAGCTGTTGGACTGAGTACTAGAAATATTTATTTAAGCCTACATGTACATAGCCCTCATCAGAACACCCAGAAAGACTTATAGCTATATTTCTACATTGTAATATATTATAGGAAGCAGGAAGTAGGACAAGGGTGGACACCATTCTCAAGGATCTGACTTCATAGTGACTTGTAAAACAGAAGTGTATTTTATAGGAAAGGATAAGCCCACATCTTAGTATTCTTACAGCTGGGTTTTTCAGGTATGGACATCTCCCATGGTTCCTCAGAGTATGGAACTTGCAGGAGTTCTGGCCTTTCAGCTGTTTTTTTTTTTTTGTCTGCTCAAGACAAAATATTGCTTCAGAATATAAGTCATCTTCATCACCAAATACACTAAATGTAGCTAACAGTTTTTTTCTAGCAGAACTTTATTAATGAAGGAATCTATGTACTTTTACAGTCTGACATGAGTTCCTTATTTCATTGTAGACCGAAAACAAATACTTTGTAGCAGCACTGCCTGATACATCACCTGAATCACTTGTTAAAATGCAGTTTTAGGACTGCATAGAACACCTATTAAATAAGGCATTTGGGGAGGAGAGTCACTAGAAATCTTTGCTATTAATAAACTCTGAAAATCATCTTTCTATACATTAGACATTTAAGAACCATTGTTTTAAATATGACAAATAGCAAAATATCCTCCTAGCATTCTCCAGACATGGAGTAAAACTTATTTTTTTCATTTTCCAAAAATGTGAAATCTTACAATTTTGCAGATTTCTATTAAACTAAGAGATCTAGTCAATCACTCCAAGGTGAACACCAATATCCCTGTGGTTTAAGCTGCATTTATCAGGTTTGTAATATTACACATATAGAATGCTAATGGCAAGACTATGCAGATATGTAGGTTTACTTATTAGAAAACATTTCCTGCTCTTTCTCACACCTTCATTAATTCAAAATAAGACCTTTACTCACTAATTAATTAAAGAAAAGAAGTAAGAGTCTAAATGAGATTCTTATAAAAGCCTTATTTGAGCAGGATGAGGAATTTTCTATAACATTGAAATAACTTTCAGGGGTAAGTTTTTAATAATAAAAAACCCAAACAAATCTCAGTTTGTCTTCTTTGATAGTTGAATAGTCTTGGCTGAGAGTAGATACATATTTGATCGATATTAGTTGACATTAGTTTATGAAAGTCCTTTAGTTAGGGGATGGTGTGAGGACAGACCCTGGGGCTGAGAGTCCCTGGTAAAGCTTCTTACAGCTTCAGAAGGCAGGTGGGCTGTCTAAGTTGTTACCCTGTGTTTTGCCATGTACAGACTAAGAAAGGAGGTAGTGCCTTTCCTACATGAAAACTGGTAACTTTTCCTTTGTCATGAAGAATTTGAAGTGCAGATGGAAGGGCAGGATGTTGAACAGACTGGGCTGAAATAGGGTTTCTTTAGATAATTGATACAGGAAGTGGGGGCTATTATTTTTTTGAATAACTATTTCTTCTGGAGATGATGGGATTTAATGATTTTGATAGATTTTTCTTGTGCTCATCAATATCTGATTCTTCTCTTTTTAGCACATAGAAGATTGCACATCTTAGGCTTCTTGCAATAGGGAGTGATATATGACTAGTACCGGCCAACAGTTTTGTGAGTATGGCTGATGTTACCTTAAGGCTGAAGTGTAGAAGAATATGTGTAATATAGCCAGGTGCTTTTTTCTTGTACATCAGCAACTTGCAGGACTTCCTATGGAGGCAGCATGGCCTCAAAGTCAAAGGAGCCTAGATTCTCCAAGTTATGGCAGACAGTTGGCTCAGGGTGCTGCCCGAACTCAGAGCAGAATTTGCATAAATGAGAAATAAACCTTGGTCATGCCAACACACTGAGGCTGTGGGACTATTTGTTACCACAGCCTAGTTTTACTCACTATTAGAATAATCTAATAATACTGTTTTGGTTGGCTTGATTTTGTACTTGGAATAAATCAGATTATGAAAAGACTGGTTAAATCAGTGAAGATAAATGATTTCTTTGTATCCATATTTCTTTGTATCTATTTATTAATTTGTTCAATAACTCAGTAAAATATGGAATATAGATTATACGCCAATCCCTGTGCTGTGCTGAGGGAAGCATAGTATTACAGTTACTAGCATGTGCTATGCAGTCACTTCCTGAGTCTGAATCTTGGTTCCTCCCTGGGTGGGCTGTGTGATTATTGCCAAGTTGTTAACCTTCCTGTGCTTTAGTTTACTTCTTCACTTGTAAAACAGTGATGATATTAGTACCTACCTTATGGAGTTTTGTGAAGAAAAAAGGAGATGATATATATAAAGCCCTTGGCACTGTGCCCTACTAAGTAAATTTTCGAGGGCATTCACTGTTATTAGTGAGACTATCAAAATCTAGAAGTAAAATAGCCATTTATACTAGTAATTCATGTATTGGGTTTTTATTAATGCCATAACAAGTTACCACACACTTAACACACATTCATTATCGCACAGCTCTACAGATCAGGACTCTATGTGGGCATGGCTTGTTTTTCTTTTTCTTTTTCTGAGGTGGAGTCTTGCTCTGTTGCCCAGGCTGGAGGGCAGTGATGCAATCTCACTGCAACCTCTGTTTCCCAGGACCAAGCAATTCTCCTGCCTTAGCGTCCAGAGTAGCTGGGACTACAGGCATGCGCCACCATGCCTGGCTAATTTTTATATTTTTAGTAGAGATGAGGCTTCACCATGTTGGCTAGGCTGGTCTCGACCTACTGGTCTCAAGTGATCTGCCTGCTTTGGGCTCCCAAAGTACTGAGATTACAGGTGTGAGCCATTGTGCCTGGTTGGTGGCTGGCTTCTCTGTGGGCAGTTTCACAAGGCTAAAGTCAAGGTGTTGACCAGCAAACTCTTATCCGGGGGCTCTTGGAAGAATCTGCTTCCAAGCTCATTCAGTTGTTGGCAGAATCTAGTTCCTTGCAGTTGTAGGACTGAAACTCTTCTTTCCTTGCTGGCTGTCAGTTGGGACCACCCTTTGCTACTAGAGGCCTCACTGTGCCTGTGATTGCCTCCATCCCAGAGCCAGGGACAGTGAGGCAAATCTTTCTCATACTTAGAATCTTATCACTCTTCTGCCTCCAGATGGAAAAAGTACTCAGCTTTTAAGGGCTCATGTGATTCGATTGGGTCTGCCCAGATAATCTAAGATAATTTCCCTATGTTAAAGGTTTTAACCTTAATTACGTCTGCAAAGTCCCTTTTGCTATGTAATGTAACATCTTCACAGGTTCTAGGGATGAGAGCATGGACATCTTTGGGGAACTATAATGTTGCCCACACAGTTTCCCTGGGTCCATAATCTAACTTTTCCTGATTTTAGTAAATTTACTACTACATTATTGAGCGCTTTCTGTGTGCCAGGTAATAAACCATATGTCTCTAGAGCTCTAGCTTTCTATTTAATTTCCCACAATACTGCAAACGACTTCTTATTTTTTTTTTTTCATTTTAAAGAAAAGGAACTGGTGCTTGGAAAGATGATTGAATTTGAACAGGCTAAAGATTTACATAACTGATAAATGGAAGAGGAGAGATTCCAAACCAGGTCTGTCTGACCACCCCCTTTGGAACTGACTATATTACGTGTCCATCATGGCTGCTGGGGCCCCTCTCAGCATCTTGACTTAGTCTATTGGGCAAGACCATTGGGTTCCCAAACAGGCAGTGTTCAATAAATAAAGCTATGTTCTCTTCTCTAGAGCCATCTGTAAATACTCATGTGTCCAGAGACACAAACTTAGTTTGGCAGTCTCTGGTGCTTTGGGTCAACATAAGAAGAAGAGGTGGGATGGGGCCAGCACTTGGGGGATAGACATTGTTCACATTACAATAATGATGAAAACAGCAATATTTATAGAGAATCAATTATGTTCTGGGCACTGTGCTAAGCACTTTACATGGAGCCTCAGAACTCATTTAATTCTCAAAACAAGTTTATGAGATAGGTGCTATCTTTATATCCATTTTACAGAACATGAAATTTTTGTACAGTAACTTACTTAAGATCTCACAGCGACAAAGTGACAACACTAGGGCTTGAACCCAAGCCCTAGAGCTCCCTTATATTTTAGTATTAGCAAGAAATAGTGGTCTCCAAATTCTTATGCTTTAGGTTGTACTATAGTTATTTGTCATTTTCTGTCCTCCAGAAAGTAACTAACAAGAGGGTCTGTAGTCAGGACTGGGGCTAAGGCTAGTGCTGGGGGCAGTAAGAGGATAAGCCATAATGTATGCGGCCGTCTTGTCTCTGGATTAAAGAGTGGCATTTAGCCTGCTAGCTCCTCTCCACAACATGGGAATAAGTGAACCCCCAAGGATGGGACAGCTTGGGCCACTATAATAAACCACAGAATGAAGAAGAGAGGCCCCTTAGTAAATTCGCTACTACATTATTGTAGTATTTCTGTGTGCCAGGTAATAAACCATGTGTCTCTAGCTCTCTAACTTTCTATTTAATTTCCCACAATACTGCAAACAAGTTCTTATTTTTTCATTTTAAAGAAAAGGAACTGATGCTTGGAAAGATGATTGAATCTGACCAGCTTAAAGATTTACATAACCAATAAATGGAAGAGGAGAGATTACTAACCCTAACCCTAACCCTAATCCTAACCCTAACCCTGATACCAAATGCAGCAACCATTTCAGATGGTCACCCTTCCCCAACCCAGAACGCTTCATCTGTGATCATGGGTTTTGTGTCATTATAAACGACACTTCTCTTCCTTTCCAGATTGTTGTGCTATGCAACTGCTTTTCCTGACCTTTGTTCTTTTCTTCTTCAAAAGTGGTGACATGATAAAGCACCTTCCTAAGAGTCTGTGTGCACTTTTACTTATTTTTTTGTTCTGATTTGGACTCCTTCCACAAAGATCTTGAAAAAATAGTCTTATATATGTGACTGTTTTAAAATGCTTTTAAATACAGTTGTAAAAAATGATAAAGAGTTCTGTGCATGTGTATGTGTATGGTTGAAAAACTCTCAACCATAAATTAATAGAACAGAAAATTAAAATATAGTTTTGAAATTATTTTACATTGATGAAAAATGATGTGTAAACATTTTAGAAAGAATGTCATATTCCCTATAACCTTTTCAAATTTTATTGAATTTGGCATTGCACAATTTAGAAGGAACTAAGTTATGAAGGCACTGACAAGTTTGGTCATAATGACAGAATTGACTCGATATATGTTTTTTATATTATAGATCAAATCTGTAATAGTGATATTGGGGCTGCATTGAGACTTGTGATTTTGCATGGTAATAGCCAAATAACTCAGAAGAAACACAGATGATTCACATCCTTATGTGAACTAACATTCCCTTGAAAAGATGTTTTAACTTAACACTGAAAAACAATGGCAATTAAAATGTGTTCTTAATTATTGGGCTGGAAACATAAATATAACTGTCTACTTGCTTTCTTCTTTAAGAGCTACAGATATCTTAAAGGATATTATATCTCATTAGACCACATTTTATTGCCTTTAATCTAAACTGCAATATTTTTATTCTGAGTTTCCCATGGCTACATGGGATATTATTTAATTTAACATCATGCAGAAAAATATGAACTTCAAATGATAATCTTGCAAGACTTTATTTGCTTTCATTAATTTAAAAGGAAACTCTTTGTGATATAAAAATGCTTCTTAAACTCCTGCCAATTAAAAAAGCACACTAGAAAACTCATCTCAAATATAATCGAAATGTAACTCTCAACAGCTGAAAGCTGCCATTTGGAGAACTTTGATGAGGCTGTTGAGGTGGAGTCAATTTCACCTTTTGACAGCAATAGAAATGTGGCTCAGAAGTTTTCAAGTTGTAAGGTATATTCTGGTTTTATTTTAAAATGGAAAACTGTCAACTTATTTTAAAAACAGACATATTCAATTTTAAATTCTACTTTGTCTAATAATTTTGATGCAGATGAGGCTTTTTCTTTTCCAACATTTATGATGGATTATTAGATCAACAAGGGCTGGCCTAGCAATTGAACAAAACCTTAAACCACCACGTGAAAAAAGCATATTTGGGATTTTTAATTGACCTTTGGGGTTTGATGAACAGTTGTTCAATCTTGCTGCAGTCTTCATGAAACAAGAAGTTTGACTTTGTTATTTATAAAACAATTGCAGTTTGAGAATACTGTTGCAGTTTTCAGCAAAGCTTAATACCATTCTAGTACATAGTACATAGAAACATTACCACTGGGAAGTCCCTAAAGAGGCTCTGAAACTATTTAGTAAGCTATCCAGAGACAGAATCTTCCCATATCATTTCCCTCATAATCTTAGCTCCGTATTTAATACAGCACTAGATGCTTAACACCTATTAATGTAATAGTCTATTAAAGACCTGTGGTTGATAGAAATACTACCAACAGAAAATGAAATCATTCATTCCTCCATCCAACAAATAATAATTGTGTTAAACCCTAGCTGAGAGCTGGAGGTGCAACAATAAACAAACTAGACAGGGTCTTTGCGCTCATGGAGCTTATAGGCAAAGAAACCAAACTTTCTCTCTTTATGGGAAACACTTTCTATTGAGTCTAATGACAGTAATTTTGAAAATAAAATCTTCAGTTATTAGATAAAATCTTTTAGCTGATTTCAAGCTGAGCTATATTTCTGAAATATCAAATACTGACTAGTAATAGCCATATACTGCTATTTATTTTGCTTACTCTACTGGAGTTCTTTGAAAGTTAACTGATTATAAAGCACTATGTATGTGTTTACCAGTATATCATGTCTGGGATTAGCTCTCCTTCACCACAGTCTTTTCAGCCTTACCTGTTTAACAAAATCCAAACCATCAGTTGGTTTCTGCTTATGCTCAGGGGGAAATGTCACGAAATATTCTTAAATTCTTCCCTTCTGGCCTCTGCCAGGATCTTTTACCTGGTTGGTTACGTAAGCTCTATGTGACGAGGACTCCTTCCCTGATCGATATGAGCAGCCTGGCAGTAATGAGCATAATCAGCACACTGTTAAAACTACAAAAATTGCATTTGTATATATTATGTGCTTTGCATTGTGCTAAGCATTTTGTATGCATTATTAAATTTAACTCTATGAAGATGACTTTATGAAGTGGCTATTGTCACTCACATTTTGCAGATGAGAAAACTGAGCACAGCGAGGTAACCTGACCAAGATCACAAAGCTAGAAATAGTTGGAGAAATACGGGAACTTCAGAGATGATGCTCATAATCACTGAGATTAAAAATTTGTTGACAATCTTGTTTTTACAACTCTAGCACTTCTGGGATGCAGGAATATAAATAGAGCACTTACAAAAGGAATAAATGTAGGTCTCTCAGATGCAGAGACAGTCTGTGGCTCTCTTGCTTGTTGAGGGAACTAGACTTAGGGAATGTTCCTCTCACTTACCTGTTGATCCTGTTAATTCCAACATTCTCCAGAAAGTCATTTTTGGTTTTGTTTTCTCTGTCCTTTTTCACTACAGTTCCAAGAGATAAGTGAGGTTTAAATTCAACTTGCTAAGTTCTGAAATCAGCAATTTTTAAACCAGAAACTAATACAGTCATTATAGTTAATTTAAAGAATAAAAGCTTCTCAAAATAACTATAGGAGTAACAATATAACATTATAATACAGGGCTAACTAACATAACTGTCTGAAATATTCAGGAGCTATAAATAATGACATGGGAACTTCCAACATTTAAATTTACTTCTCTGTTCCTGTCCAAGCTTTTAAGTGGCTTCTGACTCTGTGTGTGTGTGTATGTGTGTGTGTATGTATGTGTAGTTCTGTGCACAAAACACATGCACACAGTCCTCGTGCTGTGAAAATTGAAAAGTTAGCTAGGATTTTCTTCATAAGAATTTTACAATAGAATGAGAGTATAACAAACCTTGAATAGAATGTCTCTTCTTGATTTCAATAAGCTGTATTTGTGAGAATCATAATAATGTCTTTATTTGCTGGAAAGATATGTTCAAATATAATGGCATAATGACTCTTGAATTTGGCTATGAAGATAGAAAAATCTTGTACAGTGGTGTCATGCCCTGATAATATGGCTCTGTCTCTAGATACATTCATTACCTGCATCTGTGACCAAACTGTGGACAAAAGGAGATTTTTAGAACTTTTAACTTTATGCATGGGATAGTGAGTATTCTTTCACAGATTTTTTTTGTTGGGGGAGGGGAAGGCAAGGAATGACTTCCAGCTAAAGCAGCTTTAGGTCCTTAGAGATAGGAACTTTACAACTGTTTTTCTACATGGGTTCTTTGAGAAGCAGCAAAGCAAGGAGGATGCTTGTCTGCTCTAAAGCTAGGTTTGCAAATAGAGATAACCTATTAACTCACCTTGGAGGTGCCAAACACTATGATTTGAAATGGCTCTTGGCATGGAAATTTAAGGAGCTCTGTGGCCAAAGAGCTTTACAAATGCCAGTATGGGTGCTGATCAATACTAGTGTTTTTAAAATGACAGTTTGTGCTTTTTCTCCTAGAGAGAAGAGTTGCATCTGATTCGGTGTCATCTGGGGGAAGGGTGAAGGAGGCAGGTTTTTGACTAGGAGAACTTTTCAGATAGACATAGAGAGAATTTGGATGAAACAATTATTAGTATTGCCTAAGATACAAGGTGACAGACTGTTTCTGAACATAACCCCCAAAGGGCTCCTGTGGCCCCACACTGAAGTTCTTGGTCTGATGATGCCATTTACCCTTTTATGGTGACTCTTGAGCTTTAAGAGCAAAACTTAACTGCACCTTCTTGTCTTGCTTTAGACCAAACTTTGTGACATATTAATATCAGAGACTGTTTAAACAGAGCAATAAAACAACACACTACTTTAACTAAACCCAGCTTGCAGGCTAGTTTTAAGGCAGCCGGGTTGGAGGAAGCCCATGCATTAATTTACTCTAATAGCAATAGGAGAGAGGGGGAGAGGAGGGGACAGAGGTTGAAAGGCATTGTAAGAAAAAAAAAGAAAGGAAAAAAAAACAAAACCAAGAACTTGTGCTCAATTTCTTTCTTTTTCTCTCTCTTTTTTAGATGTTTAACACTTGTACAATTTGGTCAAATTATGGGCAGGACAGCAAGAGAAGCTAGTCAGTTTTAAAAGACCGAGAGTGCGTGAGACAGGACATGATTACTTTGCTGAATCTCCACCTTTTTTTCTTCCAAAAGAGACAAAGGGAAATACTTAAGAACCAATAGTGATGGCAAGAAAGCAATCATTGAGTTGCAGGATACCTTTGTCTCTAGGGGCACGCAGTAATTTTTCCATGTCTGCCACTGAGTGTCAAACCTTTTCTTTTCTTTTTCTTTCTATTCTGGATGGCCAAACTGATTATCTAAAATAGAAAATTAGCACACAATGGGTTTACTCTGCGATACCCCTTATGCAACTAATGGCAAAGCTTGTTAATTGGTTGTAAATGCCAGCAGGTTGCCAGGATAATACTTCAGAAATAAGCGGGTATTCTGATAATTACAGCAATCTTCATCTATAAAAGCTTAAGTAGATGAAGTAGTGGCTGGCTTAAAACCAAGATTTATCCCGCTGCACTCACATTAAAAGAAAAAATAAGATGAAAACAATAATGTAACAAAACAATTATATAGCAGGAAGCTTTGTAGGTTTTAGAGATTGTGAAAACTCAGAAAGTAAAACAGTGCTGTAATAACCAGTTATGGAAAAATAGGCCATTTACATTTGTGTATAATTAAATAGTAGGCTATGCAATTTCACTTTTTAAAGTAAACTGCCTTTTCCTTTTTTATAGGGCAACGTAGCCATAATTGCTGCATTAAAGCTTTAATGAAAGAAAAAAGCAGCAGATCAAGATGACATGTAACGTCTACATTTGTATCGTGGCGCTTTGCTTGTTTAGTAATGGGAAGCTACTGAGATTAAAATTGCAGAATTCTTCATAGTTTGTTCTAAAATTGCTACAGGAAGATCATTCAGGGTCTAAAAGATACACAATTTATTTTTCCACCTTCAATCTACAAGAATTTAATGGCCTTCATAACTAGTAGGTAGTTAGAGATATGTTTTATATTAGAGAGAGAACTACTTTGGATCATAAAAATTATCAAAAGTGAATAGATCACCAGAATTTAAACCTTAAGGGACTTCCTTAGTACATTAGAATATTGTCCTGCATATTATATTATAGCTAGTGCTTAACTGGGTGTAGTATATAGAGTTTTCTTATTCAAAATATCAACAGGTTGATTTGTAACATATTTCTTTTATATTTTGCAGTTTCTTTATCACCTCCATTAACATTAGGAACTAGTGCAAAAGGCAGTCAATTCACATAGAAGAAGGTAACGTTCTGGTAAGCTGTTAATTGGCATGTGAGCTGATTTATTTTATTTTACATATTTTTAAAGCAATACTCTCTCCTGTGAGCATCTTTCTCATAAGTTTGAAATATTCTTCAGATGTTATTCTCCATATAAGTTGGCTATGTTTTCTGTAAACCATCCCTGGCAAATAATGTAAGCAGAGATTGGAAACCTTTATTATATGTTACAGTACTGAGCACAGGGTATAAAAACATGCTAAAAACATACCAGGCAAAAGAGACAGCAGAATACCAAGGGTATTAGTGCCAATGGCAGGAGAGAGAAAAAGGAGTCTTAAGAGAGGATTTTTTTTACATTTATATAAAATCGACATGATCTTATTCTTCCTTTTGTAAAGAGAAGAATGCAAAAGCAACTACTTGTAAAAGAGAACCTAAGAATGGACATTATAAAGGCCTAGAATTCTGGCTTTTTGGGTTTCACTTTAAGAAAGTGATTCAATTGCTCCAGGGTTTTGTTTTGGTGTTGGTTTCTCACAGGACTGATGAAAGGCATCTTTATCTATGTGCAGTTCTTCTGGTATGAAAAACTTTAAATACATAGCCTCCCGGAGTGACTGGCTTCCTCACAGCAATCAGAATATGGCATTGGCATCCGGGCTGGAAGCGTGGGTAAGCAGAGCTCCCAAAGGGCCGTGACACCCAGGAACCGAGCAAGTGCCAGGCAGAGCAGCCTGGGTTGGGATGGGAATGTCACCATCTCACAAAGAGCATCTGCAGTGACTTTTTGTGAGAATACTACCTGAAAAGGAGGCAAGGGGAGGGGAAAGGAAAAAGAAGGGTTTTTAGAGTACATGTGAGAGAAGGGATCCTCTTCTACCCCTAAGCCCTTTGGGTGAAAGAAGTGAGCATGTTACCTGTGCTTGGCTGCTTCCTTCATCCTGTGCAGATTCGATGTGAGAGGACTGGCCCCGTACCCTCCCCAACCAGTAATTCATGTCTCTTCATGGCTGGCAGTTGTTGCAGCACTTAAGATGGGCACATAAGGCATTTTGTTTTAGGCGAACTGAATTAAGATGTTTTCTTTAATCTACATCTTTACATGTGATTTGAACAAGCAGAGAAAATAGCAGAGAGAGCTTGAAACTGGCAGATTTTTTTTGGCGGGGGCGGGGGGAAATGTGTAGGTCGGGGCAGGAGGTAAGCTTGCAAAGGAAGAAAAACTGCAGATTCCAACTTGCTTGAAACTGGCAGATTTCTTTGGGGGGAGAACTGGGTAGGTGGGGGGCAGGAGGTAAGCTTGCAAAGGAAGAAAAACTAAACAAATAAAGCAAATTATTCAGAATTTGAAATGGTAGGGGCAGCGGAGGAAAGTGGGAGGTATAATAATCCAGGACTGTCTTTTCTTTGACTACCTGAGACCTTGGACACAACTACCAATATATGTTGAAATTTTATTGACAGATCTGGTAAGACAGGCATCATAAAATGGATCATCTCTATATTCGTGGTGAGAAAAACTTTTTGAAAAGATAAAAAAATCTTTAAAAGAACATTAAATGAAAGCAAGGGAACATAAAATATATATTTTTTGCCAGTGTAAGAACTTGTAGAAATTATGCATCTAATATATTTTTCATTTTTTTGAAGGAAGAAAAATAATTTCTCTTAAGTCTGTTTTGTGATTGGCCTAAAATCATTATTATTCCTTATGGTAGGGCATAGTTTTCCATATGGTAGTGAAATGCCCATGTGACTTTCTTGAAGAACAAATATAAATAAACTAAGTAGAGAATTTGGTGCTTTGCAGTTTTATCTTTCATATACATGGTGAATATTATCTTTTTCTTGGATCCTTTAATACTATCTTGGTTTAATTTACTCATTCTTAAAGGGCCACTCGAAATCTCTGACGTTTTTCACATCTTTGAGAATTGTTCAGTATATGAGCGATGCACATAACTCAATCAACTTCCATCTGAACTTCTTTATGCTACCAGTATATATTTTTTTTCCGTCATGCTTTGGGGAAGTACACACTGCATGGAGTAGGTATTTGAGAAATATATCTGAATGAATTATTTTTAACTCAAGAGTAGAATGTTTTTGCTGCTTTTCAGGGTTTTAATGATGAACATATTAAATTGATAAGCATTTTAAAGACATATTTCCAAGTCAGTTTGAGGGTTTAGTACTTAAAAGGCAAAGTTATTTGGCTAGAATTTTCTTCTAGGAGAGGAGCATACTCTACGTGCATACAAAAAGTATAGTATGCCATCCTGATAGCATTTCTTGTGAATCGTGTGTTCATCCGAACAGTGAACATTTTCTCTGTTTCTGTGTCAGTTGTCACTAATCAGTTATACATCTGATGTGCAGATCCATCAGGGAATGGAATTTAAGTCATTTGGCTTTAGCACATATGATATGCTTGTACAGGAGTTTACCAAAGCCCCTTTTGATACATTTTCAGAAGGGGGACGTGCATATGTTATGGTACCTCTACAGCAGCAGTGACTGAACTAGCTGACAAGTGACAGGAGGGTTTTTTCCCTCTTTGGTATTTCATGAGAGTGTGCACAAATCATAACAAGTTGCCTCTCTTTCAATAAGACAGGGAACATTTCCCTTAAAGCACACATGGCTATATGGTGTGTTTGTGTACATGAAAATTCATGCTTCTATCAATTTTAATTTTGCCATTTTTGTTGTTTTAAAATTTCAGGTTTGAAGTTTTTGAAGAGGCTTAAATAATCGCTTTCAATTTTATCTTGACTGATTTTTAAATAACTCTATCAAACTCTTAATGGAAGAGTAAAGTTCTTCACCACTGAGAAGAAAAGCTTGGTAAATAGTAAATACCTACTGTATGCCAGAGAGTCCTATGTTAGATGATACACAGCAGGCCATGACTTACAATAATCTGTCTGAATTTTGATCCATGCTTTAAAGCAGCATTAATAGCAGCAACAGTAAAAATAAAAACCCTTGGATGCAGGGTACTAAGCTCTGTGTTATAGGAAATTTTGTGATACCTATCACAGGAGCATCTCCAGTTTATTGCAATTAGAGCAGACTGGTGGAATGGAGAGGAAGTAGGTTTTGAAATCAGCAAGATCTGGGTTCAAATCCAGCCTTTAGCACTTATGAGCTGTGTTTTTGCCCTGGGTCTCAGGATCCTCTAAAATAAGGATCCTATTGTGAGAGACCAATGCTTAAATCACCTACTTTATTATTTGATACACAAGAGCTGCTTAATAAACTTTATTCTTTTGAGCTCATTGCTCCTTTCTGACCTCAGAATAGCAAGGGACTCCATATAATTCTAAGTAAGTGCCAATCTGTTTTTTAAGGTAAAGTAAGATCTTTAGCAGTTAGGTTCCCGGATTCATAGAAGTTGACATTAGATAAGTGCCAGTAAAATTATCTGCTCCAAATAACTAATTAACTACTGTATTTATTATACAGTCATGCACTATATAATGAAGTATCAGTCAATAATGGATTGTATTTAAGAAGGTGGTTATGTAAGATTATAATAGAGCCAAAAAACCCCCACTGCCTAGTGATATCATATCTGTCATTACATTGTAACCTTTTCTGTCTTTAGATATGTTTAGATGTACAAATACTTGCCACCGTGTTACATTTTTCCACAGTGTTCAATATAGGAGTGTGCTGTAAAGGTTTGTAGCCCAGAAGCAATAGGCTAGACCAAATAGCCTAGGTATGTAGCACGCTGTATCATCTAGGTTTGTGTAAGTACACTTTATGATGTTCCCACAAAGACAATCGCATAATGACATGTTTCTCAGAACCTATCCTCATCATTATGGCATGTATAATTATATGTATATATATATACATATATATACACACACTATGCATACACACACACACATATATATATTCCTTTGTTTCTGGTCAACAAATGTAACTTTTTTTTTGAGACAGAGTTTTGCTCTTTTGCCCAGTCTGGAGTTTAGTTGCACAATCTTGGTTCACTGCAACCTCCACCTCCTGGGTTCAAGCAATTCTCCTGCCTCAGCCTCCTGAGTGCCTGGGATTACAGGCGCCTGCCACCATACCCAGCTAATTTTTGTATTTTGAGTAGAGACAAGGTTTTTTCCATGTTGATCAGGCTTGTCTCAAACTCCTGATCTTATGATCCACCTGCCTTGGCCTTCCAAAGTGCTGGTATTACAGGCATGAGCCATTGAGGCTGGCCTCACGTATGTTTTCTTTTAGAGTTACTGAGCCTTTCTATAATTTTCTGAGACAGTTATATGCACACAAACACCAAATGATATTTTTCAACTACCTGTGGATTTCTCCTTGAATGAAGGGACAATCTTTTAAAAACATGGACTTCAGGGTACCAAAGGAGGAAAACAAAGAGAAAATTAACATGAGTTCATTCTCATGTAATTAATCTGTTACTAATCTCATGGTTGTGACTTCAGATGGAGTGCAGAAATGGCACATATATCTGTGACAAGATCCTGCAGATACCACTGCATGACAAGGGACATTAGAGGTTGAGCTATTATTTCTGAAGAAGAGCCTGCTTGTACCTGTGTCAGGACCACATAGCCTGTGATAATGGTTTCCTGTCCGATTAAAACCAGAGCAGCATTACTGGGCCTACCAAAGGCGCTTGTGTAGACTGTACAGGAAGGTCCCTCCTGTGAAATCGTTTGTGGTGTCTGTCCCCTGTTAGTATTTTTTTCTCTGTCTCCCTTCATACCTTCTCTGCTGCTCACCTCACTCTTCCCTCTGAGCACGAGTGCTTCCCTCTGAGCTTTTGAGGTCCTGAGGAAGAGTGTTCTTCTTTTTTCTTTAGATATGAAGTGGCTTCTTTTTCTGTTTATGTCTTCATGTGAACATTCTGGATGGTAAGAATGACAGATTATTGGCTCAGTCACAATTTGCCTTACACATAACCTCACTGCCAATTTTATTAAAAAAAAAAGATGTCTTCCTTCATGGAAGAAATAAGCATAACTTTGTTGTGGTTTTTAAAAAAAAAACACCCCAAAAAAACTGTTTCATGAACCAAAATCTTTCATAAAAGAAGAAACACCTGATTACTATTTGAGGCCCAGTTACTGGACACAGGAGCCTTATTTAACCTACTTCTTACTCTATCCCCTCATGCTGTAACTATCATTTCAGATTATTTCAGGTTGAGCGCTAATCTAATGAAAGGTTAGAGCTCTTTTGAGGCTGATAGTAGAGAGAGCTCTTTTGAGGTAAAGTAATATTAATAACCACCATCATCTTACTTGGTGCTTTTTAATTTCATCTTCCAGGCTGAGGTATGTTAGAGGATGTTATTGGAGAGATAATACTGCACTCTTAATGTGTTCATAACATTATTTCAACCTCAAAAGATTTAGTTAACACAAACTTGTTCTACCTTTCTTTTCTCAATGATTCTGAATGAGGATAATTAATAATTTGCTAAGACCTCAGAGAAAAACACAGTAGAAAAATAAAAAAAAGTAGGTGATTTGATCTCATTCTTGTGCCTATTTAATGTAAATCTATTGAGAAGACTTTTTTTTTTAAATCACAAAGTACAGTTGAATAAAGAAGAAATGTCAATTAAATGTCTGTATTATTTTTAAAGATTTAGGAAGAAAACTAAATAAGTAGTTTATCCATGATAAAGAGGAGACAGGCAGAATAATAGTTATTTTGTGGTATATGTGTCCTCTTCAGAGGTTAATTTGATTTAGATAGAAAGATGTTATTAACATTCTTTAATAGATTTTAGATTCCCTAGGGTAAATTTTACTTTATTGTGTACTTAATAAGACTTTTTCAATGGTGATAGTGTGTTATCTAAAAGGCTGTAGTATTTTAAGTGTGACTGCTTCACAATATGTTTAGGGTTTTATTCTAATTCTCTTATATCCATGCAGAAACTTGAGTAAAAATTTCATTTTCAAAGATTTGAAGACATTTTTTCTTTTCTAAAAAGACAATCTTTTGAAGACAATAATAAAAAATATTAGAAAGTATTATTCTAGTTTATATTGCATTAAATAAAGCATATTTGATATTATAGACTTTGTAGAGTTTGTGTTTTTTTTTGTGCAGTTTTAGGCCCTGCTTTGTCAGGACACCAGGAATAGTGTAAGAGGGTATTTAGGATGAAGGAGGCATTTAGCCTTAGAAGGCAATCATTGTACATATCTTGCAAATTACCACACTATTCATCTTGGGTATGCATTGAGAAGTTAATATGCTTCTGTCACTCATACAAATAATGTTAGAACCATTTTGTCACTGGAGGTTTTTATGACTTATTTATAAAATGCAATGGGTTATTTCAGAGGACACACCATGCAGTATGGGCCAACGTGCATTAGAAGGATACACAGAAGATCTATGAAAACATAGTATTCTGCTCAAGGCTATAAAGAGTGTCAGATATACAGTACTTAACTCTGGTGGGTGGTATGTCTCTTTAAGACACTAAAGCCTTTAAGAGGTTTGAGAGTTATGATGTCATTAATTAATAACTGCATGCTAATCAATACAATAGGTACATACTGTAATGGCTTATAAGCATGATAGCTTTTTAATGACTCATGTATAAATGTTAATTGATTTAAAACAAAGGGAAACTTCTGTCTATTGGATCAATAGTTTATGGATTATGACTACCTTTTAGTTTGAGATTACTAAAGAATGCTCCTTCACCCCTTCCATTCTCTGGATTGTCTTTCTATGTTTTTAATCAGGAATGCTTGTAAAGAAGATACATTAAACCGATTATTGGTACTGGAATCCAATAACACTTGTAAAACCCCAAAGGCTTCTACAAGATGTCACACTTAGGGCTTCAGATATGTACAATATGGAATATACAGGAGTCTGTGGAAAGTTCTGTGTTTAATTCTTTCACACTATTGCATTTGTATGCAAAAGACATGTCATATAAATATGAACCCCTTGATTTATTGTCAAGGTTTTTTTGTTGGGATTTTTTATATTTAACGCACATAAAGAGATAAATAATGAATGTGTTACCCACTAATATAAATGACCTAAAAGGTAAGAGCATGTTATTTAGTCTAACATCTAAATTAAGAATCAAATACATTTAGAACAGATTTAATACCAAAAAAAAAAAAAAAAAAAGAATTGGCAGATGAAATTTTACCTAGGAGATTCCTAATGACAAACACAGGAGTTGCCTATAGCAGATACTATGAAGACTTAGGAGTTGATTATTGTAACATAGTTTTGTGCTTAATAGAAAAGGGGTATGCAGTTAAGTCTTTATCATTCCATACGGCAGTTCTCGCATCTCCTCCTTCAACTGCCATGCTGGCATTTTTTTTTTTTTTCTGTTTTATTGCTCCATTCTTGGAGGTCTGCTTTGGAATGGTGCCAGGTATCTTTTTTTCATTTAGGCAAATTTTACATGAAAATACTGATTTTATATTTCAAGAAACTGGTAGCTTTGGAATAGTATCCTTGTCAGCTTTTATATGAATGTGTATGAAGTTTAAAAAGCCAAATGGCATCATAAGAGGTCTTGTGAAAAACAGCAGTCCCTTGCCTAGCAGACCTTGGACTCTTCCACAGTTCTCCCTCCTCATGGAAGCACTTTTAGTGCTTCTAGTTGACTTTCTGTTTTCCTGATGTTGTTTCTTTTGTTATTTGAAATAACTTGTTTATACTACCGACTGCTCATTTTTCAGTTTTAGATATTATCCACTGATATCTTTACATAGAGGATAGGAATTTGACACCTTTCTACCTTCATATTCTCAATAACCTTCTTAGACAGTTTCTTTAATTGCAACCTTCTTAGAGAGTTTAGTGTTTATATTTCTCTCTTTATTGTTAATCCTTACCCAGACTTTGTATAAATCTCTTCTTAGTATGTTAAAGCACTTCAGATAATCTACCCAAGAATAGTAGGGAAAGTGAGACAAGAAATCTCTCTCTCTCTGTCTGTCTCTTCGTGTGTGTCTGGTTGGAGTGAAGGCAGGGGTATAATTTTAAGAAACACACAGAAAAGAACTATTGAAAGAGACTGAGGAGGAGCAGTCAAAGGTATTGGAGGAAGACCAGTAGAAAATGGTAGTCAAAGAAGAGAGAGTCAAGAAAGAGATGGTGAATAAATATCAAAAGCCACAGAGAAATCAAGCAAGATGAATACTAAAAAAATCCATTAGCCAAGGCTGCCAGAGAATTGGGATCAGATGCCTCAATGTCATAAGAGACAATAGGGAAGTTTTGGTTATTTGTTTAGGAAACTTGGCTCTTAGGTAAATGAGACACAAGGCAGTTTAAAAATAGCTAGATGTCAATGAAAGACTGCATTCAAAACAATTTTTTGAGATAAAACAGACTTTTGAATACTTTTAGATGAAGGTATAAATTAGAAAAACTGAAGGTGACCAGCAACCTCTTCCAACCATGCTTCTTTGAATAAGCGTATTGTAGTTTAATGACATTTTCTCTATATTGTACAATGTAATGTTTAAGTGACTGTAAAACAGTTACCTTACCTTATCTTCGCTCCCCCTCTCTCTCTCTTTCTCTCTCACCCACCCAACACACACTGAAAGCTAGGAATTCAGAGGTTTTGTGGGGGATATGCCCACTTTACAGGTTGAAGCCAGGATTCAAACATGGCTCCTACTCCTAGTTCAGAGCTCTCACTGCCATCCTGCAGCTGGCCTCTGAATCACTTTTTATCTCTTCTTTTGCCTCTTGGTTGATCTTTGCTGCTAAGAATTTCCTTTATTCTTTCTTTTTTTGGCAAGGCTTATCTGTCCGTCTGCCTGCTGCTTTTATTTCCTTCAAATCCACAGCTATATCATGTGTTGACTAACTTCATCACACCATAAAGCTGCTGTTACTATTAAATCATACACAGATCCAGACATTTTTCAATGGAAAGAGATTCCCTCCAGTTTAGTAACCTATTTTGAGGACATATTTTTATATGACTGTCACTAGAAACACCATTATCTTAAACAACATGTGGACTTTAAGCCCTACATCAGGTTAGATGACAAAACCATTTTATGTAACTGGTTTTTAACATGGGTTCTATGGTCTTTTCTGAAAATCTCAGTCTGCAAATCCCACGAGGAATATATTTGCTTCTCATTTCCCTTTTAAAAATGACTTTGGTCAATCAGAGCACCAAAGCTCAGTTTATCAACTAAGTAGTGGAAATCAGTGATGGTTTTCAGTCATACAATTATTAGTGAAAATATCTGGTGATGTGTAGGTTTCCAGGGTACAGGATGATACATTCTTTAATCACTCATTCACTCAGTTAGCCCGCCAAATTTCCAGAGACTTTAATATGTGCCAAGAACTATGCCAAATGTATCTCTGCCTTCAAAGGGGGTCTCAGTCTTATAAGGGAAACAAAGGCAAACAAAGGAATCAGGAAGTTGGATTTTAGGAAAGCTTGGGAATTCACAAAAGGGCTTTGAGCAAGAGAGCCACATAATTCAATCAGTCTTTTAGAAATCCCAATCAGGAGGATGGATTAGAAGGAAGTAAGGGTGGAGTCATGAGACCAGAAAGCCAGGTGAGAAATTGCTTGAGCCGAAGCTAACATTATAAAGATGGGTGAATAGGAGGAACGATGAGAGCGACATTAAGATAGAATCACCTAAGCATGATGACAAATTTGGGAGAGAGAGAAGCCTAGTGAATTACATTGGTTTCTCAGTAATATCTCTTGTGAATTCCCAGAACGAATGTGCTGGGATATACACTATAGTAATCTGAAAGCTGTTTTGTATACATAAAAGTATACACACCCACACAATTCATGAATTTCTGAATGACAATGACAGTGTCCAGTTCACTAAAATATCTTAAATCCAATATATATACAATTCCCATTACTGTTGTGTTATTTAATGATCTTTTTTTTTTTTGAAACGGAGTTTTGCTCTTATTGCCAGGCTCTAGAGCATGGTCTTGGCTCACTGCAACCTTCGCTTCCCGGGTTCAAAGTGATTCTCCTGCCTCAGCCTCCTGAGTAGCTGGGATTGCAGGTGTTTACCACCAAGCCCAGCTTATTTTTTGTATTTGTAGTAGAGACGAAGATTCATCATGTTGGCCAGGCTGATCTCGAACTCCTGACTTCAGGTGATCCACCTGCCTAGGTGTCCCAAAGTGCAGGGATTACAGGAGTGAGCCACCTATCTAATGATATCTTTATTAGATAGTCTGGCCTATCTAATGATATCTTTAGCACTGCTGGGTACCTAGATTAAACAAATCCTAAGCCTCCATCTGTTTTTATGGATGATGATTAACCGTATGCAAATGCTGATGTAATCCTGAAGTAAACTTTCTTGCTGTTCTGTGAAGAAACAATACTTTGAATGCTCAGGGATGCTGTACCCCATGTTTGGAAATGCATGTAAAGAGACATTTATATAGATGTTGGGCATGTTCTTTCTTTTTCCAGGTATAGTATTTGATCTTAGAAATTTGAAGTTTTTCATAAGTTATGACAATGTGAATTTTTCAAACTCATCAAAAATTGAAAAGACATCATTTTCTAAAATCTAAGCCATTGATCTTTGCATCCTGAAACAGAAAATTGTATTTGGTTTCTGCATCTTTGAGAATAGAATGACTTTTTAAATTTCTTGAAGAAAAAAGTATTTATTTTTTTGGGTTGCACACTTAATAAATGCTCATTACAAGCAAGAGAGAATTGAATGAGAAATATATAAAGTGGGAAATGAAAAGTGCCTTACAATCTACCATAATCTCAGCACTAGAAACAATAAAGTTCTGTATCTTCCAGATACAGAAACATTCATACATTTAACGGTACTAAATTATACATAGTTTTTAATAATTTGCCTTCCTTATTAGTGTGTCATGGGTATCTTTCTAATCAAATATATAGAAAGCTATTTTTTCATTATGTTTTTGTTTTATGTACATATAATTTATTTAGCCAGTCCCTTATTATTTTTTCCCCTAAATTTTCAACTGACAAATAATGTTCCTATGAATATCCTTTTACATATCTTTGTATATTTTTCCATTTTTTACCTTTGATAAATTTCTGAAACAGAATAATTTAGTTAAGATTGTACGTATTTTAAATTTTAATTGGTATTTCAAATTAACACCTATAAGTTTTACTATAAGCTAAATTTCAGAGTAAATCTTTTCACCTTCTGTTACCTACCTTGGTATAATAAACTTTTAATTTTTTTTCTCTATCAGAGAGAATAAAAAACTTCTTGTGACGGTGTTAATCTGAAATTCTTTTACTTTTAATATAATGCTATGTTTCTTATGTTTATTAACATTTTACATTTTCTTTTTTATAAATTACTTGTTAAAGTTTCTTTGCTAATTTTTAAATTGTTATCTATTATTTGTTTATTGATTATAAAAAGCTCTTTGTATAGTGAAGTCAAACTTTTCCTTATGATTTATGATTTGGAGGTTTGCTAAGACCCCCTTTCTCAAGATGATAAGTAGGGTAATTTTTAATTAAAAACAAAAAACTAGGAATAAAAGGTCAAGTGAAAAATAAAAAAATAATTAGAGATTTATGGACAAAATCATACACAATTAGAACAGATTGTAGAATGGTCTCTAGAAAAGGAGAAACTTGCAATTTCAAACCAAAATAGAAATGAGAACTAGAATATAAATTGGATGAGGGGAGTGACCTTTGTCCCGTTCACTGCTGTCCCCCCATAGCAGCACCTGGAACACAGAAGTTGCTCAATAACATTTTTGTAATTAGTGAATGAATGCATACATCTAAGCTTGTATAAAGGAATATATGAAAATTTGAATTATTAGAACTCTCAAACTCAGTATTAATCAGTATTACAGTTGAGATAGCAACAGCACCATTACAGAGGCAACTCTCCTTGTCACTGTGAAACTGGTAATTGAAGGTTTCAAATTCATTTTGAGGCACTGATTGAAGATTCCCAATCTTCCTGTTTGTAAGGACATTAAATCTGTTCCTCTTATAAATTTAGTCTTAGAATAGTATAACTCCTAAGGAGATTTAGAGAATTGGAAAAGAATCAGCACTATGCTAAGGAGTTATGGAAAAATTGGGCTGGTCATTAGAATATTTATTATTTAGTGATTTATTCTCTAATGACAAAATTGTCTTCTTTTGAGATTCTTGAACAAGTTTCAATATCTGATAAAAATGCAAAGTGCACTGGAAAAAGTATAGAAGTTTATCTAAAGAATTAACTTATTTTTAGAAAAGGCAGGTGAAAGAAGAACATTGTTTTAATTTTAACCTATTGTTCAATCATCCAAAGATTATTATACATATTTATGCCTAAATTCTGAGTTCTAACTTATGGAAAAATACAGTAACATTCCTTTTTTCTGTTTTTCTGTTTCCGACTTTTCTTCAATGATAGAAAATGGCTTTTTAGAGGCTGTGTTCTCTAGCATGTTTTCCCTGAAAGAAAAATCTTTTTTTATTAGTATAATAGCTAATTTTAATTCTATGTGAGAGAAACCCCTTTTTCTTTATATGTTTTTTTATATAGTAATGTTTATTTCCTATACAAACTCACTAGGATGTTTTATCTGTTTTATATCCCATTGAATTCTCCCTGAAACTGCACTAGTTTACAATAATTTTATTACTTTATTAATTAAACGTTTTCCAACAAGCTAGCTATGGCATTTCTTATCATCAAGGGTTCCATTAGTTTTTAATGGTGTGAGACAAAATTACCATTTACCCACATGCAATTTAAGAAGCATCATTAACACAGGAAAAGCACCAGGTGGGATTTCTAATAGTTACTGTTTCTCATTTTTGTTTTTATTTAAAAGGAATCACTGGTTTTGAGTTTTTTTTTTTGTTGTTGCTATATTGCCAAATCTTCACTTGGATTTTATGATCGAGATAATTTAAAATAATGTTCTTCATTTCCTTAGGCACTACTCAACAATATTTTACTTATGTGCACACAGCTTCAGTCTAGCACTTTTTTCTACACAGTCGGGTGAGTGTTGTCTGCACAGACAACAGAACAAAGAGGGATCTTCATGAACTCCATCAGATAGTTCGGCCAAAGGTTTGGCAGTGCCAGGGGTTTGGCCATGAACTGTCTCTGTTTTCAGAGAAGCTCGAACACCAGGACTAAAAAGATCCAGGGGTCCTAGAAACCAAAAGAAACTCTAGGACTCTTGCAAAGTGGACACTCATTTATTTTTTCCTGCAGATCATCATATGAACTCTTTTCAAGAGTTCACACGGCATAGGTTAGATAATGTTTATCCTCTTGCAGACTGGAAAGTGCTCATTTCTATAAAATGAATATAAGAGAATTAAGCAGGAATATTCAGGCTGTGAAGTCTGTAATAACATAGATACTCTCAGAAGATTGGAAAAACACTGATATCTTGTAATTCTCTGTATTGTGAGACATATAGAATATAACACAAACCCCTATAAACTCTCACTAAAAGAAGAGTCTATTCATTTAAGCCTTCATCAAAATTTGTATCAGACATTAACAAAAACCAAAACAAAACAAATCCAGATTTGCAAAAAAGGGTTATAAATCTATTTGGGGCAATTATTTCAGCTTTTGCCTTTATTGGACAGTGACTGTTCTGCCATATAAAGGAATTTGAATAAGAAAGAAAAATCAGTTTCACAAAGTTAGGGTCTGGATAATACTTAAACTCTTGGACATAAAATAGAAAAATTTAGTAAAACTGACTAGTATTTCAAGATTTTTTTCATGCAATGGTAGGATATATTAAACAATATTTTAATCACTTGTCTCAGGAAAGACAGATTAAAACATCTTTAATCATCTCCTAGAAAATGTTCTATAAATTGTATTAGATCTGAATAATCTGCTACAAAAAATGAAGGGAAACTGTTGACCTGATAATTTAGCCTGCATGTCTTTTCTTTCTTTCAAGTGGTTTGTAAATGAATGGATGGATATTTTGAATTTAGTACATTGCAGGGAAATGCTGTTTAATCTACTTTCAAATAGAGTGGTTTATTTTGAAATATTTTTATGTGAAAGTGTTAAATATTAACTCAGTTCAACAAATATTTATTGATCATTTATTATAGGTTTCTTGTAAATTAAGTATAATATATTGGTTAGTACATCACATAACATAAAAATGACTTGTTTTATTATAAAGAGAATTGCTGTAATAAGGGAGTTTTAAGCAAAAAGTGAAGAGGGAAAAGTATGAATATAATAAAATCTAAAAGTGGACATTTTTATACATAAGAAGAAATTCTTTACCTTTTAGAGTAAGATATTTTATATAAAGCCACATCTACACTTCCCTCTTATATCAATCTACACTTTTATTTAATTTCCCTATACGTGTCTGTAAACAGAAAATAGTCAAGCTTATTTATAACAGTATTGTATTTGTGGGTTTTTTTTTGTCTGTACAATAATCATATGGTAGAGAGTTCTCCTGTTAATATTGTACATCAATTCTATATTTGTGTTGTCTACAAAAGGAAAAAAGTCAAAGTAACAAATGGGCTTCTGGGTTGCATTTTCTCTACAGTATTTCTCTATCTTGATTTTGACCTGCATTAGTTATTAAATTTTAAATGTGTCACTTTGTCCATCACTTTGAGAAATGTTACTTGGACGAATTTCTTTCAGTATTGGTGTATAGGAAGAATCATTCTACTAATTCTTCTTTGAAACAGTTATTACATAGTTTATTGGAGAAGTTGCATTTATTTGGCTGGCACTTATGAACGCTAGATTTCCAGGGATCCAGTAAAACATTTTTGGTGCTGCTGGATTCCTGGGGTTTGTTCTATCTCCATTCAGTATGCTTTTATTGTGCTTGAAGCTGACAGAAAATTGCTATAGCCAATCACCAAAAAGTGCTTATTTTTTTATGATGTTTTATTTTCATTGCTCAACATTAACATAATGAAAACTTTAGATTTTTCTATTAAAACAATGCAGTACATGTGAAGTGTCATGATGAATGACAATTTCTTCTGATATACATTTTGGTGCCTGTAAAATAAAGATTGACATTAGAGTTTCCTGGATTATACACTCTCCAATTTTATTTAGAGGCTTTATGAAAGCAAGCACATACTACACATGCGTGTGCATGCATACATGCACACACACACACACACACACACACACACACATCTGTGTATGTTTAAATAGTATTCCTCTCCAAAAGAAAAGTAATAAAAATGACTTTTTAGTACATTGCTTTTCCTATCATTCAACTTCCATTGCCAGAAGAAAATCTGCCCTTATTCTTTTGAATTGATATCTTCTGTAGACTGGAATGCCTAGTAAACATGACTTTATGTCTTTGTGGATTCTCAAGGGCAGTACACTTGGCATGAGAGAGATATTTTGGAAGCAATGAACCATTAATAAAATGACTTAATTTTGTTTTGTATGGATAGCGTAAGGTTGGTGAACTATACAAAATTTCTTGAGTTTACCTATGATGAGCTTTAACTGCTTTTGTTTTGAATCATTTTTTAATAAGATGACACATAAATTAAGATATAATAATGATTATATGATTAGGCAGGGAGAACTGTGTCATGAAAGTTTAAAATTAAAATCCAAACGTTGTGGAATGAAACTTTGAGACAACTAAGTGGTAGATGCCAAAGAAAAGAAGCAGAAGCGTTGGAGGGATGAGGGCCTTGCACATTTGCTGTTATGTAGCACATCCCTTGTTTTCTGTGTGCATAGTTTGGGAACATGATTATACACTTTCCAGAGCAGGGCACACTCAAGAGAAGAAAAAACCAAAGTGGCTTAGACAGAAAGGGCCTGAAATGAGACACTGCTTGTTTTCCGTCTTGTCTCCAGTATCTCTAAGTGACCTTTGGCAAGTCATCTCTCCTCTCAGATTTGGTTAACTTTTCTCGTCTTTGAACAGAAAAACGGGGTTAGATTGTTGTAAGGTTCACACTGGACAAAACAACAAGAATTCTTACTACGGGGCTGGGCAAACAGTGCTATTCAATGAATGGCTACTATTTCGTAAGGCGTGTTTATAACTCCAATTCCCAGGAAAGACATAGAGATCAAATTGGTGACTTGGTTTCTGACATTTATTTATTTATCGAATTCAATTACATATCAGAAGTTTGATAATTAAATCTATTAATTTTGGAAATAACAGCTGACATTTATTATTTGCTATAAGCCTGGCATGGTGCTAAGCATGTGTGCCTTAATGCCCTTGGTGCACATGTATACACACACACACAAAACACAATACACACACTCTTACATCTATAACCTCATTTTATTCTCTGCCAACATCTATTATGTAGGTACAACCTTATCACCACGTTAAATATGAGGAAATGAAGGCCACAGAGGTTAAGTCTCTTGTCCAACATCTGATAAAAGTAGGATTCAAATCCAGGTAGTCCCAGAGTCCACATATTTAACATGCGGAAGATAGTGCAGACTGAATGTTAAATAAACCCAAATAATTCATTTCAGTGATGAGTCAACAAGAAGTTTATAGCACTGGGAAAGATGAGTCAACAACAGAAGGAAAAAAAATCCAGAGAAAATGGTACTTGGTACATTGGAATGAAGGATAATCTGCAGAAGGTAAACGGTCAGGAGAGATTTTCATCATTTTTAATGTATTTGCAATGACCATGATTTATATTAAAGTTTCTCTTCTCTGAGGCTCAGTTGTCTCAGCTGAAAATGAGCTTCTTGGACAATTGAACTCTAAGATGCCTTCTATGATTCTGTTCTACATTTCTTCATGAGTTCTTATCAGCTACAAAGAACAGTTTCCACTTTTCCATGTATGGTTCAGAGAAGATCCCAAATAATGTTTGATCATCTCTAGTCATATCTTAGAGCTTTCAGTTAATAACTGACTCCACTACCTCAGCACCCATTTTCTAAGATGTTAAGAGGAGTTTAGTGGTGGTGGAGAGAGGAAGAGACTAAGACACTTAGAGACCAAGGGGACCCCTCATTAGCAGTAGAAGCGAATATTGACATATGTTGGCAGAATTCTTTCTCATATGCAAACTCTTCTGTGAATATCCAACTAGAAAATCCATGTAAATGGAATCTTGTCAGATTTAATATTTTAAGCCAGCAACCTATCATTTCCTACTGAGAATTGAAGGATTGGCTAAAACAGAATATTTTAGCCCTATTTGAATGGTTAGCTTAAGTCTCTGCCTAGAAATAATGTGGTAATCAAAATCTTGTCCATTGAAGCCACCTGTTTTTTGAGCTTTAATAGCAGCCTCAGAAATTGAACATTTTATTTTGCCTGCACAAGCGGCATTATACAAGGTGGAAACACAGTGACAGACCTTGTGAATGTGGAGCCTGGAGTTTGGAGAAAGGGGCACTCGGTGTGTTCAGTACAATCCGGTAAGGGAAGTGGTTAAACAGACCCAGAATCACACAACTCAACTTGTGCTCAAGGTCTGGGCCCAATCTTTGAGAGTATCTCTAAGCCAAAGTTTCCCAACATGGTGATAATTCCTGGCACGTGCTGTGAGGTAACACATGGTGTCACAGACTTTCCTGAAGAGTAAGATGATGTCACGGAAGTGCCTTGCAAACTGTAAATCACAGATGTTAAGTGGTTCTGTGGCTGGCTTCATTGTGAGAGGGCTTAGGTGAAGGCACTTTTATACAACAGTAGCAGCATTGCCAAAATAAAATCTCATAAAAGCAGAATAAGTGTTCACAGAGATCTACAAGCATAAATAACACAACAACACACATCAGAGTGTACTGGAATTTAGATGCTAGAGAGGTTATAAGGGGTCAAAGAGGAAAGTTAGCAATAAAGTCAGCCAAGGTACCGTTCTGTATCTATTAAGTTAGATTAATATTTTAAAGGATTGGAACTGTGAGGAATGAACTAATTAATATCATTTTGGGAAATAGAAATGTAGAAAACATAAGTACATTGGAAAGTGTTGAACATTTTAAATGGCTGAAATTCTAAATGCTTAGCTACATATTTATACAAATTGCCATAAACATTACTTTCAATTGTGGTAGAAATTACCTTAGAACATTTTAGTGTCTTTTTTGTACCTTGAATAACTATCTTAAGCACTTGAATAGAGGTCAGGTAATACATTAGCTCATCTCATTGGTGGACTTTACTGGTCAAGTATCTTAGATAGTATTAAGAAAAGAACCCCAGAGTGACTTTGTGGCAGGGTTTCTTGGTGCTATTGACGTTATGGACCATGTAACTTTCTGCGGTGGGGAGTGGCCTGTGCACTGTACAGTGTTTAGCAGCATCCCTAGTCTCTACTCACTAGATACCAGTTGTACCTCTCAGTTGTGACAACCATAAATATTTCTAGATATTGACAAATGTCCTCTGGAGGGAAAAAATCATCCTCGTTTGAGAATTACTCCTGTGCAGTGACAACTTTCAGTTTTCATTACTCAGAATTCCAAAATTTCTATGTTATTAAAATGAGTCAGAGATATTGTATTATGAAGAATAAATGTGTATACATTTAAATGCTTTGTGTTGCTGACATTTTGCATCTTTTACCAACTGTCTTTTTTTTTGGTCATGAAGGTGCACTATTCTCTCTATGGTTAGACAAGGTACTTCTGAGGGATTAGGTTGCTTGTCTTTTTGTCTTCTATCTCTGCAGCCTTTTACATTTTCATCTACCTTCTGTATTTCATTATATGTTCTCAGGTGACTCCCAAAGTAGATAGAAATTGTGGATGCTCGTGAGATAGCCATGCTTGGCTGTCTCACCAGCACTTTGAAATGATTATGTCCCTCCCAAATTAATCCACATCCACATCTGCATCTACCTCTGACTTCCTCTGTTTTTTCTCCCTCTGTCGATGGACTGATTGATTAATTGATTGTTGTTGCTAGCTCACTGTCTTCTATATACCCAGGTACTTCTAAGGGTCAGCTTCATTTACTTCTTTGCCTTCTCTGCTAATCAATTTCCAAGGCTTATTATTTCTAAGTCTACAGCCTCTCCCCTAATTATCCATTTCAACCAACACTCTCTCTAAGAAATGCTACTCCCCACTTCAGCTTTTTCTGAGACAACTATTATTATCTTCCACCTTCCCTTCCTGCCTCTGGTCTTTTTATATAAGGTATACTTTGTTTGGTTACATTAATATCCCTGAAGCATTCCCATCCCAACAAATTCTTTAGCCTTCTAGAAACTAACTCTAACTTACTTCTTCAATCCTATTTCTTACCACTGGAACTAAAAACAATTTATCTGTATCCTGCACTTCTTTAGGACTTCGTTTCTTAATTTCTTCAAATACTGCCATTTGCTTTAAATTGGATTTTTGTGTGTGTGTGTTTGATCATTTAGACTAACACTTGAAAAAGAAACACACATCCTCTTTAATGTTCAAAGTATATACAGGAACCTGAGAATCTAGAACTTAAGTAATCTAAAGTTACTTTAAAGATTATTTTAGAGAACTACAATATGCAGATGGTTATAAAATACTTTACGTGGAATTCATGCATCCCTGTTGTTGATACTGTTTATTTTGCTTCTTGGAATTTAACATACAGCAGGCCTTCTTTACCTCCTCATCTTATGGTGGGACATGAATATGTATATGTAGTTTCCATATTTAAAAAATGTGCATAAGTCTTAATCTGCATTCCACTTCAATGGGTCTTAAAAATACTTGCTTAAGAGAGGCTTACTGTACAAAGGTCAAATATGGTGATAACATAGAGAATGAGAGAGACATGATTATTTAGTGGCACTTATTGCCACAGGCATTGGTCCATTTATTGGAGGACTGTGAGCACGTATTGAACTTGTTGTTTGCTATCAAGAATGCTGAAGCAGTTCCATGGGAGAAGGTCTTGGCTTGAGCCCAGGTTGATAGTAAATGTAGGCCATTACTAGTTGATGTCTGTTCGATGGTCTGTATGAAATGAGTTGGTGGTCTCAGTCCAGTTATTAGAAGACAGGTGTCTACATCTCAAAACATCATGACAATCGGCGCTAATTGGCATGTTTGTTGGAAGTCTCAGCAGAGAAGCAGAGGGATAAATGGGGGAAAAGGAGAAGCTGTTGTTACCTAAGATAAAGAAGTCTTTGAGGATGTAAGCGGTAAATAATTACCTACTGCTCAAAGAACAGTATTTTCAGGAGATCTAGACATTTCTAACATTGAAAGGACTTTTTTCAGTTATTTGTCCATCATCTCTCTCTTATCTTCCTTGCATTTTAGAACTGAACATTTGGTCCCACTTTCTCCTTTCTTATCTTAGGGAACATGTTCTGGGATGCAGAACCTCTGCTTGGGTAGCCACCATATTCTTTTATCAGTTGAACCTCAGACTTCATTTTCCTGGTTTTCTCCCAGTATTTATGATTCCTCAGTTTTCATGCACATACAGAGCTGAATATATTGGTTCAATTGCTACCTGTTAATGAATTTTTCTTCTCTTCTGTACTTTACTTGGTGACTAGAATACACGTTTCTTATACTCTGCTGTCTCCCATACTGTTCTGAGGTCTCTGAGATAGGGCCCTTGCTTGATTCACTTTAGCATTCCTGTAGTGCACACATCAGGTACTCAATAAATGAATGAAAGAAAAAAATGAATAAATGAATGAATGCATTTTTAGCCTCTTAGAGACATATAACCACATCTAGAAGTGAAGGAAGAAGTAAATATGAAAGAGACAGGGTCTAAGAGACAGTGGCAGGAAGTCATCATTCTATTCTTCTTGGTGCCTTTGACATTCTCCCACTCTCATTTTGACTGATTGCTTAGTGTTCTAATCTATGCAAGCCATCTTATACAATTGCTTTGTAATCGGCATAATTCAGCTTTCTAGCTGAGGAGCCTGCTCCGATATGTGTCTATAAGGAGGATTCCGTTTTCTCTGTTAGAGTTTATAATTTCACCACTGCTATATCCAGTGTTTTACATTTCATGTGAAATAATAATTTAATGAATGTGATTTTGATGATTTTAGCCAATAAAATTATTTAACACAAAGGGGAGAATTTCATAAATATGAGAAACCGGGACTACATTTTGGTACTGCAAGTAAATATATTAGAACTGTTTTGCTCATGTGTATTAGAACTGGTTGAATGTTTCTGACTGTTTTGCTATTTTTAAAATATAATTTGTTATTAAAATGTGAAATAGTACTATTTTTAAACCTATAAACTAAAAATAGCTTTCAAAATGTTTCAAAAAGAGGGGTTTGATTCTTATTTTGATTATTTAGTTGAATAGATCACCAATAGTTAGTATAGGATATTAAATGGTGAATATAAATTAGTATATGTTGATAAAATATGTGATGAAGCACATAAACAATAAAATCTTTTAATTATGAAATTATTTGTTATAATTTTTGACTAGTAAAATGCTTTCCCTTTTTCTGTATCTACATGTGAACTTTGACTAGAGTATTGCCCTTTTTGTGAGAAAAAATGTATCACATGAACACTGATTAGAAACAACTTCACAAGTGCGAAAATTTTAATATCAAGACATGTTTCTTGAGTTCAACATTACTCATTTGTTTTGAACATTAGACTGCCAAATAAACAGAAAATCTTTACAAATCCTTTTAGTATTAGAACCAAATAACCCTGGTATTAGTTGTCAGGAGTATGCTGTGTCTTGGTGGGAATCACCGTTGCAGAGGATTTATATAAGGGAGGGCAAAACAAGATCCTCAGGTTTGTGACATAGGATCATGCACATTGGAAATCAAGAGAAATCAATTCAGATATTGCAATCTTCAATAGCAAAACAAGAAAACACAGAGCTACCACTGCACTTATTTATTCTTTAATCTCATAGGTAGTTTAAAATATCATGAATTGTTTAAGTATGAACTAAATGATACATATTAGGTGGGATTATTACCAATATTACAGCTTAGGGCAGCATTCATGTGTGTATTAGTGCTCTTAGGTAATTCAGACCAGTTTCAAGCAGTCAGTTTCTGTTAAGCACTTACCAAAAATTATTTTCAGGAAAGCAAATGACATTTCAAACTCAACAGAGAATTTCTATTAACAAGAAGCAATTTCTGAGCTGATCAATGTGGATTGACTATCTGAGGCATGTCAGTATGTTATGCTTTCATGCCTCTTGTTATCATCACTGGAAAACTCTTTGGATTTATATTCTTGATGCTCATTGCAACAGTCTCTAGAAAGTATAGCTTATAGAGTGTTTTTAAATTTCATCTTTTAATTCAGTTTACGGGCCCTCACCTTTAAAGTTTTTACATTCGCTTAAGACATATTTGTGCTCACCTTTCTTTCTGATAGAGTTGTAATTAGTCCTGGGGAGCAGTTGTTTCCAATTAACCAGGAGGAGAAAATCACAACTGAAGTTTTATAACAAATCATTAGGCATTCTGATATCAGACCAGTGTATTATGAATTTCTGTGATAAAAATCTGTTACATATATTTAAAAACAAATTTCCCATTCTCATTTATTTATGCTCATTACATTTTTGTACTTACTGGCATTTCCTGAGAAGATAAATATTTTGGTGTTTTTGAGCGTCCCAAAGGGATAGAATTTCTACTATGTACATACATACCATTTTTCTGTCACTCATTTTATGTCACAAAAACAATAAAATGCAAAATACTCATTCTAACACTGTGGCTTGCACTGAATTGTCACAGCATTAATTTATTTTAAGGTAACACATTTTTAAATAAAGGAAATCCAAGTCTTTTATTTTTTAACCAAAGACAAGATAACTATTTTAATGAAACAATCATGTTGCAGTTTTGAATAGTGGTGATCTCTGCCTCTGTTACTTTTTTCTTAAATAGATGTATTACAATTATAAAAGTTCTGGTTCCTAACATCTAGAATTAAAATACTTAATTTTTTTTGTGTGATTCTCTTTCTCTATGTCAAATAGTTCATTGTAGATACCAGTAAATATATCTAAGTAGTAAAAATGTGCTAAAACTTACTGGTAATCATAAACTCTTTAAAGAAGAGAAAAATGAAAACCGCCATTTAATAGCTTTTGATAAGATACTGCAGCATATAAGGAGATAGACTGTAGATAATTTTTGTATATTTTAAACACGCACACACAGATGTAGACAATATACATATGTTGTGTAGCTCACATTGATACTAATGGAACTTACGTGAGCATACCCAGGTCTAAAAGGTGGGCTCTGAGGGCTTTAAAAAAATTCTGCTAAAGTTAAGAAAGGAAGCTAATGTTTCCCTGATTTTAGAAGTCAGGTCTGACTTTTACAGTGCAAAAAGCCAGCATCATGTAATGAAAATATATCATCAATAGGTAAATTTGATCAATAGGTATGTATTTTTTGTGTTCAGACTTCAGGTAAAAACCGAACAACCTTTAGTTGAGGAAGATTGGTGAATACTGTAATTTTTGTAGGACATCATTAACTAGGTTAAATTATTCCTTTGCTATTTGGGAACTAGATACATTTCTGTAGAGCCCTTCATTAAGTGTGTGTTTGTGTGTTCTGGGGAAGGGGGTGAAAAATAGAGTGGCAGGAGTTGTAAATCAGCAGTTTGTGCAATATGCCTACATGGTGAAAAAATTTATGTACAATATTATACTGTTGTTTTTCAGATATATATATATATATTCCCTCCACATGCAGCAAAAAAGTTTTCTTGATGTCTAATCAAGCAATGGGGTTTCTTCAGATTGGAAGAACTCAGAAAGTTGGTTTTTTTATTCTCCTTCATTTAAGTATTATTTTTTAATTGCAGCATATTAAACATAAAATCTGGTACAATCTTTAAAAATAAATAGGACCTAACTATAAATGGGCCCTGTTGTGTTTTTATCTTTGACAAGCAAGTAATTGCTTCTCAAATTTATCAGTTTGTTTATGCAAAAACCATTTACCAAGCCTAGCTCAAAAGCATCAATTTCATCATTATCATCTTATTAATTTAGCCAAGCTATAACACAGCTGATTATTCCTGAGTAATATCCTCTGCAGCACATCATGTGTGGCAAAACCATCTGTACAGTACCTATTTAATAAATAAACCCTCGGCTAAATGTCTCTGTTTATTGAGAACTAATGTTTATAGAAAATATAATGGAACTCAATAAATAACTCAGCTTCATCAACCTGCATATGAATCAGTGCGAAGAACGCTGACATCATCACCTTTCAAGTACCAGAGAAAGCAAAATTACCCAAAAGAGCTATAGAGTCAATATTAAGGCATTAAAACTGCAATGAAGGCATATTAATGCTTAAAACTTCATTGTTGGCAGTGGAATTGGCACAATGGACATATTTTATAACTCTAGGAATACTTAGGCTTTATGGCTGCTTCTTTGTTGACTGCCTTGCACTTAATGTAGTTTTCCACTTTAAATAAAAAAAACCCTCAAGATCTTTAAAAAAAAAACAAGAAAATTGCTGATCCTAAGCATTCATTTTTAAAATAATGCAAACTGCTGATTCCAATGTTCAGATTTAAGAAAAAAAAAGCCAACTTCTTTAACTCCATGCTTCCTGAATTCATATTAGTAGCAACTAGATATTGTGTGGCAAAGGCCTTTTAAAAAGTCACAAGTATTTTTTTAAGAGATTATTCTGAGTAATATCATTAGTACTGAGAATGTGAGAATGATTTAGTCATTTTGCAAAGAAAAGCCAGCTTAGGATTGAACCATTAGTAATATTCATGCCCAATATAAAAAAGGGCACAATTATTTAACATATACACATTGATTCTCATCACCACACTATTTTAAACATTTGCATTAATAACCTGAATTTTTAAGCTAGTATGAATCCAATAAAGCAAAGTTTTGAAATAATGAAAATGGATCCATTGCTTACAACCTGTTTCAAAAATCTATCTGTCCTCACTTTACTTTCCAGAAATAAGAGAAACAAAATTTGTTCTTATTCAAATCCAAAGAATGGACCTTATTGATGTTTGAAAGCAACTCTATTTTCGTGCCTCAGTACGGCCCAATTTCACCTGGAAGCATACTTGGCATGTAGTTTAAACTCTTCCCTTCTTCCATTGCCCACAGAACATCAAACTTTCACTGAGGCCCTGTCCTGATATAATTTAAACAGGAAAATAGGAGGTGCTGACCTGTTGCTAGGGACATGTGGGCTCATTCTCCAGGCCTGTTTGCTACTTCTACTCATGCAGCTCTGAAATCCACCTGGTTCACTTTTTTCTAGGTGAAAATGGATATGTTCACACTTTGAAGACATTTTTGTAAGGCCACAAGATCTTTGTAAAGCTACAATCAGGGAGAAGAGTTGGGGATATACCTTTCAAATGTCAATCTGAAGGCAGGGTGTTGTTTTTGTTGCCTTTCAAAAACTTATTACAATGTCTCATGAGAGAAAGGGGCAAAGTGTGATAAACCTAGAGGGGATAGGTCCTGTGATCTGTAGACATCAGCCTTTTTGCCTAGATGCTGGATTCATTATGCTAGATGTACAGTTGTGGGGTGTGTGTGTCTATGTGTGTGTTTCAATTTATGCAATGGGCTCTGTGGTTTGTGCAGAGACTACCCATTCCCCAACCCTAGGAGGGGTTAAAGGGTAATCCTAACAGAAAATTCATATCTCCTAAATTAGGCAAATGTCTCAAACAAAATGAATACCACATCAAAATAGCAGAAAGATAGTGAAATGGTGCCAGTAATTGCCTCTTGGGGCAACTCAGCTTAAACAACTTAAAGCTTGCAAACGCTGCACCCACACTACCCAGAAGAACACTTTTGTCCAAGGGTTTAAATTGCAAGCTAGGAAGCCAACAACTCTAAAACCCCTGCTTGGGAGCCAGAGCACACAGTGTGCCTTTGACATATGTCTATAAGAAAACCTGTGTTTGGCATGTCAGCAGTTTTGAATAGCTCGGGTTTGGTGACCAAAGTCAACATCCCACATATTTTGTCACAATCAGACCCAGATCAGCAAAAAGGCTGTTGGATTGACCAAGTGGGTACATCTACTTAAGAGGACCTGTGGTTTAAAAGAGCAGAAAGAAAAGAAAAGGCAGCCAATGCTCTGCATGCTGTCAAGTGGCCTATGCCCAGAGGACTCCTGAGATTAAGCAAAGTAAATTTTTATCTATTTGTTTTGAGTGTAATTCTGTGTCTAGCCTCCCATGGTGTAATCCATAAAGTCATTTTCATCCCATTTTAAGAAATCAATTTTAGATATTTCTGATGAGAGGTGATGTCAGACCTTACCAATTTGAGGCAAGAAATCAAAATACCAATTCCAGTCATCCACCCTGACATGAGTAACAGGGAGGCAGGTGCATCTCTGCGTATGTGGAAGATAGAGAGTATGCCTCCCATAAAATATGAGTGTTTTGGACATACTTGAATCCGTTGGCCTAACATAGCTCATAAATCCACCTTGGTCTAGTCCTCAGGACTCGTTAAGGGAGTAGTCATTTAGCTTATATCTGCTAAGAATTAATACTAGGGACTACTGAATGTGACAGACCACATTTCAAAATTATAATCACGAAGTTCTAGCTGCAAAGATGGGCCTTTCCTATAGGCTGGCCATATTCTTGGAGAAATCTAGGAATTGGTAAATCTGATGTATATCTGTGGAAAATTCCTGGCTGAATAAAGGAGAAAAATTATGAAGTAGGTGGCACATTTTTGACTTTCTTGCATTCTATGGTGGTAGCAACTTTATAAAGAATAGAAAAATCTATAGTTTCAAAGGCAACATTGCAATAAATACCAATAAGAAGATGGTAATATAATTGGTTGATTTAAGGCACAGTAAAATATATTTATCTGTTCATTCATCTAATCATGCAAGAATATTTATCAGGTGCCTACATTGTGCTAGGCAATGGGCTACTATAGTGAACATAAAGAGATACTGTCCTAGTTTCACAGATGGCGCGATCTGGTGAGGAATTGAAAGGTTATAGAAATAAATGCAAAATTCAACTGTGAGAAAGAATATGAGGAACAGATGCAAGATGGAGGTGTTGAGAACATTTCCAGCAAAGAAAATAGCCCCTTAAAACAACCATGGTGGTAAAGGAGTCCATGGTACATGCAGAGAACTGAAAGAATAGTGTGAATGAATAGCAAGAGAAATCTGGGTGCAACGTGAACCTGGAAAATGTCGTAGGGTTTGATGCTAAGAGTTTTGGTCTTTACAGCAATGTTATATTAATCCATATTATTCACCAGAGAACTTATTACTGAGTCCCATGGCAGAAAATATTTGCCATTAGCTGGCACTAAAATACTATTCTCTTCAACTGATGTTTTATTGAACAGCTACCCCATGCAAGGAATGAACATTATTAATATAGTGGTGATGCACATAGGCATGGTCCATGCTGTCATGAAACTTGCATTCTGAGATAACTTTTTTTTAAGTCACAGGGTCTCACTCTGTTGTCCAGGCTGGAGTGCAGTGATATGATCATAGCTCACTGCACCCTCAAACTCCTGGGTTCAAGTAACCCTCCTGCTTGAGCCTCCTAAGTAGCTAGGACTATATTCATGTGCCACCACACCTCTCTAATTATTTTTTTTGGTAGAGATGGTGACTCACTATGTTGCCCAGGCTGGGTTCGAACTCCTGGCCTTAAGTGATCCTCCCACCTCAGCATCCCAAAGTGCTGGGATTACAGGCATGAGCTACTGTGCCCTGCCAGAAAAGATAAACTTCGACTACAGGTGTAACAAGTGTTAAAAAGAGAGAATGCAGGGTTTATGACAGGGGAGTCATTTTGATGATGTGAGTTGGGGATGACACCCTACAGAAGTGATTTAAGCTGTTGTGTGAAAGATGTAAGATGTCCACTATCAACAGTGAGAAAGTGGTAGGAGGTAAAGAGAAAGAACAAAGGGCTTCAAGCCTTAGTGACTATTTATAGCTGAATAGTGAAAATCAATATGATTTTGTTACATGCTGGACGTGGCAGTTGCCTTTTTGACATTTTTTCCTGTGAACCTTCAGGAATACATGAGTTTTAAGGAGTGAGGACGTCTTTGTGAAATATCTCATCACAATACACACGGTTAAACCTGGATCAGGTCCCTCAAGCACACTGCAGTCAATGGCCACTCTCGCTTTTCAGCCGGGTTCTGTGGTAGGTATGAATATGAAGGCCTGAGACCGTGATCTTTTTTGACAAGCCATTTTTTTTTGTTGAGACATTTTATTTGGTCCTGGGATCCCAACTAAATCCATGTGCATTCTGCCTCTGGGGTCAGGAGGATTTAAGCTGAGGATGTAATGAGGCAGATAACTGTGACTACCTCTCATTTACTCCTTTCCTCTTATTTCTCTTTTGGGGATTTTCATATGAAAATACATAAGCTATTTTTCTTCCATTATCCTCCTGAGGAAAGGAGGAAATGGAATGAGTTGGAAATCTTGAGCTGAAGCAGAGAGAATTGTAAACTGTGCTGAGATGGTACTCTCTGGTTTACAGACTTCCGAAGGTTTCTAGTTCTCATCACTGTTCTGACACAGAATATGTAGCTCTGACGCTTTCCATAAACTCTGTTCCTCCTGGGTTCAGCTCTTTTGTACCAGAGCTTAGACTAAAAACAATAGCTGTAGAAGGAGGTATTGGAATAACTGGAAATCAATCAAATTGATTGATCAGAATCCTGAGCACTCTGTGTCTGCATGGCTCAGTCACTACTGTACACATCGTAGGAGTGTGTCTTGTGGTCCACATCCTCCTTTGAAAGGGAGTAACGGCACTTCACATGTGTACATGTTTATGGCCTAGCATGTCCCACTGTCCTAGGCCTTTGTCTTAACCCATGACATCCATGGTTTCTGCTTTCTGCTAGTTGACTGAAAAGAGATGGTCATATCAATGCATATAGTAAATTGACTGTGGCCCAGGTAATCAGAAGTCTTGAAAAAAATAACTTTAAGAAAAAGACATATTTTATACAACTTTTTTTTTTTTTATTCAAGGCTTCTTAGTTTAGTGAATACTACTTGCTACTTTTAAGAGTTTTCCATTTCATACAACTGTTCACACTGCTGAACTGAGTGACATGGGTGCCACTTTTCTTGTGGAAAGGAAAAATAAGATGTACCAATATTTTCTGACATTTTTGATAAAATGTACAACGTAGTTTAGTCCAAGAAGGCATTTCCTACTTAATGCATTTTAAAATACTTGTGTTTATTTTTACCTCTTTCCTATAAATCTGTAGTCATTCCGGCAAGCTAAGTAATAGGCTTCCTAGTGGTTACTGCTCATTAAAAGGGAAACACAGGTTTGACTTGAGGGAGAGGGCTTAGGTGAGAAGAGCCATTTCTTATACAGTGATGGTTTTCACACAGTATGGTGATAAAAGCTCAATGGAACTACCCTGGGTCATTCCTTCATCATCTTTCGGTGTCATTTTTGTTTCTTCATTTGCTGATAAAGTGTATTTTCTAATGCCAAAGACGGATTACTCCTGCTATACCTGAACTGAAAATATAAGGGATGTATCAGGTGCTGTTGTTTCACCATCAGCTTAAGCCAAAATAAGATAAGTATTTAAAATAATTCATGTAAAGAAAGTCGAACTTTGTTAGCGTCTCTGTGATTTAGAATTCCAATGAGGAAAAGAGCTGCCAGGTATAGAGTTGATATTACTTTTTAATAGCATCTGCATAATTTTCATTTGTTTGTCCTTCATGTGTAAGAAAATATCAAGAACATGCCTTACTTGTAGGATAAATCTCACCTACTTTTTTTTTTTGGTAATTTTGGCTTGCTTATTTGGAATGCAACTGAGTCTAGATAGTATAGTTATACTAATGTGAGCAGTTTGGTTTTGAAAAAAGTCATTAGAGAATGGTCACCAATTAGTTGGTCAGAATGTTCTCAGGGTGATACAGTAAGTGCTGACCGTAGTTAACTTCATTAGCTGACAAACCATGAAACCTCTTGGCCATCTAGTCCTGTAGATATAGTATTAAACTAAAGACCACTAATGCATGTATCTGAGAACTATGGGAAAGCTTTTGTTGACTAAAGGAAAGTTTACAGCACAGTCAAGAGGTCACCAGTGAAATTATTACTTCATCCATTAAGTTATATGTTTTTATTAGGTAAATACTTTGTAAAAATCTCTCTGGTTAGTGCTAAGGAAATCTCCAAGTTAATGTTAACAAATTCACCAAGTTAATGATTTTCAACCATATTATACCCAATTATCCATTACAAAAATATTTTTATGATGCCCAATATAGTAATCTTGAATGAAATTAACAGATAATACTTACTTGTGCACATCATTGAAAGATCTGTGATGTTGTAACTGGAAAATATAGGAAATATAAAAGGGAAGTATATGATGAGATACTATGTATGTAATCTGTAAGTGCTCTGACACTACCAGTAGATGGAAATACACACTGTAAGTCTAAATTGCCACTTAGGTGTACAATTATCCCTCCTGAGAACCATTCCAGGAATCAAGGAGTTTCCAATGGTCCGGAAATATGTCTATTTTATTCTTGTTATACATCAGTTCCAAACATGGTATTTGGCATGAAGTAAGTGCTCAATAAACTCTTATACAATGAATGTTGAATGAGCACAAGAAACAAAACAAAACTTTCTTCTGCTAGAATTTATCTTCTGGTTAGAATGTCAGGTCAGTTCAGTAACACACAAAACGAGAGTTCCTCGGTTCTCATGCATCCCAAACTGGGTGCGTGGTGAATGCCGTGGAGAACTTGAGGATACAGGCATCCACCTTGAGCAGCTGTGAGCTGAGAAGGACTGCTGTGGTCTCAGGTCATCCCAGCAGCGAGCCAGATATGCACCTCAACCGCACTCTGCTCAGTGCACTTCTGGGCCTGGGGCAGGTCCAGATGCAGGGGACAGACGAGTTAATAAGGCCCTGTGCTCCTGAAACTATAATTTGAGGGTGTTTCCAACCTAAGAATGTGTCAGAAGCCCTTCAGGGATGGTTAAATGCATATTCTCAGGCCCCACTTCAGAGATTCTTATCTGCATTTTAACAAATTTCAGAGATAAATTTTGATGTAAGTGGTTCATGAGCCTCACTTTAAGAGACATCAAATGAGGTGGGCAATACACCCAAAATGTGCTCATTGTGAGAATTTTCAATATTTGGGAAATGAATGGCAACCATGGATGAATGTTGAGAATTCTTTTGAAAGGAAGTTTCTTACATTCATTTAATACATCAGGTGAATGCAAAAGATGAGAGCGTATGTTTTTAAGACTTCATTTATAAGACTGATGCTGTTTGTAAGACATGATTGTTTTAGTATTCATGTGGTAGTAAAAATGGTCTTGATTATAGGGGGTGCAATTGTATTTGTTTTTCTTTTGTTAGTATTACAGATGGAAAGGTAAATGAAAATACACTGAGAAGTATAAAATGGTGTAATAAGACAGCTTTTAAGGTTTCTGATGTCTTGTAACACCATCTTATACTGAGATGATCTCTAGGATAAATAATCTCCTTAGGTTAATATTTTATTTTTATGTACCTTGTATCTTTTATGTACCTTGTCTGAAGTTTTTAACTAATTAAACTGTATGTCTTAAAAACATACACAAGTTTATTGTCCACCTCATCTTTTGGATTTATAAAATGAATGTAAAAAATTTCCTTTCAAAAGAATTCTCAACATTCACCCATGGTTGCCATTCATTCCCAAAATACTGAAAATTCTTATAAAGAAAACATTTTAAGTTTTTAACTATAATCAAGTTTTAAACTATAACGAAAATCAGAGTATATCTCATGATACAAATTTTTTTAGTAGCATATATCTGATGATATTTTTAATATATGTAGCTACCTTAGTTACAGAGAAACTTACATACCAAAGACTAATACAGGTTTTTTGACTGTGTATGTTTGAATTCATTTTTAAAAAGATAATTGAGTGAAAGCAGAATAAAAGACTTTCCAAGTTTTATTATGTATATTTAATAGCTCAACATAAGGGGGTGAATGGACAGTTACTCTGTAGATGAAGAGCCATAGCTGTGGATAATTCCATTAAATCTTCCTCTAGGCAAGGGAACCCACCCCCACTGATGCCTCCACATACACCCATGCCTCATTTTCATGAAAACAAATCAACCAGTCAACCAAAATAATACTAATTTTGAATTATCGATTATTAGCATTAGTTACAACCATATTCAAATTAATCACAAATTCGCAAAAAGCAATCAATTCATAGGTCAATTAATAGCTTTGTCTACATGATGTTAAACAAGGGTTTTATTAATATTTCTGAACAGAATGTTTTCTTTTTTTAAAAAAAGACTAATTTCAGTGCTATGAATACCTAGCTTTTTAGAAACAAAATAATTTACAGCGCCACAAAGATGATAGTTTTCTTCTTTGAAAATTAGTAATTCTTTTAGCACATATAAAGTAAACAGAATGATTGAGAAAACAAATGTTCAGTTTGTTGTCTTAAGCTTACAAATGATAAGAAGGTTGTCTTTTTATTATTTGGAGGTTACCTATTTATTCCTTATCTTAATAACCTTAGTCCTATAAGTTGTTAAGATAAACAGAGAGCTAGATGAATCTTAAATGGGATACATATTTACAGAAAGTTTTCTAAAATTTTCTTTCTATGGGGGAAATCTTTCTGCTTAGATGTGCTATTTTGTCGTTGTAAATTCAGTTGGGTAGAGAGTATTCTTAACAACTCCTGATTTGTCCATTTGTTCAATTTGATTTCCTTATTTTTTATTTTATATATGACCACTGAAAAAATACAAAACAAAAATTTGGTTTAATTTTCATTTAGACCTTTTCCAAGGAGACTCAGTAATGCAAATGAGCAAAGGTCACATTTTAAAAGAAACTTCCTCTTTCTTAATGTATTCTCAGAGTGTTGCCAACATTTATAAAGATGACCCAGCCCATGTTATATTCAAATAGAAAAATGATTATAAACATCAACATGTGTAGATTTCCATGGACTTCCTGATGTTCACAGGATGTGTAATACTGAAGAAATGAGACGCTGTTACACACATACAGGCACGCACAAATGACTGACGCAGAGCAGAGTCACGAGCAGTGGACAGCTGTGTATGGGACTGACTCAAACGAAACTGATAAAGTGAAGGTGTGTGAAGGCTATGCCTGGTGAGATCGACCCGTAGTTACACCAGATACAATAACAGGACACAGGCAAAGGTCCCTTCTGCCTCGTGTTGCAGTGAGAGTCCAAGGAAGTTTGGCAAGTAGACCCTGAAGTCCTGTCCAGATAATCCAAAATCATCGCCCATGGAGCTTAATTCTGAATTTCCGCCCCAGACGAAACTCCGATTAAATTCAATGAGTGTTTCTCATTTTAGAAAGTTGTGCATGTGCATGCCATATTCTTTTCTTAGATAAAAACATACCCACAGCTCCTTCCATACAAAACGAAACCAAACACATTTAGAACACATGTAAGCCATTTCTCTATGGAAAGGGCCATTTGTGGTTAACACAGAAAGTATTTATGGTTTCACTGTTAATTGTGGTTTCTTTGTATTAGCCAAAAAAGGTAGCATTTTTCATGTTAGAAACAGTATGAAAGCAATAGCCTTTCTAAAAAATATCTGCATTTTTCTGGGGCACAAGGAGGTAAATGAATTTATGATATCTTCTAAATACCAAAGGAGTATATGTGACATAAAATTGTGTTTTCAATTTGAATAAAAGTTTATTCAGAATTGTCTTAACTGTACTTTTGTACATTTCCACAAGACAAGACTGTGTAATTAACATTGTATAATATTTAAGCCTTGGGCACATTTGATTTTTTATTCATATTTGTTATCTAAGAATAATAATGTTGATCTCTGAATCAATGCTATTCTTGTAAATTAATTCCTTTCTTTTGAAAATTATTAATTTTACAATGTGCACATTTATAAATGTTGATTCATTTACTTAAATCTGTTGGCTGACTTGCCTAATTCCTTCCCTCTGTCTTCCTCTTTCTCCCCTTTTTCTTTCTTCTTTCTTTCTCTTCTTCCCTCCCCTTCTCCCTCCCCTTCTCCCTCCCTCCCTCCCTCCCTCCCTCCCTCCCTCCCTCCCTCCCTCCTTCCTTCCTTCCTTCCTTCCTTCCTTCCTTCCTTCCTTCCTTCCTTCCTTCCATTCTTCCTTCTTTCCTCCTTTATGGATTAAAAATTGAAGAATCATTATATTATTGAAACGTTTTATATTACTAAGAGCATAATTTAAATATTATACTGGATTTTGGCAAGGATTCTATAATGAGAGTGAGTGCATTCAAAAGGTTAATTACATGTAAAAACAGTCCGATTCATTAATTTGAATGTACTGTACATTTTTGGGGCCTATATGTTAATATTTTAAAATAACATTTCCACAAGTGCTGCATTTTAACATCTGAATGCATTATGTATATATTATTAGAAGAGGAAAAGAAGAGACAATTGTGATTATTATGTCAATAACCAGAACACTTAGGAAGATTAATATATCAAGCAGTTTTTTGTAAGTACACCAGCTTTTATTACCTACAGGAAAGAACATATTTTCTAATTTCATTATTATGCAATCTGAAAAATTTTAGAAGAAGCAATATATAAATATTTGATTATATCTTATTAAATTCCGTAAGAAAAAGAAGTCATCAACACATGACCCTAATTGCCTCTTTCTGAGTGTGAAAAACATTCTTTATGAAAATGCTTGGCAGTATAATTTATCAATTTAATCACATACATTTATGTATCTCTCCTGAGTGTATGTGAAATTGAGGCTAAATGAACATTTTATGATGTTAAATGCAGTTTTCCAAAGATCTACATTTCTTCGACAAACATGTAAAAGGCTGTTAATTTGGATAGATACTATTCTGTCCATATCTAAGGATTTATGAAATTTGAGTTTTAACTTAAAGAAATCAAACAGATTTGTACATTTAAATTGCACCAGTATTAATTTTCAAAAATCTCTAATAAAAAATGTAAAGGTTTTGGTATATATTTTGTCTCCTTTCTCTTACAAAAGGAAAATTAAACTTGAATATGTTGTTATACATAAAATTTATTAACTATGATTAGTTTATATACCATATAACTTTCTGCCTCTCAAATACTATTACAATATTTTTATATATTGTGTAATATTGAATATTAGTGTAGTAATATATTTTGACATATATATAGATTTATGTATTTTTAAACTTATTGATAATCATAGAATATGTTTTTCAGGGCTTTTTGTGATTTTTAGTTTGAAAATCATTAGCATTTTAAGTGGTAACATTCATAGCAGGCAAATACTTCTCTGTGGAGTCTTTACAAAAAGAAATAAAACCTCAAACTAGAATTCATTTAACTTTATTTTAATAAATATGTTACATTTTATTTTTGTTGCTAACATCTGATGTAAATCATTTCTGAATCCAGGTAGTTGTTTTTGCACAGAAAAATAAAATGTCTTTTTTACTATTTTCATTTATATTCAAATATTGACATGAAGTAACTAAAGAACAAAACAGACTTTACTAATACATTGTTTTTTCTTTAGTTGCAGGCAATAGGTGGGGAGAGTCAAATAGAAGAAAAGTCAAAACAAAGGTTTTTTATTTCTTGATGTTTACAAATATGTAAAAACAAGAATTCATAGTGCCCATATATTTCCTAGTCTTTAGTGTCACATTTTGTTCAGCAAAGGTTTCTTACCTTTCTTTCATTGATGCCTTATTGAGAATCCTGAAATACTGCAGCTCACGTCTTTCCTCTTCATCTGCTTGCACTGTGCATATCAGACTGTAGGGGGCACTCCTCAGCTACCACAAAGACTTGTGATGCTAAGTCCTTTCTGTGGTCTGAGATGTATTTAATACCCATTATTTTATCAAGGCAGTTAGTTTAAAGAGAATTCATAGTTTATCTTTAAACCATATATAGCCATAATTGAGTAAAAAAAACCCCTCAGGTATCAAGAAAGTAGGCATTTGGATTCCCGGGGATGTTAATAAAAATTTACAAAACTGCATTGTACTTTGATAAATTAGTACTTTTCAGAGCTTCCTTCTTTCTGTTCTTTTCTTGGAGCTCAGAGTGGATTTTATAACACCCAAACTTTATTACTATACCTCAAGCACTGTTGTCTCTTTGCCTTGACGGCTCCCAGAGAGCAGAATGTAGAATGTAGAATGATCATGATTTACGTGTGGGAAGAGGAACCACAGAGTTTTTACATAGAATTACATGCCCTACACTGGAGCTTATAAGCCGCTTATCTTTAATGGGAGTGAAATATTGGATTTAAGATTGTGTGTGGCCTTCTCTCCTCCCTTTCTCTTCCCATCTCCGACAGAATCTACTTGGGTGGCAAGTCTAAGAACCCCTTCCATAATAATGACATAGTCCTCTCACATGGCTGTACCTTCCAGGTTCACATCAACTGTGGGTACAGCTGCTTTGGCTTTTTATAGATTTCCATAGTTACCTCTCAAAGTGACCAGTAACATTAACTGGTCTAACACATTGGAGGTTGACTTTCCACATTCAGCCTCTTACTTGCCTCTGCCAGCGCTTCTGTGTTCTGCTGTTACCATGGCTGTATTCTTCTCACCCTCTCTGAGACCAGCCCCTTCTCCTGGTCGGAGAGCCCCTTAACTCCTCTGGAGCCTGACGCTGGATGCCACTTCAGCATCGCTTTGTCCTTTTCCTTATCATCAAATGTTCCCTTTCTCTGCTGTAATTTCTCCTATCTCTCTTCACACCACTTCTCCCGCAGCCTCTCCATTTCTCAATCCATTTTATTTTGTATTTATTTATTTTTTTGAGACTGGCTCTCACTGTGTTGCCTGGGTTGGTCTTGAATTCCTGGGCTCAAGGGATTCTCCCACCTCAGTCTCCCAAGAAGCTGGGACTACAGGCGTGCCCCCACTGCATATGGCCATTTTTCAGTCCATTTTAGAACAGAACCTCTTAAAGGTCTGTTCGTATCTGATGTCCTAAGTTTTCCACCCCTCCTTCTTTCCTCTCCTGCTCCACTGTTGCTCTCTCCCTAAAATCAAGGACCTCTACGATGCTAAACCTAACAGTCAGTCCTCAGCCCTCATCTTTTATTTGTTTATTTTTATTGCTGCCTCCTAGGTGATGACTTGGTCCTTATCTTAACTGACATAGAAGCAGCATTTCTTTTTTCTCATAGGGATTCACTCCCTCCTCTTTAAACGATTTCTTTCACATGGCTTCTGAATGCCCTCCTCCATCACCACCAGCTCTTGCTCCACTCCTTTCTTTGTTAGCTGTGTCTCAGCTTCTTTAAAAAAAATTTTTTTTTAAATGGAGATAGGGTCTTGTTGTGTTGCCCAGGCTGGTCTCGAACTCCTGAACTCAAGCAATCCTCCCACCTCAGCCTCCCAAGGTGTTGTGATTACAGGCATGAGCCACCACACCCAGCCTGTATTTCATCTTCTTGAACCCTGGGAAGCTCAGGTGTCTCTCTATACTCGCTTTCTAGGTTCATCTAATCACTCAGGCTTCACATACTGTCAATAGTCTAAAATATCCTAATTATTTATTTCCAGCCAGGACTACTTCCCTGAATTCCTGGCATGTGTATTTAACTTCTTTTTTTACTGGACATTGCTATTTGGATGTCCAACAGGCTTCTCAAACTCCATCCCAACCTCACAAAACAAGCCACTTCTTAACAGTCCTTCTCGTCTTAGAAAAGGAATTTTTTCAGGATAAAACCTCAGTTTTAAGACAGTAGTCCAAGCCACTGTCATCATTTCCTGTGTCCATTTCTCCCCACTCCAATACACCCTGACATCAAATCCATAGAGGTTAAATATCAGTTCATTTCAGTCCCTTTCTCAAAACCCGCCAGTGGCTCTCCAGCACAGAGTGACGGCCACAGTGCTGTTAATGACCCCCAGGCTCTACTGGATCTGACCTCCGAGATACCTCTTGGCGTCTTCCCTTACTCTTCTCCTTGGCTCACTTCATGCCAACCACATGTCCCACTTTGCACTTGCTTGATAATCCAGGAAAATCCCTGCCTCCAAGGGGTTTGTTATTTTCTCTTCCTAGAGTGCTCCTTTCCCTGATACCTCTATGACTCATGTCCTCACTTGCATAATAATATCTTTCCCCAAAGTCACCTATGTACTGGGTAGGAGTTCCCTGACCACTCTTCAAAATAGCAGTCCTTGGCCAGGTGCAGTAGCTCATGCCTGTAATCCCAGAACTTTGGGAGTCTGAGGCAGGTGGATTGCCTGAGATCAGGAGTTCGAGACAAGCCTGGCTAACATGGTGAAACCCCATCTCTACTAAAAATACAAAAAACAGCCAGGTGAGGTGGTGCATGCCTGTAGTCCTAGTTACCTGGGAGGCTGAGGCAGGAGAATCACCTGAATCCAGGAGGTAAAGGTTGCAGTGAGTGGAGATCCTGCCACTGCACTCCAGCCTGGGCAACAGAGCAAGACTCTGTTAAAAAAAAAAAAAAAAAAAAAAAAAAAAAGGGCCAGGCGTGGTGGCTCAGCCTGTAATCCCAGCACTTTGGGAGGCCGAGGCGGGTGGATCACGAGGTCAAGAGATCGAGACCATCCTGGCCAACATGGTGAAACCCCAACTCTACTAAAAGAATGTAAAAGTTAGCTGGGTGTGGTGCTGTGCGCCTGTAGTCCCAGCTACTTGGGAGGCTGAGGTAGGAGAATTGCTTGAACCCGGGAGGCAGAGGGTGCAGTGAACAGTGATCACCCCACTGAACTCCAGCCTGGTGCCTGGCGACAGAGCAAGACTCCGTCTCAAAAAAAAAAAAAAAAAAGTAGCCCTGTCCAGTGGACCCTGCATGTCATGCAAGTTTTTGGCTTCATTCTTTTCCATGGCAGTTACCACCCTCTGACTTGCCGTATCTTTCACCTGTGTATCATCTCTTGTGGCCATCCATGTATACGCTCCTAAGGGCAGGGGTTTTGTCTGTTGTGTCTGCTTTTGCTTTCCCAGTGCCCAGAGAGATAACTGACATGCAGTAGGCTCTTTGTAATAGTTGCTGAATGAACAAACCCATTTTAGCATATCATCTGTGAAAGGATTTATGTCCAAATTTGGAACTTGGCCAGGATTTGAATTGTATTTTGTCTTTTCTGTTTTAAAGCTTGCTTTCTGGTTTAAATTAGTTCCTCAAAGTGATGCTACTCTATCTTGTGTTCACAACCTTTGTTCTCTTCAACTGACTTTGAACACATTGGTCTTTTTGCCTTTAATTGATATTGGATGCAATAATTTTTGTTAAAAATTTTATTACAGCATTCAGCCAGACTGTTGAAGATGTAGTAATATTTAGAGGCTTCGCCATCCCCTCTCCTACTTTTTAATGGGATTAGGAATTTTGGGGAGTTTTAGGAAGGTCAGACTTCATGAGGAATTTTTAGTTAAGGATTATCTTTGGGTGTTTTCAAGGACTTCACTTTTGGTAAAATGGTAAAGCTCTCCTGACTTAAACTTTTTTGAGGAAAAACTGTCCTGTAAAAGGGTCCTAACTTTGGGGTATTTGGTGGAAGCAGTTGGCCACAGGCCAACTACTTGTTTTTCTTGCTCTTCTCTTCCTTCTCCCAATACCCCAATAACCTCAAAGTTATTGTGACCATATGGGATCACCTTTAACTATTTCATCTGTAAGAGTAACATGTTTAATTCTGTGCATCAAATTACACAAACAAATTGTGCTATCCTACCTAAGTAAATGTAGAAGAATCTGTGGAAAAAGAAATCAATATTTGTTTAGGTCAAGCATTGTGCTAGGCCTTTTTTATATATCAACTTATTTAATCTTTTCTTTTTCCTTTCTTTTCCTTTTTTTTTTTTTTTTTTTTTTTTTTTGAGACAGGACGTAACACTATTGTCCAGGTTGGCGTGCAGTGGCGTGATCACGGCTCATGACAGCCTTGACATCCCTGGCTCAAGCAATTTCCCCACCTCAGCCTTCTGGATACCTGGGACTATAGATGCATGCCACCATGCCAGGCTAATTTTTTATATTTTTAGTAGAGATGGGGGTCTTGCCATGTTGTCCAGGCTGGTCTTGAACTCCTGCCTCAGCCTACCAAAATGCTGGGATTACAGGTGTGAGCCACCACGCTCAGCCTTAACACAAACATATTACACAAAGAAATTCAAATTTGGAGAAATTGTATAAGCTTCCCAAGTTCTTACATCCAGAAAGTTAGAATACTGGGGCTCAGAGATTTGTCGGTTTTTTAAACTTGTGTTTAAGAAGCTACTTAATTTACTATAAACTCTGAAATGCATTTTAGGCAGTTTTCAGAAAGTATTATGGGTGTATCCTAAATTTCCAGAAAGTATTACTGGTGTATCCTAAATTTTTAAACTTTCTTACATAGCTCTGTGAGATAATGATGATTATTTATTGCACTAGGTCCTTTTGTGATCTTTTGCAGACGTTAGCTTTAATTTTTACAATAACACCAAAACAATGGTGTTATCATCATTGCTATTTTACAGATAAGAAAACTGAGGCTTATAGAAGTTAAGTAATTTTCCTGATGTTAAAGATGCTGATACCTGGGCTTCTATGTAGAATGATACATCAGATTTTGGCATCTTTTACCCCCTCACCTCACTCATACATCTACTCAAATATCATCATATCAGAAGGGCTCCCTCTAAACACGCTGTCTAGAGAGTTCTATCTCAAGACAGTGACCTCTTAGTTTGCTTAAGTTTTCTTTAAAACCGATTACCACCTAGACATTATATGTCTATTTATTTGTTGTCTGCCTTTCCCAGCTAAGATAGAAGCTATGTAGGAAAGTTGTCAATTTTTGCTCTCTGCTGTATCAGCAATGCTAGGATACACAATAGTAGACACACAATAAATACCTGTCAAATGCTCATGAACCAGCATGGCACTGAAAATGTAGGTGGTAAAATCAGATTCATGCGGGTGAGTTGATAAAAGGAGATAAAGGATTCTTTGAACAAAAGCGAGTACAATAGAGAGGACTAGAATGGAATAGAACAGTCAGATAAGAAAGATTGAAGAAATGGGAGAATTTAGGTCTGCTTGAAAACAAACCTTGTGAGCAGTGAAAGGAAAGTATCCTTTTATCCTTTTACATAAGGCAATGGAATTTCTAGAAGAAAGTAATGCATAGTTTTTGCATCTAAGAAGGCTAATAAAACTCTCAGTATCTGTGGTTTAGAAAGGTGATATCAAAGTAAAGGAGAATTTAGAGCCTGGATTGATACTTTGTGGAATAAAGAAAAAAAGAGATTATTTTGGGGGCTACTTATAGGAAGAAGTTTTGGTTGTAGAGTTAATCTGAAGATATGTCAACTACTAAAGACTTGATGATATTTCTAATATTTTATACCTAAAGAAAATGGGACATTCACTTAGTTTTTAAGCAGTTACAGAAAATGAATAGTTCATGGAAAATAAAGGAGGTTTGCCATTGACATATTGTTTTGGGAGTTTTAGTCAACTACTTTGTTTATAAATTTTTCTTATGTCTGTGGGGTGGGGGATAGATTTGAATTAAACACAACATGATAGCACAAAGCAGCCTTTGACTGTCAAAAGCTGGTGCCATCTTTTCTCATTCTCCCCATTCTGGGCTTTTCTATGTTGTTTTCTTAATCTTTTTTTTTCTTTTTGTTCTCCCTTCAAAGTGGTTAACAATAAAAAATAATTATAATAAAAATGATAATAGCTGTTAACATTTGAGTACTTTGTGCCAGGCACTATTCTAAGCACTTCACATTATTCAATGAATTTACTTCTCTTGTTAACTCTAAGAGGTAGGTGCAATTATTACACCCATTTTACAGAGGAAATTAGGATGCAGAGACAGCAAGTCACTTACTAAACGTCACACAGCTAGTGAGTGGCCCAGCCAGAATGACAGGCCCCAGAATGATGGTACTTAGTGGTTGCCAGGGTCCATACCCTTAACCACTAAGCTGCCTGGTTTTTTTCCTGATAACACTATATTTACATTGAGCTTTTAACCTTTGCAAAATGCTGTTACATACACCAATTTTCTGTTTTCTTACCCCGCCGTGGCTTGCCACTGACATTACTCAGCTCCTGCACAACTAGATGACACTTGGCATGAAGGAGCTTTCCTGCCTTGGCTCTCTAGGCACAAGCCATTAAGAAATCTTTGAATGATTAAATGATCATTATTATTTGATCATTTAGCAGAGAAACATCAATCAGAGCCCTTGGCAAAGGCAGCTTTCAGGAGAAGTGTTTTAATTTTTGTTGATAGAACTTAAGCTGATAGAAAGATGTATACATGAAGTCCAAGTGTTAAAACCCAGGTCCTTTATGGTAGGGAGAGGTGCAATAGGGGCTCCATGTGCCCTTTTTAAGGAGCTGAGAAATCCTGAATGTACGGGGTGCATTATGGAAGAATAGAAGAAATACAGTACTTGAAAATTAATAAAAGAGAAGAAAATAACTGAATCAAAGTTTTTAAAAAAATGTCAGGGAATACATTTGAGAATATATTTCAGAGAATAGTGGAAAATTTGGAAATTTAAATGAATAAATATGAAGAAGAAAATATATAATTAATCACAGCTAATCATCCACCCATCCATCCATCCAGTCACAATTTATACACTTGGCAACTGGAGGTTAAAAAGGAAAACAATTAATTTATCAGGAAAGGCATTGCAGGCATCCTGTGAATCATTTACTTTAACAGAATTAAAAAGACATTTCTTTTATTGGAAATAAAATTTTCAGGGCCAGGCGCGGTGGCTCAAGCCTGTAATCCCAGCACTTTGGGAGGCCGAGGTGGGTGGATCACGAGGTCAACAGATCGAGACCATCCTGGTCAACATGATGAAACCCCGTCTCTACTAAAAATACAAAAAATTAGCTGGGCATGGTGGCACGTGCCTGTAATCCCAGCTACTCAGGAGGCTGAGGCAGGAGAATTGCTTGAACCCAGGAGGTGGAGGTTGCGGTGAGCCGAGATCGTGCCATTGCACTCCAGCCTGGGTAACAAGAGCGAAACTCCGTCTCAAAAAAAAAAAAAATTCAATATTGTTATAACTTAATATACATGGACACTATCCCACATACATTATCTCATTGTCAGTCTTCTTGTCTAATATCAAACATGATGCTCTTTCTATGCCTCATATTCAATATTAAGAGAATGCACTGGCTGTGAGAACTGGCGTACACAAATTTAGGTCATGTTTGAGGGGGAGAATGATGACCCAACCTTTATAGATACATACTTATGACTGCTGAGACTATAATCTCTACTCCCTGTAAGTTGTATATATGGTTTGGTCTATGTTGGGAACTTGTCCATAGACAGGTAGATTTCTTTTTCCTTAAGCCCTCCATAGTTGTGAAGAGTCATTTAGGAATATGTAAAGACCACTGTGAAATTAATGCACTGTGAAAGGCATTTGATAATAGTGAAACTAAAATTAAAGTTACCTCTGCCTGGTGCTAAGAGCAACTTATCAACAGAACTTTGTATGTCTTACGAATCCAGCATGTGGTATTAACTGAATATTTGTTGAAGGTTTGGCTATAAAAATGAGATCTTTTCCTGTGTAAGAACAAGCATTCATGCATTCTATGTCTTTTGGACTGGAAGCATGCATTTTGCAATTCTCAGCGTTTCCTCTCTGCCTTTGTCATACCATTTTCTTTTGCACATATACACCATTCTTTTCCTCTTACATAACAGATGTGTTTCTCAGCTCCTTTTCCATGAAGTGGTAGAGTTAGGCCATATTTCTGAAGTTGAGCTTGAGTTTATCCTTACAGAGTTGTTTCTTCTTTTTTGACTATAGTTTTTCCCAGGACAGCATGACTTGGCAGGTATCTAGGAGTGTCCTGAGGTCTGTAGCTTTCTGTTGTGACAAGCCTACATTGAGTATGGAGAGGCACACCTGTAGCCCAAGGCCTCTGTGTTGTTGATCTTCATTTCATTTGCATTAATTGTTTGGGTGAAGGGGGGAGTATTTTTATTTAATTTTTTATTTTTGCCCTCATATATCTAGGACTACAGACCTTTGGTTTTCTATGCATTACAGAACAATAATAGAGGCTTGCTCTATATGACATCATGACAGCATGACTTCAAAATGACAGGTGTTTTTCTTCCATTTAGGAAAAATGTCATCTCCCTTTTGTTGCTCTTCTTCTGAATCCCATTGTATGAAAGAATAGTGACTCTGTTATAAGGCCATTAAGGATAAAGAAAAGTAAAGCTCCTGAAGTAGATGGCCTTATCTAATGTGACCTAACACTGAAATTCAGGTAGGAGAAGGAAACAAATGTAAAATGGTTCCTAGAATAACACAGGGCGGGAGAGAGAGAAAACTCTGTTCCCAACAGGAGGCAATTAAGTGTTTGCTGTATACTATGGGTCCCACTGAACTTTTGACACTTTTCCAAAGGGGAAGGCGGAAGGAAGAATATAAATGGCCACCAAAGCTAGTGGGTGGCTTTGGAATGGGCATCTCATATGGTCTCAATTTAGCAACACTGTAATAAACCAATGAATAGCTATGACATTTTTGGAGGGTTGGTAAAGTGCAACACAGAAATACAAAACACTTTGGAAGCAAAATCACCATTCATCCCAGACATGGAGAGGTGCTAGTCTGACAGAGCCTGTATCTTCCAGTGATATCCAGACTGTAGGCTGAAGATGGGTTTGCCATGGTTAAAATCAGTACTCCAAGACTTGTGTGTTTAAAATGGAAAAAAGACTGGTGGTTGGAAACCTCATTTTTCTTTGTTACTGTTTTTGAAACATCAGGACATCAGCTTGTCTCTTGGGACTGTGCCCAGGAGGTCTAATTTTGCTGAAGGATCCAGTAAAGTCTTTGGAGTTAGTTTAGTATTCTAAATTAGTTATATTTTGATTTTACTTGGATTTGTGGAAAAACTAAAAAAGTCAACATCTAAGAGAGGCAATTCCAGGTTCTTCCTACCTCCCCTGAAATTGTATTTTGGTTGTTATGTTGAACACACAAAAGTAAAAAATATCTCTCTGAAAATGTTCATGCAGCACAAGCAGTTCTTCTTTGAGAACTAACTCATACTCCCTTGGGCTGAATGGCATAATTTCATTCCTAGAAGTATAATAGGAATTTCCTTCTCCTGTTCAGCAATTAGAATGTTGAGATAAATCCTTTCCTTATTGTCTCTGTGGAGTGTAGGTACCTGGAATACTCTATAGCTATTTTTTTGGTATCACCAGTGGAATCAAAGAAAATGGGGAATGAAAGAGAGAAAACAGAATTAGAGATTCAAGCTACAACCACAATCAGTGAAGACGGAAACTCATGAATCAGGAAAGTCAAGAGATGGTCTGGATCTAGGAAACAGAAACTGGAAGTCAAAGTAGAGAAGTGAGTCAGAATCAAAATGGCAATGAACATGAACTAGAAATGGAGATAAAGGAAGGTTTATAAAAGTGACTGAACAGAAATAGATATGCTTTACTAGGTAGATGTGCATGGACTTTGACTTACCTTATCATCTTTCTGACAGAAAAAGGACCAATGACTTCTGGCTGTGGTTTCAGGAGACAGAGGCCCAAAGACCATGCAGTCTACAGCTACACACCATTACCCCAGAGGCAGAGGTTCTAGAATGCTGCAGAGCTTTGATTTTGGAAAGGATGACTATGTTGTGAATCCTTATACTTTCTGTAAATTACATCACCATTCCTTGATCCATGCCATTCGGAAATATGTATTGCAAATTTAATTTGGTTAATTCACAAGTCTATTTTTTACCTGTTCAATTTAATATCGTTCAGATTTGCCAACAAGTGATATGCCAGTTTCCTGCCAGACTACTCAAGGCAAAATGTGAATCATCAGTGGCTAAATGGCTTTTCTTGACATTGAATAAACTTCCAATTTCCTATTTAGCAATGATGCATGTATATAACTGACCTTAATAGGAAAATAAGGTCTTTCTACACTTTATCTAACTCAGGTCTTCACATAATTCTGCTCCATTGTGGACATTTGTGTGTGTCAGTATTGCTTGCTTTATATGGATGTACACATGCATACTATGATATGAACACATGTAGATTTACATATAAAATGCCTACAAATATGTAGAATAAAATGACAAAACTGTTAGCTTGCTCTTTTGCTTTATATTAATTTACTTTATGTGTCCAAGGTATAAGCAGTTTTCAAGTAGAGTTTTCTTAATTATTTTAACAGTTCTTTGAAGTGGGTAATAGTATTCTCATTTTCCAGTAGAAGAAACAGATTTTAAGAGGGTAAGTAATGTTTTGTAAACTCTGATTCAAACTAAGTCTGGTCGTGCCAAAGCCTGTGCTCACTTCCACTGTCTCTCATTGCTGACTTCATTTTTTATTCTTGTTGGAAACATGGATCCCTTCCTTCACTATTGGAACCTATAGACCCTGAATCTAATTATTATTTCCATAATATATTCACTGTATTTCTAATATCCAGAACTGATTAGAGTGGAGGAAATTCTGAAGGTAAACTTTACATGCCAGGTTTATCTTCCAAAAGAATTTTCAAAATATATGGATAATACGTATTAGAAATATATGCCTTTTGATCCTAAAATCGCTGACTTTTTTTTCTTGGTAACCACATCAAAGGTAATTGTTGAGGTTTAGAAAGACAAAAATATTCCTTGGAAAAACAAAAGAAAATTAGCAAGAATTGGTACAAACACAAACACCACAAGAAAACCTTTATAACTATATGCCCTTAAGTATATGTTAATAAATTTAGCAACAAAAATATATAGTCCTTCATGATGTGACTCATTAACAATGAATTTAAGTAGATGGTGGTAGAATATGATGCACTCACATTGGTTACAGTAAATGTGCGAGTGTAGCTTTTCTTTTAGACCAAGTATTAGGGAAGAAAATTGCATACTTGATGTCTGGTGGTTTCTAGAATGCTGTTTTTGTTTACGGGTTGGGCAGATGCCAGTGGTTTCAACAAAATAAGAATAGAAATCATACATTATTATGGAGTTATTTTAAAACAACAGATGCAAGGGAGGTCAGAGAATGTTTTTGTGACCATTGGACATAAAAATGGAACTAGACTCTGAAATTTTTAGGGGCTTAATTTTATAGAAATTAAGTGTTTATAAATACTTAATTTTATATAAATATTTCCCTTGATGCATATATTATGGAGAAACAGCAGATTATTGGAATGTTTGATCTGAAGGTTAATTGAAAACCGAATAGATTTTTTTTTCCCAGATGTGAAACCTAGGAGGTTATTTATTTCAGTGAAGCTAGCATAATGTTAAAATCTGTAAATCTTTTCTTACTTTTTTGAACTTTTTTTCCCCTAGTGCTAATCTCACTAAATCTGTAGATGACATTTTAATTTCATAGAAGCAGCTTCTTAACTCATTTTAACCATGACTGGGTGAGACCTTCTGAGTATTTGGTGATATGTGCACATTTCATCATCACAAGCACTGAGATAAAGTAGTTGTACCCTGTGAAAAAGGATTAGTCACAAAAATTATTTCCAAAAGCAAGTGCTTTTGGTTTCTAGCCCATGGTATACATTGAAAAGGACAACCTTATGGGAAAAATTTATGAAATGTAAGTGGTTAAGAGCTGTTCATAAACTGATGACTCTGGCCACCAGCAGGTCTCTCATGGAATGGTGGGATACCTTGTAAGTATCTTATGGTCCAAGCAATGGGTTACTGACCTGGTGGTATCTTGAGAAGCCATTGACCAAGTTTTTTATGCATTTCTCAATTAATCTACTTACTGTAATGGTTGCCTTCCAGTGACAATAAAGGTTAAAATATAGCATGTAATTTTTATCTTTTGGAAGGATTTCCAAATGTGTGTGGTTATTGCAATTTATCTTTTTCTCTCATTTGTAACACCGTTTCTGAACCATTATGTTGTCTTCCTCAACTCCTTTAACAAATACACATTTAAAATTTGATTTGTCATAGTTTGAGTGCACAATATGACTTCTAACTGTTTCATGTATTTCCTGGTTGGGTCATTCGGGTGAATGGGATGATTTTTCCCCCTCTGAAATCTGCTGTGTCTTCTCGACTTATCTGTGGATAAGTCAGCAAATGGCAGTGCTGTCCTATCGAACTGGTTAAGGCCAAGTCAGGGTTTTCATGCCTTAATTCATTCCAGCCCACTACCCCAAACTACCAGAGTGATTGTCCTAAAAACAGAAATCTGATTAAACCATTGATTTCATTAAATGTCTTCAATAGGCTTTAGAAAATATAAATTCTTTTCCACAGGGTATAAAATCTTCATCACCTGGCTAATAACACTGGGCTCATCTCTAGCAGTCTGAAGAACTGGCTTTGACTGCTCTGAGCTACCATAGGACCAAAGCTATCCTCTTTGTGCCGCAGGGACCTGCATTGATGTAGCTGCTTAGCAGCCTCTGCCAAGGTGAACACAGAACTCTTCTCTCTCCAGAGTTACTCTCAGTGAGAGGTATGTGCAGGTGGTTTACTTGAGCCCTGGTATGCTATAGAGCTTATGAAGTTCCTTCGTTTAATCACAGAATTCTTCTTTTCCCTTGTGCACACGTGCCATCCCATTTGCTCAGTCTAGATGTGCTCAAGTATTCACCACGATGCCTTACCTGCAGCCTTTCCTTTCCTCGGACATGCACCTTCACTAGTGAACATGTGCCCTTCCAGACTCTTGTCCATATGATACATTCTCTCAGGGATGCTATAATCCTTGCTCAGGATTTTGACTTCCCCTTGGACAAGCAGATAAATCTAAGCACCTATTAAGAGATAGCACAAGTTGCTTTACCTACTTGGAAGCTCCTCAGCTACCATATGAATCAGTGGATGCAAAACAGGGTATTTGGAGAAAGGAGTGCACCTACCACCACATGCTGCTGTATAATTCCCTTACATCACACAATACATTGCTTTAAACTTGTCTCCTCTCTTTCTTCCCCAATGAGCTGTAAACTCTTTGAGGGCAGGAGAATTATATCAGATTCATTTTTTGTATTTCTGAGCATGATAATAGTTGTATTTGGAGGTAATGAACATTGACAGAAATATTGAACTGCATCAATATGTTAATTACCAGAGCATGGTGAATTACAGGGGTGGATTCAAGGTAGAGGGAGAGTACTCTACCTCTGGGAATGATTCTTCAAGGCATTTGCTAGTTCTTTTTTTTTTCCAGAACAGAGTGAAAAAATAATTTCTGTGGTACAGATCCATTCTTGGAGGTTAGTCTGCATTAAAATTTATTATATTTGTTCCCATTCTATATAGGACCTACTCAGTGGCAATAAATATCAATGTTCTTGAAAACGCTATTTGCCTGAGAGTTCTTCTGTCTGTCTTTGTTGCTTTGGCCATATTATATTAAGGAGATGACTGGATTTACCAAAGTGGGCATGACTGGATTTACTAAATCTCTCATCAGGTAAGAAATCTATATTTGGTGTATATTTGATCATGAAAGATTAATAATGTGTTATGGCAGCAAATGTAGATTAATGATCCCTTTTAAAAAGGTTAGTTATGCTAATGTCAGAGACGAGCATATATATAATGAGATGGCATGTATATATGCCATGCCTTTGTCTTTATGTAAGAATGACTTTGTTAATAATCTTACCAAAAATACAAGTGCAGTACAATTAAAAATCAGTTGACAGAAACATAAATAATGGCATAATTAAAAATAAACATTAAAATAAGTTTACATTTTTTAAACATATAGGTCACATTACATGTAGAAAAACATGGATGAATAGACACGATTAATTCATTGGTTATAATCATTTCCAGTCAATTAGCTTACAAATTCCAGATTCTTTTTTGTTTCACAGCATAATATGATGTGAATAAATACCTGCTTTTCAGAATGCACTGTGGATATTGGCCTAAAGATGTAAGCATCTCTCTATAATTTGTGTGCTGTATTTTGCTAGCCATATAATTTTACTTTGATAAATAACACATGATACAGTTGGCCTTACTGGCTGACCACCCCAAAGAACATGTCTAAAAGACTCTATAATATTTGCAGAGGAGTTGGGTCAGTAACCACAAGACAATGACTATTCCAAAGCAAATAAATAAGCAGAAGGCTAGTGGTGGTTATAGTCTGTGAAGAATAGGCAAGTCAATCTACAGATGATAGAAAGTAGAGAATAAGTAGTAGGAAGGCCCATTCAGCTCTAGAATAAGTCTTCGGAAGGGAGGGAGTGCTCCACCTACTGTGCCTGCCTTCTTTCTTAACAGAAACCTTCCTTTCATTTAAGGTTTAAATGAAAAGTTAAAGCAGGAGGGTCTCTTGAGGCCAGGAGTTTAAGAGCAGCCTGGGCAACATAGCAAGGCCCCCATTTGTACTAAAGAAAAGAAAAGGCCGGGTACCGTGGCTCACGCCTGTACTCCTAGCACTTTGGGAAGCTGGGGTGGGTGGATCGTAAGGTTAGGAGTTCAAGACCAACCTGGCCAACATCGTGAAACCTCCATCTCTACTAAAAATACAAAAATTAGCTGGGCATGGTGGCAGACACCTGTAGTCCCAGCTGTTCAGGCTGAGGCAGGGGAATTGCTTGAACCCAGGAGGTGGAGGTTACAGTGAGCTGAGACTGCACCATTGTACTCCATCCTGGATGACAGAACAAGACTCTGATTCCAAAAAAAAAAGAAAAAAAAAGAAAAAGAAAAATTAGCTGGGTATGGTGGTACAAGCCTGTAGTCCCAGCTACTACTTGGGAGGCTGAGGCAGAAAGATGAAATTAGCTCAGGAGTTCAAGGCTATCGTGAGCTATGTTCATGCCACTGCATTCCAGCATAGGTGACAGAGAGAGCGCCTTTCTCAAAAAAAAATATATATTTAAAGACAGATGACAGATTGAAAGTCATAAGGTAAAAAAGAACAAGAAGTTGGATAGCTTTCTACTCAAATCCTTGTTTTCCCAGTTTCTAGCTCTTTGGCCTTCGGTCTGTTCTCTCTTTGCCTCAAGTTGCTTATCTGTAAAAATGAGACGATACCTAAATTTTAGAGTTGAAGGATAAAATCAGATAACATAGGTGGAAGTACCCAGCACAGAACCTGTCACTAAATAGGCAGTCCACCAGTGTTAGTTTTCTTGCCTGCCCCCATTCACCCATGCATCTTTCCACCCACTGTACTTTCATTGAGTGATAACTTGGCCAGGCCCTTGGAAACTACAGGAATATAGTTTCCAACTAGCTCTTCTAGTTCTTATTGTTGTAAATACTAAGCTCCTAAGAGACACTTGATATTTTTCAGCCAAACAAATGTGTGCAGCATTCCAAACAGAAGCACAAACTCTTACAACCTAAAGCTTTGCATATGGCAACTGCTTCATTTTCATCGTCCTCCTCACTCTTTCCTTTGACTTCTCCTAACTTTTTATTGAGAACTCTTTCCTAAGCTCACCTCTTCTATTGGTCTTTTTAGACTAATTCCACTCAAATCAGGGAGTACAGTCATTTTGACAACATGGTCAGGATAGTTTATTCCATAAGGAGCAATAGCCCACACTCTTGTTCATTAACCTTCTAGAGAACCTACTTATCATCATTTCCTATATGATCCTCAAATAAATTAAAGGAGGATTTAACAAACAACCATGAATACTTAGGTTTGCTGTGTTTCGAACATGTGGTCTGATGGAAACTACTAAACTTTCGTGGGCTTCAACCGAAGAAGTGTAGTTTTTCTGACATTTAGAAGATCATCAAAAGGAGATGAGGTAGGAAAAATAAGAGGAGCTTATCCCTAGAATGTTGCACATGCTTATTTACAACTTTAGCAATATATATTCAGTATGTTTTTGGCTATTTGAAATGCTTTCCATTTTACATTGTATGCAGTGATGTAGACTATATTTCCTTTGTACTCCAAAACCGTAATAGTTTCTCTTAAAGCAATGGGTTTTTGCACATGACTGGCCATCTGATTGATTTTCCTCTACTCCTGATCTTTATTGTCATCATAAATAGAATGGGAAGTTCTTACTACTCTTTAATTTAGAGTAATTTCTGTGCTTCCACCTTATTACAGAGCCTCCTCCTCTGTTTATCAACACACTTTACCTCAATGCTTTACCTCAAGCCAGTCTTTAGCTGGCTTGAAATTAGCTTCTAGCAGAGTCCTCAGCAGCCCTGAATCAGGTTGAGAGTTGTTATACAATAAATGGCTTGATATCAGTGTTTTTATTTTTTTCATTTGAAATATTTAATCACAAATTTTAATTCAAAATGATGGCATAGAATGATTTATTTATAAAGAAAATGATATCATGATATCATATGCCACATGTATGTATCATGAGATATACCTTTTGGTTGCTAACCAAAGCATTTGGAATGAAAGTCATAATTTAAGGAAATACAAACTCTGCATTGTTACATTTTAAGATTTATCACTTTAAAAATAGCAAACACGTCTTTCCATTATTTATGTTAAAGTACATGGTCAGGATAGTTTATTCCATAAGGAGCAGTAGCCCGCACTCTTGTTCATTAACCTTCTAAAGAACCTACTTATACGTCATCACTTCCTATATGATCGCCAAAGAAATTAAAGGAGGATTTAACAATCAACCATGAATACTTAAGGTTTGCTGTGTTTCAGACATGTGGTCTGATAAAAACTGCTGAAAATTTGATGGGCTTTGACATAAGAAATGTGGTTTTCTAACATTTAAAAGGTCATAAAAAGGAGATGAGGTAGAAAAAATAAGAGGAGCTGATGTAAATCCATGGAATTGGTCAATAGAAGCACAGCTGGAGTAGCAATGAAAACAATGATGAGGCCAAACACAAGGCCAGTGCTGTCCTTGGAGACACGTGCATAGCCATCAAAAGGCAGAATTTCCCTAGTAAGCAAATGTGACAACAGGCAAAACAAGAATGAAACTGACAGCTGATTAAGGAACCTATTGGATAAAGCTCTTTGAAATATTCAGATAACTGAATTATTTTCTAAATAAACCTATGAGAGATTTAAGACAAAAAATTAGGTGGTAGGAAGGAAAGAAAAGGAAAGTCTACATATTTTAGCAATAAAGGAGTAGTTAAAATGTTTTCTAAATTGCTATTTATATTTACATTACACATATTTCGACTAATAAGCAGGCTTAATCTAATATTATTGCAGTTGAACATTTTATTATCTGGTAGCATCAGTTTAAAAGCATATATAGCGAGTTACATTAGAATACATAGTATTATATGAAATTTAGTTCTATAAAATCAATTGGATTTTTTCAAACTGGTAAGAATATGTAGCAACAGCAATGTGTTTTGGGGGGCTGAGGTAGGATTATCATTCTTAGATTGGAATTTTTTTTTAAAATGGAGTCTTGCTCTATTGCCCAGGCTGGAGTGCAGTGGCACAATGTCAACTCACTGCAACCTCTGACTCCTGGGTTCAAGTGATTCTCCTGTCTCAGCCTCCCAAATAGCTGGGATTACAGGCATGCATCACCATGCCCAACTAATTTTTCTTTTTTATTTTTTCAGGGGTGGTGTTTTGCCATGTTGTCCAGGCTGGTCTTGAACTCCTGGGCTCAAGGGATCCACCTGCCTCAGCCTTGCAAAGTGCTGGGATTACAGGCATAAGCCACTGCACCAGGCCTGGATTCGACTTTTAATATAGCAGTCCTCACATTTACTTGACTTTGAAAGGATGTATAAGAGAGATACATAGCAGCCAGGGCCTCATTTATTCGCTTATGTTTCCTTATTTCTTGGAAGTTGTTGGTTGATTTAAGACCTGAAGTTGGTCCATGAGAGCCAATTCTGGCATGTTAATAGCTGGGACATGATTTACCTTCTGACTCTTTGTCTTCCCTAGAGCCCAACATGTCTTAGTTTCCTAGACTTTTTGTGATTCAAACCAGACAACATTTGACTCAGAAAATTGCTTAATTAACATAGAAATACTGGTCAAATTGACCAATGCTGCTTTTCTGAGTGTTTTCAACATATTGAATTCATCTTATATGTGTTTGTTGCAGTTTGAGCTTGGGGCAAACACAGTTTTCCATTATTCACTTCCATACCCTTACTTAGGTAAAGCCCCTTTGGCATCATCTTTCATTTCTTTTTCTGAAGGAAGGTTGAGGTCATGTGTGGTCTCTGGTTAAAGCTACTTATATGACCCTAACTTTTTTTTGTGACAAGGTCTTTCTCTGTTGCCCAAGCTGCAGTGCAGTGGCCCAATCATAACTTTTAAGGTTATTTTAAGGATTAGATGAGATAATCCATGTAAAATTCTTAGCATAATTTCTTGTGCATACATTCTGAAAAATGTTAGCAATTTTTTTTTGCTTTAATATACTAAAAGTCCTAGTAAACTGGTGTTTTTTTTCAAACTGTGGGATGTAATCATGAGTACATAATATAATAATACATTTAGGGAAGAATAACCAACAATGTAAGCAAAGATATAGAAAAGGGTACGTAAGAAACACTTTCTATAGTGAAGGAATGATTGGCAAAAACTTTTTTCAGGCACACATGTCTGAGTTTACATATAACCAAGCATATAATAATTTGGAGACCACTATATTATATGAGTGACAGATGGATAATAGATTAGATCATGATATATGCAGTTAGCTGGCTTTCCAATTCTAGCTCTGAGAGGGGGACATTAGTCTATCCATTAGTGAGACCTAGGTCATGTGCAGGGTTTCTCCCAAGTTTCATGTTTACACGTGTGTATGTGAATGCAGTTATCTATAACTCTGCGCCTCTTGCTGTAAGGTTCCTTGGATCCTAGTGACTGCACTTTCTTCTACTTGAAGAATTTTGATATTTCTGCTGGGATTCCTCCTGGGACAAATCTTTATGATATCTTTTAGATAAAGAAATAATAGTAGATATACTAAAGAGTGTCTATTCCTGTTCCTTTTATAATATGTGCATACAATAATATGATGGACATCAATAGTTTCCCTAAAATTTCAAACCAAGAACAACATTATTGTTTTATCACAGCAAAATATAGGCAAGTGCAGATGTAAGTAATTTAGATAAAAGATTAACCGAGTACCTGTAGTCAAACATATGTGTTGATAAAAACAGAGATCCTGAGATAAGGAAAGCTGAAGATAAGAGGAAATGTGTAAATGTTTTTGTTTTCAGGACTGGGTCTCTGTCACCCAGGTTGGGGTGCAGTGGTGCAATCTTGGCTCACTGCAACCTCTGCTTCCCAGGCTCAAGTGATCCTCCTACCTCAGCCTCCTGAATGGCTGGGGCCACAGGTGCACGTCACCATGCCTGCCTAATTTTTGTATTTTTGGGGTAGAGATGGGGTTTTGCCATGTTGGCCAGGCTGGTCTCAAACTCCTGAGCTCGGGCAATCCACCAGCTCAGCCTCCCAAAGTGCTGGGATTATAGGAGTGAGCTACTCAACCTGGCGGAAATGTGTAAATTGTACGGAACACATACTTTAATTTAAAGAGAGCTTGAGAATGTATACCATAAAGAATAAATAAAATTTCTTAAAATAAAAGTAATAATGCAAGAAGAAGTTTAATGATGATTCAGAATCATTGGCAATGAACAACCTTAGCAAAATTTAGGAATGAAGGAGTTTGGAGTATGGGATAAGGAAAAGCCTTGTAGAAGTCTCATCAGATTGGGTTTGAGTTGTGAGAAACCATGTTGATTGTTGGAAGAAAAACCCCTTTGATGGAGATATAAAGTCAGATGTCGTTAGTGCATGAATGATAATTGAGCCAAGAGGAGGTGGCTGCACTCTCCCAGGTAGAACACACCTACTTTCTTATTTTTCCTTCTACTGTACAAGCAGTTCTTTGGATATTTTCTATTTTCTAACTAAATTCACTGTCTTCTCAATTTCACCTAATCATAGCACATTGAAAAACACTTTACATTGAAAATTTCCCAAATTTATACATTCAGCACTGACCACTCCCGTGAATTCCAGATTCTCAGCACCCCACACATCTGTTTCACTCAGAGAAAGACTTCTCTAACGCAATTACTGGTAAATCCATTATTCTGCTTGCTAAGGCTGAGGATCTTGAAGTCTTTCTGGACTTCCTTTAATCCATCCCACTTCTAATCTTATGTAAACTTTGTTGATGTATCTTTAAAATATGTACAAAATCCAACCACTTACCATACATTTATATATTCTTATCTGGGTTACCATTGCCTCTTAACTGGTCTCCCGTTTTGTGTCATTATCACTTCAACAGTGTATCCTCAGCAGAGCAGTCAGAGCAATCCTTTAAACAATTAGGTCACGTATTTACACAAAAAAAACCTCCAATGGTTGTCCACATCGACAGGAGTGAAACTAAAACTCTTCACAGTCACTCTACTTCTCTACACGCTATGCTCTTTTTAACACACTAGAATGAATCTCCGGTTACCCTGTCATTTGCTCTCCAACATCCTCTAACTGGAAATTTCTTCCTGTAGATACTTTGATGGCTCAGATATTCCCACATCTCTTCAAGTTCTTTTAGAAATGCCATCTTCTTAGCAGTGGACTTTGACCACATTACTAAAAACTGTATTTCTGTGTTCCCTGTCCTTCTTTTTCTTTATTGTTTTCAACAGTTATTACCATTTAACATACTGTGCATTTTATTTTTTTTTTCTCTATATTCTTCCACTAGATTATAAGCCCCAAGGATTTTTGCTGGTTTTATTCCTTACTATTTTCCTAGTGCAATGCCTGGCACATAGAAAGAACTCACTAAATAATTCTGGAATTAGTGTCTGAGTCAGTAGACAAAAGAGCTCTAGGGAATAATATATGCAAACAGATGGCATGTAAAGGATTAATAGCACATAGAGAAAGAGTTCTTATAAATTCATGAAAAGAAGACAAACAACACAATAGAAAAAATGAGCAAAGAATATTATTCTAATGACCAGTTGTCAGTTTAGTAACCATTCTCTCTTTTTCTTTCTCTTACTGTTAGAGCACTAATTGCATTTAGGGTTGTGTGGATCCAGCTAAGGGACTGTACCTTCCCCTGCAACTGAAGTGTCCTTGTCATGTGGTCTTGGCCAAGAGGCATGGAGGAGCACTAGTTGCTATGTGAGCTTCTGGAAGAGTGCCTCTTGCTTTTTGCATTTTACTTTCTTCTCTGATTATCTGGAGCTCCGTAACTACCTTATGAATGTGGAGAGGGGTTCATGCCCCAAGGAGGGAGGAAGAGGAAAGCTCAAAGCAGCCCAGGTCCCAGGTGATTTAGGGGAGCCACTACAGCAGGGCTGGGCTGCTCACCCCTGCACTTGTTTTGTATGAAAGGAAAATAACTCCTTGGTATGTCACTCTTACTTGGACTTTCCTTTAAAGGCGGCTCAATTTAATCCCTAACTGATACAAATGTAAATCAATAGTTTATTAAAGGACATACCTAAATTAGAAATAAATATTTGACAAGATGATTCACCACTTTAGTATTCAGCCAAAAAGGAATTAAAGGAAGAGAACATATTGATTTATATCTATCACACTGGCAAAAATTTAAAATAACACAAAATTAAGAATACCAGCTATAAAACCAGACAGCCTGGGTAAATAAAGGATGCAATATGTAAGAATACACATACAAGGAGAATTAGTTTATATCAGTGTTTGAGGGAGCAAGAAACAAATAAGTCCTTCAAAAACTGGACATCAAGTGAATGCCTATCACTAGAGAAGTGTCGAATAATTTGTGTTACATTTTCATGATGAGATATTATGCAGCTGTTAAAAGAATCAATTTCATGCATCTCTGTTAACTTGGAGAAATATCTGCTAACTACTGTTATTTGAAGGATAAAAAAGGTTCAGAAACCCATATAATGTACATATATATCTTTGAAAGCAATTATATTAGTAAGAAGACCTATAAGAAGGATTCAGGCTGGATGTGGCGGCTCATGCCTGTAATCCCAGCCCTTTGGGAGGCTGAGGCGGGTGGATCACCTAAGGTCAGGAGTTCCAGATCAGCCTCGCCAACATGGTAAAACCAGTCTCTACTAAAAATGCAAAAAATCAGCCAGGCATGGTATCACACACCTGTAATCCCTGCTACTCAGGAGGCTGAGGCAGGGGAATCTCTTGAACCCAGGAGGCTGAGGTTGTAGTTAGCCGAGATCACGCCACTGCACTCTAGCCTGGCAATCAACAAAGCGAGCCTTCATCTCAAGGAAGAGGAAGAAGAAGAAGAGGAAGAGGAAGAGGAGGAGGAGGAAGAAGAAGAAGTAGAAGAAGAAGAAGTAGAAGAAGAAGAAAAAGAAGAGGAGGAGGAGGAAGAGGAAGAAGAAGAAAAAGGGGAAGGGGAAGAGGAGAAGAAGGAGAAAAAGAAGAAAAAGGAGGAGGAGGGATTTAGACCAGGTTAACATTGGCTACAAGAAGTACAAGTGGGGTATATTGTCATTTTAGAGGCACAGAAGGTGGGGGGGAACCTACATTTAAATAAAGTGATAGCAATGAAATGTGAAAATTATAGATATTTATGGGTTCAGACATATAAACTGAAGCATGAAAAGTTTCCAAGATGTTAATAGTGGTTATCTCAGGGAAGTAGGTTGTAGGTTGTTTTTGCCTTCTTCCTTATACTTTAATTTGTTATTTGCTCTTTGCTTAATGTATATTTTATAATTCCAAAATAGTTTTATTGTTGTAAAAAATTTCTTTAAAAAAGGTAGTTGAGAAAGATATAGTTTTATTTTTTTTGAAATGCTTAGCTATAAAGAGAAACAAAAGTGGTGTAGAAGCCAGAGGTGAGGAAGTTTGGTTGAAATGGTAATTACCAGATCAGTTTGAATGCTCAGAGTAGTGATTTGGTAGAATGGGGGAATTTGAAGATTCAGGTGACAGGGGATAACTGAAGACAGGAAATCCTGGAAGAGGTGAGAAGATGTGAGAGGACAGGATCCAGAACCAATGTGGAAGGCCTGGGTTTGGCAAGAGGTAAGACATTTCCATTGTAAGGGGGCTGGGAGCATAAGGGAAAAAGAAAGAGGAGGAGGAGGTGGCAGGTGGAAAAGAGAACAATATGGCAGTTTGGAAAGAGGTGGAAATTCCCAGCTGATGACGTCAATTTTCTCATGAAGTTTGAGGAGTAAGAAAGAGGGAGGGGTCTGGAAGGAAATTTGATGAGAAATGCAAATAGTCCTGGGGCATAAGGGGAGAAGGAGCACACTAGAGAAATGTGGGGAAATTTCCCAGCAGAGAGCAACCACTGTGTAGTGTCTGCATCCTCTGTTTCCCGGCCAGCTGCCTTTATGTTCTGGCTCTCCTGGACCAAGAAAAGGTATTGGGATCTGATCCAAGGAGTGGGCTGAGTGGCTCCAAATTGGATGTGAGCAAGAATAGAAATTCCTTCACTGTGCAGAAATGTGGATGCCTCATTTCCTATACAACACTGTTAAGCACCAACCTGTTACTGCGTGAGCTGCTGCAGAAATGCCCAGTAAAAAGAAGCAAGATGTGGCTACTGTTACAGGGGCAAAAACCAACCATAATAGGTAAATATTTATTGAGAACCTTTAATACATGCAGGGTTGTAGGAAGAAAAGTGTAAGACCCAACATCTGCTCATCAAGAATCACACGAGACAATTAGGTAGTAATCAGTGGGAGAGGTGAGGCCTGACCCTGATTTCAGATGGGGAGTCTGGAACCCTGGTTATTATAGTTCTAGATCCACATCAAGCTATATAGTCTTAGGAAAGGTGTTCAGAGCTTTGGAGCTCCCATTTGTTTTCTGCTGGGATGGTTAAACACAGTTATGGGCATATACTCTAACACTGATTTTCTACTAGCTGTGAATGCTGTAGTTTGTAGATTTTGCATGGCTGAGGGCTTCTTTGGATATTGGCCTTAGTGTCACCTCCTCAATAACTGCCCTGTTTAAGTAAACGCTCCTGATTTTTTTTTCTAGCACTATCTCCTGTTCATTGCCTTCATAACATTTATCATGATAGGTGACTACTTTTTTTATTTGCTTCTTGATCTTTGGCTATTTACGTGAAGCCAGGGGACTATGTCCTTTTTAAAAATTTACCAATTACATACCAGTGACCAGCACAATGCTTGACACATTGAAGTCAATCAACAAGTGGCACATAATAGCTTGATATAGATGCAATGTATAATCAGAGAAACAAGAGCTCTGCAGAGCTATAGGAAGCATGCAAGGATTATGAGCTTTTCCTTGAAGGATAAGAGAGAGGAGGGATGGTGTTCCATGTGTAGAGGAGGGCATGGGCTGTGATATGAGAGAGAATGGACATGTGGTGTGCAGGGATGAGGAGCAGACCTGCTGGATTGGACTATGAGATTGTAAAAGATTGACTAGGAGGGGGCCACAGCAAATGGAGTTGGGGCTTTAAATGAGAGAAACTTGGACACCCTTGTTGGTTCTTAAGACATAGATGGATGTAGCAGGACTCATAAGATGAAACTGGCGTTAGTCAAGAGGACAAACCCGAAAACCTCCTTGTGACAAGATTGTTCTTTTACCTGGCTGACAGGGGACAAACAAAACTAGGGGGGATATGGGATGCCGGGGATCTCTTTAACATACACTTAATCCAAGCTGGGCTAATCCAGGCATGATGGCTCATGCCTGTAATCCCAGCACTTTGGGAGGCCAAGGTGGGTGGATATACTGAGGTCAGTAGTTGGAGACCAGCCTGACCAACGTGGAGAAACCCTGTCTCTACTAAAAATACAAAATTAACTGGGCATGGTGGTTCATGTCTGTAATCCCAACTACTAAGGAACTGGAGGCAGGAGAATCGCTTGAACCTGGGAGGCAGAGGTTGTGGTGAGTAGAAATCCTGCCACTGGACTCCAGGCTGGGCAACAAGAGCAAAACTCTGTCTCAAAAAAAAAAAAAAAAAAAGTACACTTAATCCAGAGAGATTAAAAACATCCAGAGAGATGTTTTTCCCCACAGAAACCTCAAATCTATGTCTTTGAATTCCAAACACAGCATCTTTGCTTTTAAGTGATCTTAAAGCTCTGTATAGTTATCTATGCTAATGGTGTTATCTATGACACTGGTATTAAAATTTTCAGACTGTATGCACCTTCCCTCATCATCTGTGGACTCCAGTAGTCAGCAGGGCAATCCTCTCACATAAAGGCGAGACTAGGAGACTGAAAGGAATAAGACAAGCCATGGCTTCCTTTTCTCTTCTTCAATTAAGAACACATTTTCAAGCAATATATCAATGTGTAATCTTTGATTTTATTGGCATTGTTGTGGTTATTCATGAGATGTGTTTTATGCAAAGTAGAATGGAAAGTAGAGGCTGCCTCCCGTCCCTTTGGCCCTCAGTTTTCTGCTTGCTGTTCCAAACACCTGCCTCAATAGCTTCGTTTACACAGATTTATAATCCAAATAAGGGTATCCGCAGAGAAAAGGGGGGCACTGCTGACAACAACAACAACAAAAAAAGCTGGGATAATAGTCATAAACCAAGACTGCACTGGGCAACATGAGGCAAATAATTGTCCTTTTGGTATTATACTTTTTCCATGTACTCTATGGGAATCATATCTAGTTTGTTAATTTCTTATTGCTGCTCTAACAAATTGCCATCAACTTAGTTACTTAAAACAACCTCAATTTATTTCCCTACAGTTATGGAGGTCAGCAATCTGAAATGAGTCTTAATGGGCTAAATCAAGATGTGGCAGGGCTGGTTCTGTCTGGAAGTTTCAGAGGAGAATCTATTTCCTTGCTATTTCCGTTTCTAGAAGCCCCCTGCACTCCCTGGTTCACAGCACCCCATCACATCACTGTGCCTTCTCCTGCTTCTGTTATCACATTGCTTCTTCTGCCTTTGATCTCCTTGCCTCTCTCTTTTAATGACTCTTGTGATTACCTTTAGAACTTGCCCAGATAATCCAGGATAATCTCGGATGACCCCTCTATTTCAGGATTCTTAATTTAATCATACCTACAAAGTCCCTTTTGCCATATAAAGTAACATTCCCAGGTTCTGAGGATTTTGGGGCTATTATTTAGCCCATCACATGTATTATTATAGGTAACATCTCACAGAAAGCTATGACCTATTCCCCTTTCCAAGTGGCCTTTCCCAGTGCTGATTTCTAGTAGTGTCCACTTGCTCTCCTTTTAGGACAATTTTGGCTTCTTGTGTTGCATTGGGGTTAATTATGCATCTGCCTTATTCTCCCAAGAAGCACAATGTAAAATCAGGGCTACATTTAATGTGGACTCTGTCCTCCAGAGACGTGTATATGAGTCAGAGAATTGTTAGAGGTTTACTGAATATTCATTTCCCTTAATGTTTCTCAGGTAAAGAGAAACTCACTTTTTAGCTGGTCATGTTTTATGGTTTTACCTTGCTCATGTTATAAAGTCCAAAGCCTTTATATTGACCTACAAGGTTCCACATGATCTGACCTCTCTGTCTCTGGTGTCACCCTGCATCACTCCCCTACTCTTATATCCAAGGAATAAGGGACGTGTTTTATCTCCTCAGATGGTTCCAAGATCTTTTTCTTTCTCTTATCTGTGAAAGAATATCTGTTGTCCCATCTTTGAATCCAAGAGGAAAGCAGTAATGGCATAAACCTAGGATAGGAGTAATTTTAAGAAATCTAACCATGGTCCAGACTTATTCTAGAATATAAGATAATCATAAAGTTTGCATCTTTGTTCTATGTGCTTTGATGATTTTCATCCAAATAAACTTAAAGACAGATTTGAGTTCATGAAGGTACCTAACTGCCCTCTTTGACCCACTGGGAAAGGGTCATCCCAGGTGTGTACCAGGCTCATTCTATACCTGAAATGAATTACATCTTTAAAGAAAGCCAGATATTTTTCTGCATAGTAATTGTCTACCTTGTTCTGCTATTGACCAGTTTTTCTTTTGTCTGTTCACATCATACCATACTCAAAGTGTTTTCTATTTTATTACACAAATTTTATTCTTTCTTAGTGTTAAATATGTGTGCTTTTGCTATAGTTGCCAAAACCAGGCCTGTGCTAGTATCATATCTCTCTTTCTAGTAGATAGTCCTTTAAATGTAGAAAACTATTCATGCTCAGCTCTGCACAGACTCTAACAAGGGTCTATTCTGCTTTCTGAACCTTTCTGGGTTGTAACAATATGCACCATATGGCCTCAACAAACACTCCTTTGCAATGCCTAATTTTTTTGCAGCCAGCTTTCCCTCTTGAATGTATGTACTCGATGTGATTTTGCATATGCTTCTTTTATATAATGATCCAGATTCTTTGCTCTTCTGTTGTATTATTTCACCATTGCTTCAAGGTCTTTAGCTTAAGCAAAGGATGACAGTGTCATCTACATATTTGAGGGGTCTCCAGTCCTTGAGTCCTTCTCTTTATCTGTAGAAACCTTGAAAGTTTTCTCAAGGCAGGAGGTGAAGAGTCTTAGTGAGATACCATCTATTAATTCTACACTACAAACTAACCTTTACCACCCAATTTTCGAGTTAAATGTATCATTTGTGGAGATACGTTTGGGGCACTTACCATGTGGATCTTCTATTGCTTCTTTTGTTCTTTCAACAAAGCATCAGTTTCCATTAAGTCAAAATTCTTTTCAAGTCCCACAAAAGCCATACAAAACAACTTGTTTATTGTCTATTGTTCAGCCTGCTCTGCAGTTTGAAAGCAAATAAAAAATAATGCCCACTTTAACTACCCATACATGGTGGGTTATATCAGTTGTTACATGCTTGTTTATTGTCTATAAAAAAGGTGTATCTCTAATTGAACTTCTGGGCCACAGATAATATTAATCAAATGATTAATTAAGAAGCAGCAATCTTGAAGGAATAAATGTCAGCTAGGGAAACGGCCACACTTTCAAATTGATTCAGCCAACGCTGTCACCCCATTCAAAGTGCAAGAAGAGAAAATAAAAAATAATAAATGGAAGCTATGTAAACATCAGGATCACAATACATACCCACAAAATGCAAATAAAACTCATGTCCAGGTTGAGTCTGTGTACACATTCTCACACATTTGTTAATTTCTCTCTGGGTCAGAGGATATGTGCAGATGCCTTTGCTATATCTTTTTGTTCCTTCCTCTCTTCCAAGCTCTTTCTCTCTTTCGTTTTTCCTGCCTTCTTTCTTCTTAAAATGGTTTTTTTTTAATAAAATGGGATTCCATGATGAAAATCTATATATGGGTAGTTCAAAATGGAATATGAGAGAGGTTGAGTGCTATAGAATGCTTTATTTGGTATCTATGGCTGAGGAGCACATACTCCCAAACTGCAGCTCCAAACAGCAAATATTTATGACCTCACAGTTTCTAGGGGTCCGAAATCTGGGTGCAGCTTAGCTGGGAGCTTCTGAATTAGTTCTCTCATGAGATTGTAGTCACACTGTCAGCTGGGGCTGGGTCCTCATCTGAGGCCCACTGGGTCAGGGAGCAGCATTCACTTTCACATGTCCTCACCTGGTTGTTGGCAGGTTTTGGTTTTTTACCATGTGGGCCTCTCCACGGGGCTGTCTCATGATGTGGCAACTGATGTCCCCTGGGGCAAGTGTTCCAAGAAACAGTATGAGAGGGAACCCAAAATAGAAGCCCACAAATCTCGGAAATGACAGTCTTTCACACTTGCCATATTCTATTCATTAAAAGTGACTCAGTTTGACCAATTCAAGGAGAGGGTTGCAGGAGGGCATGAATATCAAGAGGTGGGGATTAGATAGAGTCATTTTAGAGGCTGCTACCAAATGTCCAAATGCTCCTGCCTCCTCCCCTCTTCTTCCTCTTCAAATGGAATGTAAATTTATATATTTTCTGCAGTTAAATGTGGAAGCAATCACTTGCTCCCATTTTGACATATTTATTAATATGGTGATTTTCATGGGGAAATGCCTTTTTCTTCCTAATCTCTGCCCTGCTTCACTCTCTTCTTATTGAAATACTAACTATCCATCAATCTGGCTTATCTAATATACTTCTGTTATTTATTGATCTGTGTATTCCTAGTATCTTGTGACACCCAACTGACACTCTTTGTTAAATAAACAAAATACACCAACTCCCTCAAGAGTCATTACCAACAACCTCTTCTAGTCATGAGCTCTCCTTCCCACAAATCTCCTTACATTTTGATAGGCACTATGGTTGAATGCCCACTCTCTCGAGACAGAATTCTTATCTTCCTTTCCTAATAGTGTCCTTTGGGAAGCTACTGAAATTTTCCATGCCTCAGTCTTCACCTGTAAGTGGTGATATGATTATTCTGAGAGGTAGAATAACACATATAAAGCTTAGCGTATTTCCACATGGCTGACACATATTGATCACTTATTCTATTATCTCTCATTATTTGGGTATTTCTTGTTACTAATCAATTATTTTCAGTGTACTTCTCTTATGAAGTCTTGCATTATTGTTGTTTATACATTATTTTATCCAAACAAACATAGTATGTCAGAACTATTACAACGGACTTGCTCATCCATCTCCCTTTTCTACACTGCAAAACTGAGACATGTCTGATCTGTCTTGATTTTCCCAGCGCAGGATTTACACACAATTACTTTTTAACATAGATTTTTGGATTCCCAACAAAGTATGAGTAGAAATGGTGGCTTACCTTTTTTTTTGGTAAAAACCTTAAGACTGTGGCAGAGCAGTGCCTTTTGTAAAAATGCTTGACATATTTTTTGAAGTTTTTGGAATTAATGAAATCTTGTCCCTTTACTTCCTTCTAACCCTAATTTTCCTTCCTTGCATGCATAGTAAATCCAGACCTCCCATATATTATTTTATGCTTCCATGAATACTTTTAAGACCAAGGTAGGGCATGCCTAAATAAATGAAACTAATTCATGATGTATATCTTTGGTTTCAATTCCTTATTTGCCTTGGAACATTTCCTTTTCCTCCATAATCTCAAGAACACATAATTAGAATTATTTTTTGCTTTTTTATTAACCCCAAATGCTTAATTATAATTATTTTCAGCATAGAGCATAATGGTTGAGTATTAGTGAGTATGGTAATAAACGATGGAAATGCTGCTCCAAACAGATACAAATAAGGATACGAATGTATGGTGTATTAATATTTTCCATAAGAGGTTTCTCTGAATCTATTTCTTTCATGTAAAAATTATGTTGAAACTATACTTGGAGGAAGAGAGCCTCCAGGGGCCAGTATATAATGTTAAGCTGGATTATGCATATAATAAGCTAAAACTTTAGAGAATTCAAAAATATAACCAGGATAAAACAAGAAAACATTCAACTATTTTCAATGTTTTAAAACGAAAAGAGAAAATGGCGGCTAAATAAAAACTAAACTATTCATTTTATTATAAGTACAAACCATGGAGCCTGGTTATATGCTGCATTTAGAAATTGTTTAGAAGTTGAATTCATTAAAACATTTCATGGTGCAAAGTTAGTATTGCTTCAAAAGGGAGTTCCAGTGAAAATTCAAACAAGAGACATGCCTAGGTGTTCAAGAATGCGGGACCAAGTTTTAAAATAACTTATTTTACTAAAATGTAAAGTATAAATTTCTCATTTGGAGTCAGTTTCTACCAGCTGTCTTGTAAGTATTTATGATTATAGCATAAAGAAAGCTAGAAATGAATAAAGTCGCATGATTCACTTTCTATATCTCAAAGATTATAGACTTCCACTTGAGGTTTGTATTAGAGACACATTTTACTTTTGATCATTGTCAACATGTGCAGACTTACAATTACAATTTTGAAAAATTTTGGTGGTACGTGAAAGTGGGAAAAACGGTACAATGATGTCTGCTTTTTTAGCGCTAAGAAAATCATATCCTCAACTGTTCTAATTTATACAAAGAGAGTCTGAAGTCTCCCATCAGAGTCATTCCAAGACTATTTTGAGTCAGTATAGGGAGTATTGTTCAAATGTATTGGAACCTTGAGCCAGTTGACATGGCTGAATCCCAAAGCGGAAGAAAAGGACATGGACAGCATTAGGAAGAAACACGAGTACAGGGAATTGATGCTAATAAAACTTACAATAAATTAATTACCAATTTAGAAACATAAGAGAAAAAATATTTTAGTGAAGCTTCTATCGTTTGGTCCTAAGCTATAACATCAACTGAGGAAAGTGAGTTTACAGTCATTTACTCAGCAATTTAAAAACTGCAGCTTCTTCATTCTCCCTGTCCAAGGTTTCACTGTGGTACCATAATATGTTTTTCCTACCAAATCTTACTCACTGTATGCCCTGTTTCCTTAAGAATTATCACAGCATTAGGTGAGAAATTATGAAAAGGAATAAATTAATTCCACCATGTTAGCACCTTCAGGGAATTAAAATACTTGTCCATTAAAAAGATGCTTTAGGAATTATGTTTGTGCTAGAAATTTCTGACCCTGTAACAGGATTGAAAGAGTCTTTACTTTTCTGGAAATTGAGCCTGAGCTACTGAAGACTTCCCTGTCTTATAGCATTATTGGGGGAGAGGGTCAGAAATAATAAAATATTGGTTTTTTGAAAAATATGGTATTTTGAATGCTTACAAGAGAATTTTAAGTTTTCTGTTGTTTTTGTGAGGTAGGTTGTTAGTGGCATGAATAAAACACTATTTCTTTTATTCAGTAGTTTTTACTTCATGTAATTTAGTAGAATCACTGTTAGATAATGTAACATTATGTATTGGACTATCTGAAGTAGAATGATATATGAAATATAATCAAAATTATGCTTGAAAAACATAATATGGGCTCTAAACTTGCTTCATTCTGCATTGCTTCTAATTTGAATTTAATTTTTTAGTGTAATAATCCAACATTTGGATTGTTCTAAGTAATCCAGTAAGCACAGTAAGAAAGGATGATATTTTTGAAGAGAAATAGTTTTCATCAAGTCCTCAGGCTTATATTAGGAATGTTAAGAAACAAAATATATTGTGAGCTGCAAATTGACAGTCTAATTAATAGGGTCTTAACTGCCAGCTGATGTTAAATTCTAGGCACTAGAATTTTTCTTTGCTTCTTTCTGGCTTTTGGTTAAAAGCTGGAACCAAGATGGTGTAGAAACACCAGTTTTTCTTGATCTCTTGTTTCAGTTATTGTAGAAATAGCAAAATATTTTAAAAGTCATAACATTTCATGTATTAGACATTTTAAGTATCAGATATAGATCAAACTATTTGTGGGGGAATGATTTGCACTCATCTAAAATTTCACCCCAGCGAGCCCAGAGGGGTGATGCCCAACATTCGTCTGCGTGTAGTTGCTGCTTAAGTGACACTTCTGAAGTAACACTTTGGGGAGCCGATGGCTGCTCGCAGCTGTTCCTTTTCAATTTTACTGGCTCCCAGATGCCATTGCAAAAAGAAATAACCTCAGTTCAGATTAATTTATGTTTTGATCAGAATCTCAACTTGGCCCCCGAGATGCAAGAATTTCCAAGTTACTGGTTGAAGCTGGGCCTCACAGAGTCTTCTACTTCTGTGAGGAGGACTGGGAGGTAAAGGGAAGGTGCATGGAGTTTGTAGCCACGGACTTGAATCACTAACTGTAAACTGGTTAACCACTTGGACCTTCACTATTTTTATCTGTAAAATGGAAATTTGAGATAATATGCACCTCATAGGGTTGCAGAGAGGAGTATATTAGGTGTTAGATAAAAAATACCTAGTCTAGGCTTAGTTCATGGTAGGCATTCAATACTCTTTTGTTCTTTATTTTCTCTAAGACCTCTTGAGAGTCAGTTTAATTCACTGTGGGAGCCCTTGGTTGAGTATCCTTCTCTCCTGAGCCTTTGTGCCTTTCTTCCCAGGTAGTAATGTAAATGTCACTCTAAACATTTAGTACATTTGAGTAAACTGACACTAATCCCAAAACAAAATCTGGGCTTTCTGGAAAATACAACTATTTCTTTTTCTGACTCTAAAATAAATTCATATTGGGTATATAAATTTTTAATTCAGAAAATTATAAAAACTGAAATAAAAAGTACAGTACTTATAATTTCCCTACCCCAAATTAATAACTGATAATATTTTGGTAGTTTCCCTTCCTATCTGTATTTTGATGTCTGTATATATATGTGTGTAAATCAAATTTCTCTTTATAAGCGTGTAAACATATATATGTATATAGGTGTGTGTATATATATGTATATAGGCATATATATACACATATACATATATAGGTGTGTATATACATATACAAAATAAGGATTGATTATATATTGTCCTGTTCCATAGTTTTCTAATTTGATATTCAATTGTGACCCTTTTTTATGTCATTAAATATTCTTCAGAGTAGATTTTTTACTGGCTGATAATATTGCATCATATGGCTGGCCTATCATTTATTTTATTTTTTCCCTATTAGTGCCATTTAGGTTAATTCCAGTATATTGTGCTATTAGTAGTAATGTTATACAAAGCATCTTTTCATGTAAATCTTTATGTACCATTCTTATATCCTCTTAAAGAAAATCCTTAAAGTGGGATTGTTGGGTTAGAAGAAATGGACAATTTAAGGCTGTAAAACATGTTGACAGTTTGCCTCTAAGAAACAAAAATTGTATAATATTAACTTACATTATCATCAACAGAATATGAGAATGCCTACTTTCCTAAAATGCTTACTAACACAGGATATTTTAAATAAATTTTAAAAACGTGATGGAGATAGTGGGTGAGGTATAATTTTTTTTTTGGTGAAAAAGTGGTATCTTTTTCTATGTTACTATGGCTAGTATACATGAGAGTTGTTGGTTTCTAACTGTTTTGTGAATTCACTATTAGTTTGGAAAAGATGTTTAATTTTCTTATACTTAGAATTCTTTTCATTGCATTACATCCTTAGATTTCTAGGAATAAATAGATACTGAGTTTTACTAAGTATTTGCTCATCCTTTGTTAAGACATTTTGTCTCCCTTTACTTAAAATAAATGTTAATATTTTCTTATAACGAGTTTATATCTATTGAAAGCATAATGCAGAAGCTATAAGTTCCTTAAGGGTCTTGCACCGTTGGGTTCTTATCAAATGGAGTTTGTAGTTATCAAATTTCAATTTCATTCTCTGAATATTCAAATACAGTTTTCAACTGCTTTCAGAGGAGAAACTGAACTGTGAAAGGGTGATGATACATCTGAAAATCTAATTCTAATCTTTTGAAATATAAAATTGTGATTCAAAGAGCAGTGGTCCAGTGGTTATAAATATAGGCCATGCCAGAATCACCAGGAAGACATGAAAACATACTCGATTGGCCCCACCCCACATCAGTGTAAATGTATTACTGGACATAAATGTTTAATATATCGAAATGTAAATGTATTACTGGACATAAATGTTAAAACGTCACTGAGCGTCTTCTCTGGCTGTCAAGACAGGAGCAAATGCAATTACTCTTAATTAAGAATGTAGGGTAGGGCTGAGATGTTGGTAGTGTTTGCAAAGCCTCCCAGGTGATTCTAATGGACAGTGAGGGTTAAAAAACTATTAAGGAAGTTGGATGCAGGTGCAAGTTCAAAATCTGCCCCTACTCAGCTATATCATCTTAGACAAATAGCCTACAATGATTGGGCCCTCAGAAAGGTAAGGAGGGTAACTAGCTGTTGAAATTTAAGCTCTTTACTGTTCTAGAGTAAGCCAAAGCTTCCACGATGCATGAATGTCCTCAGTCTGATGGTACTAGGGAGAAATGTTAACATCACAGGTACGTGTCGATATATTTGATAGAGCATGTAAGTGTGGTTTATATACAGAATATATCATTTGAAATTAAAATAGAGGAAGTTTTAAGTGATTTCACTTCAGGGTCCTTGCTAAAGGCCGGGTAACGCTGCCAGTTCTTCTGTGAGAATTACAGATTAGCAAAGTGAGAATTGTAGCAGTTTGGCTGTAAAGATATTAAAAAGTCTAGTAAGTTTAAGTTATTTTCACTCCAGGAAAACTATAATCATTTGAAAGACCAAAGCACAAGAATGAAATTTAAAATAAGATTACATATTCACAAAGTACTGTGTCGCTTTGTAGAGAGACATTGATGATTGTTTAACTGAATTTTCATTGTACTAACAGGCTAATATTTTTATATTAAGAACAACTTGCAGCAGCTACTGTGAATACTTTAAACCTGTAAGTTTAAAAAATTTCCTTGACAGACTTTGTGTTATTGTAAGGAAATCATCTCATTTCATACTAAAAGTAACTTTTGCTATATTGAAATGTAAATGTGTTACTGAACATAAATGTTAAAATGTCACTGAGCACCTTCTCTGTTTGGCTGTCCAGATTAGGAGCAAATACAATTACTCTTAATTAATTGTTTGCATAGAAATTCTAGAATTGAAAGTTTGCTGACCAAACTACTCAAAAGGAAGCACAGTAACATAGCATTTTGAAGTGGAGCCTTAAAAAAATTAGCATTTAAAAAGTGTCCATAGGTCTGAATTTATAAGTGTTGTCTGAATTTATAAGTGTTGATGTGAGTTGATGTGAATTTCCATGGCCTTATTACTTAATCTTTGAAGATGTGCATCATTATTAACTTTTTATGCAACAACTGTTCTGTGTTGAGTGCAAACAATGGAAAAAGTGGAGGTACCATACAGGGCAGGCGCAGATTTCTTGATCCAACTTTTAAAGGGATGCTTGTGGGGAAAGTAGCATAAAAGATGGAAGAACCCAGATTTCTCATGAAATTTAAATTGTATAAATTCATAAGCTAAAATTACTGCTTTTAGCTTCCCTGTTTTACCGGTATATTTTCTAAACTGGGGCAAGTAAAAACTAAATTTCATAATTTATAAACAATGTGGAAAAATTAGTGAATTATTTACAATACTTTTGAAAAATGTGTTCATACCTTATACAAAAATTAGCTACTCTGTTAATCACAGCGGTGCCACAAATATGCTGGAAATTAGGACTTCCAGTGTAAGTTTGGAATAAATAGTCCCGTAACTCAATCTGTGATTGAAAAACCAAACTGATCCTGAATGGTCTATTTAAACAAGTGCCAATTATTGAATAATTCTCTGACCTACACAGAAAGTTATTGTATATGGAAAGATTTTTTTCCTTAGAGTGCTTTATTCCAGATGCCCTTTTAAATTGTTTTTAATCCTCTGTGGGCAGTAGATAACTAAACCTACAGAATGTAGTAATGGCAAGGAGGAAACAATCACGTTGGCCACTTCTGGTTAAGAGTCATGGAAAAGGCATCTGTTATATATGAATTGCAGACTAGAAGGACTTTGACAGTTCATAGACCAGACCTAATTTATTAAACTAAGTTTCTAATATAAACAGTAATTTGTTTCAGGCACTGACACTGCAGGTCTGGATTATGTGAACCAGATATAAAGAACTGTATTTCCTTTTTGGAAAGTGTGGGTCTTTCGAACACTGAAAGAAAATAATCTAATATGTCATAATTGTAAATATGATGAAGATGGCCCGCCTTCCTGAGCATGGGCTCATACACACTCTGCTTTTTAAAATTTTCCAGAAGTCATTTTAAAAGTACTGAGGCATGGCTTATGAACTTCAAAGCACACCTGTGCATAATATTCCAAACGGATGAGAACACTGTAAGGCTACTTGAAGAGGTTCACGCTTTCAAGCACTTTTAATTTGAGGTATATTTTAGTTGAAGTCATTGGTGAAAACATTCGCACTATAAAATCAACTGTTTGATTAGAACAATATGAACATTCCATTACTCTGTTGCATTATATTATAGACAAAGTTTGTTGGACGAGGAATCTACTAGTTACATATTAAAATACTCTGGACATTTGAAAAGGAATATGTATTCAATGTAGGTTCATTTCAAGACTTTTGAAGGTCTCTTTTAATTAGGGAGAGTAAAATGTAGCTAGATTTTTAAGTGGGTATATACTTTGTTGTTTGTGAAAGCACTAACGTATTCTCACATATACTTAGTACCCATTCTCAAATTATTTATATGCTACAAATTCCTATGTAAGGGAAGAAAGAATCTACAAGTGCTTACTTTGTTATTGTTCTGAAGAGCACTATATTAGGATGATTTTGGCTACATGTAACTCATTCTAGAATGTGGCTAAAGCATAAAGGGCATTTTGTTATCCTACATAATAAGAAGTAAAGTGGATGGCAGACACCTCCTTGACTGGTTGATGTAATGGCTCAATGCTTAATTCAGTGGCTTTTTCCTTAAATCCTCACTCAGCATTGTCCAAACACATGACAGGGAGAGGTTTCTGTCATGTATCACTCTGCAAGGAAGAAGAAACTTTCCCTGAAATCTTAAATAAAGTTTATCAAATATACCCTTATGACTGATTGGTCAGCAGTTGAGGAATATGGCTATGCCTCTATTTACTATAACCAGGAGAATGGAATTACTCTGATGGGCTTAAACTAATGAACATATCACCTTCCACCACGAGGGATAAGGCTTTCTTTACTTTTCTTTTCAAACATAGATATCTGGCTCTGTTGCCCAGGCTGGAGTGCAGTGGCACTATCATAGCTCACTACAACCTCTGCTTCCTGGGCTCAAGAAATCCTATTGCTTCAACCTCCTGAGTAGCTGGGACTACAGTAGCATGCCACCATGTCCAGCTAATTTTTGTATTTTTTTTTTTTTTGTAGAGACAGGGTTTTGCAATGTTGTTCAGGCTGGTTTCGAACTCCTGGGCTGAAGCAATCTGCCTGCCTTGGCCTTCCAAAGTGCTGGAATTATAGGCATGAGCCACTGTGTCCACCCAGTTTTCTGATATCTAAACAAAGTCAGAGTACATTTAGCAAGGAGAAAGTGGGAAATCTGGTAGGCAACCAGCAATGTCTGCCAAAGATAGGAATAAGAAATAGCATTAATTTATTAGTAACACCTGAATAATTGTTGTTACATATACCAGGAAAATCTATACAATATTATTTTATTACCTATACAAATCTGTTTTATTTTTCCATGATACATATAATGTAAATAGACCTATTTATTGCATAATAAATTTATGATAAGATGAAATCCAATAGCTTTGCGATATAAGTAGACTGAAACATTTCAGATCACTTTTGTTGAACTGACTATGGCTGGTTAGTCACAAATATGGTTAGTTTCTCAAGCCATTTTGGCTTATGCAACTCTGATTTGACAAATTATTGACTAAATACAACCAGTCAGTGGATTGTTTTCATGTTTCAGAGAGGCATTCTGAATTGTCCTCCTACCTACTCACTTGTCAAAGGTAACGTTACCTTGGTGTGGAGAAAATGAGAGAAAGATGAGGGAGGGTGAGCTTCAGGGGAGGAGACAGTGCATACGATACAGAGAGAACCAGTTGTTGGGCAGTGACTCATTTAGTGTTCCTCTATTTTACTATATTGAGTGATAGATATTTTTATTCTTGCTTGCAACATAATTTAAGTAACTTTCATTTTTTAAAGTTAGACTCTAACATATAGCTTGAAATATAGTATATTGAATAGTCTTAAAAATATTTTATCTTTTAAGTACATGGACTGTCCTTATTGAGAATGACACTGACCCATTGGAAGTGATGATTTGCTACCATATTTTGGTTTCTTGGAATGACAGCTTCACAAAATTGTCTTCTTCAGTCAATAAATTTTGAAGCCCTACTAGAACTACAAAGAGCAGTACTAATCCCTGGTGTTCTTCTTCTATGGTTTGAATGTTTGTTCCCTCTGTAATTCATGTTGAAATTTAACCCCACTGTGGCAGTATTGAGAGGTGGGGGCCTTTAAGAGGTGACTGGGCCATGAGGGCTTTGCCTCGTGACTAGATCAATGGATAAATGGATTAATAGGTTATCACAGGAGTGAGACTGGGGCTTTATAAGAAGAGAGACCCTGGCCACATGGCCTCAAAAGTCTGCAGAGAGTTCAGTAAGAAGGCCCTCACCAGGTACAGTCCTTCAATCTTGGACTTCTCAGCTTCCATAGCTATGTGAAATAAATTCCTTTTCTTCAAAAATTACCCAGTTTCAGGTATTCTGTTATAAGCAACAAAAAACAGACTAAGACAACTCCTATCTTTGAAAACATTTTAAAGGAGTAATAGAGATTCAGAGATTTTAGAAAACCTGCTTTACTCAGGGACACACTAATTCAGGGTATATCTTTAAATAGAGAGATGATATCATGATGAATAACTGCAGTTGTTACCAACCGTACTCAGATAGCATTGCTCCTTCTGTTAAATGTGTAACAGTGGTTCACCTGACCATTGGTTTGACTCTGCCCACAAATGGGCTGTGTCTGTGAAGTATGGTGCACAAAGTGAGAAGACTGAAAAACATACGAACAACGATGAAAATGAAACCTTGTCTTATTTCATAGCTGAGTAAGTTTTGGAATTTAGATGTGCAGGCAATTACTTGGAAAAGGCACATTAGTTGCACATAGGTTCATATTTCTTAGGACTGAAATGTGCTCTGTAGGGGTTCTTCTTTTTTGTTTATAATAACTTGTTTTATTCTTTTGAATATAACTTTTTAATACTGTCTTTGCATTGAAAAATTTGGCATAGTAGTGTCAATGTATAGGGAGGTTAATCTGGGATTTAAATCATTTAGGATTTAAATGAACATTAAAATGAGCGAATTTAAAACAACAATTTGCTCAGTTGCCTCTCTTTGTATGTCTCACCCCACCCAATATTCTCCTTCCCTTGAAAAAAAGAAGAGAAATAAGTGTTAGAAAAATCATTTACTTGGAGTTGGATATTTAAATTCTTCTGGATTTCCTGATTTTTACTTCCATTGATGCCTTAGTTGGAATGATATAATTCATATGCTTCTGATTCATTCACTCTGATTGCCATTTTGGACCAATGTGCTTCAGTTTCCTCATCTGTAGCAGTAAAATTTCATGATTCTTAGAAGCTTGGATTTCTATTTATTGACTCGTGATCTTTGTTTTATGTGGTATGTCTAGACTCAGACAAATTTTTCACATTTCAGTAGAAGGATTTTAATTACAGATTCATTTTTATTACTAGGTAGCTACATTGCTGCTTAATCCATGGAATTAGGTACACCAGTCCTGATGTAAATCTCTAATTAGAAGAATAGCTTGTTTCAAATATAGATTTTTCTAAAACCAAGATATTGCAGATGTAGAATCACACCTGCAAAAAATAAATTGAAAATATTCTGTGCATGTGTTTAGCAGTGAATTTGGTTAAAAATAAGTAAATTCTATAAATTCACGATGGCTTTCTTATATTAGAATGCTTTTTATTTGAGTCTCTCTCTTTGCCACAGTGTTATTTCTGGTTTCAGTGTAAAACTTTAAAAGGAATTTTGAAAGTTTGGTGTTTGCATTTCTTGCTTCCTTTGAGAAAGGCAAAAGCAAAATGAGCTAATTTTTTAGGATTATAAAAAAGTTGTGTCTTTTGTAAGTTAAATAAGCCTTTAACACATACAAGCTTTTAAAATGTATCCATTTTAGCTTGGTATTTAAAATAATTTCCATTTCTTAATTTTCAAACATTATCTATTTAAAACAAGAGAATAAAAAGTAGATATAAGTGTATTTTTAAGACTGTATTTTTCCCCTTCATCTCATATAAAATGAAAAATAATTATTGCCTGTTACTTTTTGCTTAGAAATGGAATGCAGTCAACCACAATGTGACTTTTTATTTGTGATTGTGTGCAACCAAGGGGGATCTTAGTTGGATTTTAACTGATTATTAACTTTCTGGTAGGACATAGAAAGCAGGTGTAAATGATAATAAGGCAGATTATTGAGAAATTATATTTAAAAGCTCTGGCATTAGTCACATCAAAGAAGAAACTCAACCAGTACATTATAAGCCAGAAAAAAAAGCGTTATTCCAAAGGGTCTTTTTATGTAGTATTGAGGGGATTAAGTCTGATGTGTTAAATTTCTTAAAGAAATCTCCAAGATTTGGCTTCAATAAAATTTTGACTTTACTTTCCCCTGAATTTTTTTCCATTCATGCTTTAGTTGGGATAATATAATTGATGTATTTCTGATTCATTCTTACCATAAACTGTATTTTTCTTTAAATCTATTGTCCATGTTTAAAAATTAGTTTAATAGTTACATTATTCTTACCGAAGGACATATTTTGTCAATTAAGAAAGTATTTAATCAGCAAATTGATATGCTATACTAAGTGTTACAGTGTTGCTATCAAGTCACATTACAGTCTGAGAGCAGAAAATTGTATTACGGGCTCATCATCCGTGGGTCTGCTTTTCGGTCCCCATGGTGGAATACGAGGCACAGGTGTGGATTTCAGCACCTTAATTTGTCTCCACTTCACATGATCTCAAGGGTCAAAAGAGCGAGACATGACATAGTTGCTTTGGGTTCCCTGGAGAGGATCTGGTAAAAGCACGTCATTTTTTTCTTTATGTATCCTCTGACCAACTCTTATATACTTGAACTTGCCCATCCTGTGTACTTGGGATGTATTTCAAATTTATTTTCACAATTAATTGCTCCCTTACCCCACAGAACATGCTTCCTGAACTCTGGGAATGCCACACCAGGACATACTTTGAGTAAATGGTGGTTATGGAGATGAGAATGGCATAGGGACTGGTGAGATTTGCTTCTTTGCATATGATCAGATGTAGGAAGTGGATTATCTTTCTAATTTTTAATGCTATTCTCAAGAGGTATAGCTTATAAAATGACATTACATTTATGAATGTTAAAAAAAGGAATAGGAAGAATAAAGAAAATTTTGGGTCCATATTTTTTTTGCTTATGCATTAATATTTTGCAAAGGGTGTTTCTGATAGCAACCTATGTAGAAGTTATTTTCCGGAAAGAGGAGAGGGATAGGAATATGACCTTATAAGAGTAATGACAATGAGCACGATTCTTCCCTGCTTGGAGTGAGACACATGGCTGTTTTGGTTGTTACAAAGCAGGGAAGAAAGGCTTAATTTTCCCCACTGCATTAAACATAGGGAAGAAGAGAGGAGTGGAAAATAACCAAGATAATATTGATGGATTCTAACCCCTACTTCAACAATGAATTTTCCTGGACCCATGCCCAGAACCCTGCAAACACTGTAATAGTGGTATAATAGTTTCTACACACTTACACCCAGCATCCCTCCTCATGCTCCTGGCACTTATGTATCCAGTACACCTAAACAGGGTTAGCAAATTCAAATGCCCCCAAGGACCCAGGCAGTTAATTTGAGTCATGTCTTGGGTGCAAGCTGTGGCCATGTGGGGAACACAGGCCATTTCTTAACTGGGTTCCGATGACAGCCGTTTGCTGCCAAATGGGAATGTAAGCTTAATGTTGCCAGATATTCTGGTTTTCAAGGGAAACCACAAGTTTGGATTTTCATGCAAAAGATGGACATTTTCATGTGAAATCTAACAATTTTTAAATGTTGGCAACTAAATACAATTTAAAAAAAAGGTTAAAAAGGACTCGCCTATCAGTCATATTGGAGCCGTGAGTTTGATGTATCAGATATAGGTATAGTCTTGGCTGCCAGCAGTGCTAATAATAGTAGTAGCCAATGTTATTCTCCTAATGTGCAATTTGTGCCCTGCCAAGAGGGAGAAGTATAATCATAGATGTATTCACTAAAGCAATCTATGTGCTTGAAAATATACGTGGACAGTTTTTGTTCATATCCATAAAAGGAGAGAATTTGACCAAATCTTTTAGATTTTTAGTACCCAGAGTTGGCAATACTAGTTATTGATATTTCAGTATATACTTTTATTCATTGAAATATTCATGTTTTTGTTAGAATAATACCATTATTTTGGTCTTAATATTCCAAAACTTGAAGCATTTACATTAAGGCATACCTAGAATTATTTTTTTTTTTGTTTCTTTTTTGAAATTGGGTTTCACCCTATGACTCAGGCTGGAGTGCAGAGGCATGATCTCAGTTCACGGCAACCTTCACCTCCAGGGCTCAACTGGAGGTTGATCCTCTCACCTCAGTCCCCAAGAAGCTGAGACTACACGTGTGCACCACTATGCCTGGCTATTTTTTTTTCTTTTTTGGTAAAAATGGGGTTTCACCATGTTGTCCAGGCTGGTCTTGAATTTCTGGGCTCAAGCAATCTCCCTGCCTCAGCCTCCTAAAGTGCTGAGCCACCATGCCCAGCTGAAAGTTTTTGGAATCAAATAAAGTCTAGAAAGCGTTTTTCTGTATTGTCATAACCCTGATAAGAAGGAAAAAATATGACAATAAAAATCTTTTGTGACAAAATTTATACAGTCACACTCTAAAGATTTTCTAAACCACTAGCATATGTGACTCCATTAAATTATACAAATAACACTGTATCAAAATCTCTACCTAAGATAATAAAACCATTAACAACAAAGTTAAATGGGAAAGTATTTTTTGGTGCTAAATTAAATCTTGCTGTTGATAAAATGTCAGCAATGGTAGTGCAAGTATTTTAGTATTAAGTAAAATATATAGTGACTATGATACTGTCATTTTGCTTTGTGTGGCAGTCACTAGATGCACTAAGTCTGACTACAAGAATGAATGGGGCTGGGTGCAGTGGCTCACACCTGTAATCCCAGCACTCTGGGAGGCTAGGTGGGTGGATCACTTGAGTTCAGGAGTTCGAAACCAGCCTGGCCAACATGGTAAAACCCTGTCTCTACTAAAAGTACAAAAATTAGCCAGGCATGGTGGTGTGCACCTATAATCCCAGCTACTTGGAAGGCTGAGGCATGAGAATTGCTTAATTCCAGGAGGCAGAGGGTGCAGTGAGCCAAGATCATGCCACTGCACTCCAGCCTGGGTGGCAGAGCAAGACTGTCTCAAAAAAAAAAAAAAAGAATGAATGGGTGCGTAATTTACAAGTAGGGTTTAATAGGATACATTAGTAATATAATTTTTCTTATTTATCTTTTCTTTCTAGTGATCTTATATACACATATTTCTTCCTAAATAAACTGACAAACTTTCACCTAAATGTTGACCTAAATGGCTCATTGAATAAAGATCAATACTCTAGTTAGCTTTCCTGAACCTTGCATAGCATTTTTGTAAATTCTATTTCTAAGACACGTTTTCCCACGATCTGCTACTTAAGTAGTTGAAATACATCTAAAGTGTATTTTTGTACGTACATGCTTTTAATCTTCAGTGGTTGGTTTTGTTGTAACTCACACAAAATTGTCAGTTTTTCCCCAAAATATTACTTGCTATTTTATATGATGAGAACAATAGATGACACCAAACATTGCTGATTTGCTCTGTAAAAATGAAATGACTATGATGAAGGATGCTACTAAAAAGACAGTATTCATTAGAGAGAGAATGCTGTTTCATTTGTGAGAGTAGAATACAGAAAGTGCAATCTTGGTGCAGACAGATTCCAAACTTTCTGACTGTCATTTAGTTGCTCAATCGCAATGCTCCCTACTATCACCTTTGTCTTTGAAATACAGAGCTCACTCACAGAAGCTTTGCCCAGCTCATGAATGTGTGCTAGCACTTGCTGGAAGGGGACAGAATGTTTGATATTTTTGAATAGACTCCAGTGGTTGTGAATGCTCCGTTCTGCTTTTATAGATGTTATTAAATTTTGTAATATACTTTATGTATCTGCAGTATATTCGTTATTTTGCTTAAAAACAACAGCATTGTTTACAGCTGAAGTAGAAAAACTGAGTTCAAAATAAAGAGCTCTTGTTGTATAGAATATATAAAGGTAACTACTGCTGTGATTTTTTCCCTCAAACCTGAAAAACTCAAAGGATTGCATCCGAATTTTTACAGCAAAAAGTGTTACCGAGTAAAAACTAGGAAACTGAAAGCAATGTAATCTATCAATGCATGAAAATTACATTAAGTCCAATCGAAGTGTTTAAATAAAAAGAGAACCTAAATATGCCAGCACAAATTATTATTAGCACTATATACTTTAAATATGCAAATGAAACCCATCTGAAACTATTTTATCTCGTTGCTAACAAACAACCAACAGATCTAATTATTTAACATTTACAATGATATTGTAGGAATAAATTTTCTCATAATTTTTATAAACTGCGTCCTTTGATCTAAGATCTTTAATGACATTGAAGTAATCATGTATCGTTGTTGGGCAGCCACAAGATATGCACAGACTGAGCTAGACTGTGTGCAGCTCACCAAGAGTTCATGCCTACCGGGAATACGTTCATTTTAGTTTTGACGTATGTGAATGTTGAGTCTGTATTACAGGCCAAACCCACTGTGTATTGCTGATAGTGTTCTCAGGGAAAAGGTGGGTGTCTGACTTACAAAGGGCAGAGATAAATGGTGGCTATTTTTATAAATATAAAGATCTTTCAGTTTCCTCAAATGATATTAAAATACATGAAAATAGCCACTTTCTGAATATAAAAAAATACTATATGTGTGTATCCAATATACTGCTGAACTGATATATGGGGAAAAACATTCTGGGGATTTGAAATAAAAACAAGATCTTCCTGTCTTTGCCAAATGCTTGATATATGCTTGGACATATATCAAGAGAAGGGCGGTGACGATTATAAGGGAAATACCCAGAGTGTTGCAGGTTATGTCTTTGCTCTGAAAGGTCACAGGTTGGTATATCCACTTAAGTTAGGACAAAAGGAGGCAGAACATTCCACTTGCTGATGAGCATGAAATTGAGGGAAACAAAATTCTTCATCTTCGCTACTTGGAATGGAGGCTTCTGCTTGAAAAGCCGTAATCCTGTATATAAATTTTGGAAATTTGTTCTGTAAGACTTAAAATACGGGCTTGACCATGTAAATCTCTGAGGTCTCTCTCAGTTGTAAAACTTGATAAACTTCTTTTTCCATTTAACTAAATTTCAGTTATTTTTTGGCATTCTAATGATTACTGGAGCAAACATCAAATACCATTTTGAAATCTTCCTCTTTTTTTGACCAGTTATGGAGAGGCACTGATTTTTCTTCAATATCTGCTCTGTAATGTGGTATAGTTATCTCTTTATTCTTTTGCCTGTAGAATGCTCTGATCTCATTTGCTTATATATAAGTGCTGGATTCTTTAAGGTGTGTCTGTTTATATTTCCAGGAGTGAATATTTTATTTAAAATATATCTGCTTTAAATAATTTTTATAATATGACTGAAACGTATAATTTTTAATATTAAAAATGTAAAACAAATATTTTTGACTGAAGAAGGGATGAATGACATATGGCAAGTTGATATGTTAGGGTATTTTAAAGGTCACATATATTTTAGATGACTTAGGATTTTACAAGAGCTTTTGCAGAAGTGAAGAAGGTTATACATTTCTTTTCATTGATAGAATGCAACGATTTAAAAATAATGCTTTTGATTTCATAGTTTAAGAAGATATGTTTAACTGGAATTAGAAATAATGTTGACAATGTTTTCTCAGATATATCAGGAACAGGGTCTTTTAAAATGTTATACTCACTGAGCACTTATTCTGTGGGAAATAATGTGCAGGGATCTGGTAGGGTAGGTATGATGGCGTGGGTGGAAAACAGTCAAGATGAATAAGATGCTGGCTCTGGCCAGTGTTTTGAGAGTCAATTGAGGATGCTCTATCTTTTCTTTTTACTCAGAACTTCGCTCTTCTTTTGTACTTTGAAACTATTTTATTTAATAAACAGATTCTAGTAGGCATTTTAAAGATACTAGTTATAACACAGGATATAACATCATAAGACTAACTTTAAATGAACTTTTGAATAACTAGAAATTATTAATTACATGTACCTAAGTGATATATAAGTAGACATGTGGGAAATAGATTGCTTGCTCTGATGATGATTTTCTTTTACAAAACTTACCAAGTAAAAGTAGTGTATTCTTAGATCGTTGATGACAAAGTATTGAAGAGGCCATTTTTCTCTTATCCATGTGATATTTGGTGTCCTGTGCAAATCTGGGATAGAAGGTGTCAGGTATAGACTTTTGGATGGAGCATCGAGAAGCATGAACTACTGATGGAAACTAACCTATGATTCAGAGAGCCTGAGCTTTAGACTGTTCTGTTTATTTGTCCTTTCATCTAAACTTTTCTGAACTGTGTTCTTTCATAAAAATGGAATTGTTAATTCCTACTTTACATGTGTCACAACATTGCTGTCTATAGATGAATACACAATGAAATATACACATGAGATACCATTTAATATTATACTGTATATGATAGTGTATAATAGTATGCAACGAGATAGTGTGTTGAATATTCTCTGAAAACTTGTGAAATATGTTGATATAAGAGTCATAATGAAGAAATAATTTGTATCAATTTCTCCAGGCATTTTTGACTCTTTAGAAAAATAAATTTATACATTAAAGGATATTATCTTTTAGAATAGTAAACCATATATTTTCTGAACATAGTAATCTGTAGTTTTTAGTTATGTACTGCTGGTTGAATACCAAGAGATAGGCCTGGCTAATCTGAGTATACAGGTTGTTATAAACCAGTTGTAGCTAGACCTAGGGATATAGCATGAGGAAGTCTAGACCATGTGGAAAGGGTAAAAATTTAACCCCTTGCATCCTTAAAGGAATGTGGGAAAAAGAAAGAAAAGTCAGGTAGAATAAGAAAATCACACAGAAAGTCTTCATCCCTCTGTCTTGAAGCTTAATCTTGCATCAGGGCAAAGAACTGTAGAATTATTTACACATCCTTACTCTTCCTAAGGGAGCAACAAGAGATGGAAGAGAAGATGTCAACTATCCACTCAAAATTATCTTCTAAAGGAGGTTATTTAAATATTAATATAAAAAGCCAGTGTCATATTGCCTCTATCACCTCCTCATCTTATCTTCCTCTAACAGGATAGAGGCTTATGAGGAAGATAAATTTGTAACAGAAAAAAGAAATCTAAGAAGTAATATGAGAAAATGTGTTTCTCTTCTACAGATGTATTTGTTTCATTATTATATCATTTTATGATGTGGTATAATCTTATCAGATGTTACTTTTAATAAACATTAGTCTTTATTAGGTAGTAGGTATGGTTCTAAGTGCTTTGCAAATGCTAGTTCATTTAATCCTCACAATAACCCTATATATCCTTTTTCCAGGTGAGAAAATAGAGACACAAAGTCAGCTCAGTAAAAAGTCATTCCAGTTCAGAAAATCAGGCCTCAGAACACATATTTCCTACTACCATGCCATGTGGCCTTTCAGTCTTTATGTCTACTAGGTGTCTTTAAGCTTCTTAATCTCAAAGACAAATTAGTATTAATATTAGATTTTGGTCTGTACATACACTGGAATTATGTTTCTTATGGTCTTAAACTCACAACCCAGTGTTTGAAATGCTCAAGGAATACATTTGCCTCAAAGGGCAGGCGTTAGTTTAGAAAGTTCACCTACTAAAAGCTAAAAGAGAGGATCTTAAATGTTCTTACCAGAAAGAAATAATAAATATTTGAGGTGGAATGCTAATTACTCTGATTTGATCATTTCATAATGTATACACATATTAATATGCCACTTTGTACCCCATAAATATATAATTATTATTTATCAATTAAAATAAAACTAAAAAGAAAACACATTACTTATGCCATGTGCATTTTTATTAGAATGTATGTGACTTTTAAGCTATCCTAAGTGTTCATTTGGTGATGTTAGCAAGTTTTGTTTTGATTTTCATTGTTTACCTAGAAGCTATCATGGGACACACAATATATTTTCTTATATTCCATAAATTAACATGGAATGACAACAAAAGGCTGTTTCTCCAGAGTAGGAAACTTCATTTTGAAGACAGATACATGTTTGAAAACAAAAATATGTCACAGAAAGTTCCCACATTGCCTTAACCCTGTAACCATTTATAAATAAGAATATTTTAAAAATCATGAACATAACTTTTATCAGGTTATATGAAAAATAATATTCAATACAAGAGTTGAACGTGTTTTAAACCTGCAAAGTTGGTGCCTGGTTGCTTAGTCGGAAGACAGCAATATTCACAAATATGAAAAATTTAAGAATATTTTGACAGCCATATAATTCTCCATGTCTGCCAGAATTAACTGAATTGTCTGTGCACGGAGTAGTCTGTCTCTATAAACTGTATCTTTTCCTGTCGAAGAAATGTAGTTCATCAAGCTCTGTGGATAAATAGATAACATATATTACTGAGATAGTTAAATCTTAGGAAATATTTCTCTATAATGCTGATATTCTATGTACAACCCCTGTTGTAACAACAGTCATAAAAAAGAGTTATATATTTAAAATCACTTGTGCTAAAATGTTGTTCTGGCACCTTATTTTGAAGTATGATCAAAATAATAAAATTATACCAATATGTAATACTTACTATTAAATATACAATGATACATTGATTTGAAACATGGTATTCAATATTTTCTTGTTAAACAGTAATTTCCTCTTTTGCCAGTTTCTTTTTAGCTTTTGTGAATTAAAAGGCATTTACTTGGTTTCTAATCTCTAATAACCATAATTTTACCTTAGGCTAACAGTAGGTGGGTAAAGCTTGAGAATGTAATTTTTCCCCCTTATGCTTCCAAGCATCAAAAGAAAGGTTTAATAGTCACTTTAAATTGACTTAAAACGACAGAATATGGTCTGATATTTAATCTCTTTAGGTATGTGATTATAATAAAAAGACTCAGTGAGTCCAGAAGATGAGGACATTTTTGCAGAAGGTGGATATTTCTTTACAAAGGAGTAATAGGCAGATGACCCTAGGTTTACATGAGACTAAATTCTAAGACAGATGATACAGTGGGTAGAGAGATGCACTTCACTGAGAGCAAGCACTGTAGGATGACATAATTGCTGGGCTTTGCATCCCTTCTGACTGAGGATACAACAGAGGCTCTATAAACCCATTAATGAAAGCACTGTGTCAGAGTGTGAAGTCACCTCCCAGCAGTGCCTTGCAAACCCACTGCTTATATACGTATTGTTTGTAAGGAAAAGCTGTAAAATGGAATCTGCTCTTTGAAGTTCATTCTTTTCCCCTTTTTGATTTTAATTTTTTTTAGACAAAGTCTTGCTCTGTCACTCAGGCTGGAGTGCAGTGGCATGATCTGGGCTCACTGCAACCTCTGCCTCTTGGATTCAAGCGATTCTCCTGCCTCAGCCTTCTGAGTAAACTGAGACTACAGGCATGTGCCACCATGCCTGGCTAATTTTCATATTTTTAGTAGAGATTGGTTTCACCACATTGGTCAATCTGGTCTGAAACTCCTGACGTCAGGTGATTCACTCACTTCAGCCTCCCAAAGTGCTGGTATTATAGACATGAACTACTATACCCAGCATTTTCCCTTGTTTTCTAAAATATTTGACTCCCATGAGAATTCAGAGTACGACTTTCATACATGAGGCATCGTGTAGGATTTGCAGGGACTCTGATGAGGACAAGACACTGGCCTTACTCACCTTCAATATATTGATGTTAGGAGGAAGAATAAGGCAAGTAACTTATAGTACTGGGCATTCAACAGACATTTCCTGAGCTCTATGATTTGCTTGGTAGCATTCAACAGACATGCTTCATTCATTCAACAGGTATTTCCTGAGCTCTGTCATTTGCTTAGTAGCATTCCAGTGGCTGGGAATTCAGTGACATTGCAAAACTATGCCCTTGTTTAGAGCTCAAGTTTTGTAGAAGCTGTGAGTATGGGTCCTGATAAAGAGAAAGGGCTAGGATGAGTCAAGGGGTAGCGAGCTTAGAGCCGGATGGGAGGCTCTGTGACTATTTGGTGGATGAAGGATCATTTGAGTTAAACTAAGGGAATGGGGGAATGTGTTCTCCAAAAGGCCATTAGGACCAATTCAGGAGAGTCACCTCAATTGGTCCCTAATGGTATTTTGAAGAACACAACTATCAGGGGAGAGATGAGTATACACGATAAGGGAAAATGTGCAATAGCCCTAGATAGGCACGTTGGGATTGTGATCATGCTGTTGAATTTCAGACTGAAGAATTCCGGAGACAATTAGCATCTACTAAGAATTTTAAACAGAGTCAGAAAATAAAAACACTCCAGGAAGCTTATTAAGGCAATAGTCAAGATGGATTGAAATGAAGACATGAAGGGCAGGATGGTAAAATAAAGGATTATTGCAATATTGGAGACCAGTGAGACCAGCCTGCACTTGTGGAGGCCAGTGAACAGAAATAAAGACAAAAAGGTAAAGACTCCAGAACATGTTAGATGCTGTGGGGGTCTTGAATTCTTTGAATTTCTTTTTAATGTTTATATTATGGGTCATATTTTTCCCCCCTGTATAAATCAGTGTTTCAAATGTCTTTGTAACTTCTGTAACTCTGCAGATATCTGTAGCACTTCTGTCTCCTGCTCCTTATCACAGTCACTACCAGTAGAGTTATCCTTGTGCATAAATAAATCATTCCTTGCAGACTTGTGCTGCATGTTTGCTCTGTTTTGGAAACAGATTATACATTATGGTTTCTACTCCTTAAAGAACTAATTAACCCTTATAAATTACTCACTGTTTTCTACTTCTTTCCTGTCATCTTTGCAATGGAAACTGTGGCCATTAGCTCATTCCTGTGGCATGAAGAAAAATGAGTGTATATAGGAATTTTCCTGTGGATGGTGAGAGGTGGGCAAGTTTGGTGAGGTGAATGAGGAGGAAGAGGGCATGGGGCTACCAGGCTTCTCTCTGTTCTGGAGGCACTTCCCCAGTTCCAGAGAGGGACAGTGGGTGCAGGAGGGGCAGTGCTCACTGTTCTTTCTGTATTTCTGCCAATGTTTCCTTTTGTCTTTCCCTCCATCAGTCCTTCTTTCTTTCTGTGTCTCTTTATTTTTTTCTCTGCCTTTGTCTTTTTCCTTCCATTTGTCTGTCTTCATATCTTGTTTTCCCTTTCTGCCTTTTTTTCTCTTTTTGTGCTTGTCTTCTTGTCTGCCTGTTCCTTTTTGTCTCTGCTTCCCTCTCTTCTTTCCTTCTTTCCCCACATTTGCATACAACCTCATGTAGCCACCTCAACCATGAAAACAAATGTTCTGCTCTGAATAGAGACCAGTTTAATGAAATTCAGGAAGCAGCATCAAAGGCACTGCACTCATTCTTCTTCTCTGTTTCTCTTTTGTTTGCTTTTCTGAAGAGTATAAATTCACAGAAATCTCTATTTTGTGTTGGAATAGGTAAACTATGAGCTGCTTTATTTGGTTTTATAGTGAACCATAAATTTATGGATCATGGGCTCTTTCCAGTAAAAATATTTAGAGCATCAGCATTCAATAAACGCCTCTATTTATATGTATTATATATGTTACCTTTAATATATTAGATAATATATAATGTGTTTTGTATAATATGATGATAAATCATTAAATTAAAAATAAAATACAAGGCAGTATACTTATTTTCAAGGTGAAATAAACACTTAAAATATGGTTTATCATAATTAATAATGAATATAAATCTACATTTCAAATAGTCTTTTTGAAGATTGCAAAATTGGCCCTATATCTTCTCAGCTATTGTTCATCTTTGTTTTTCTACCTCATGGTGTAGTTGGTGAGCTCATCATGGGAAGAAGTGCAATGCCAGCACTGCCTTGCTCCTGCTGTCTGCTTCTGCTTTCTTTGTGGTATCTCCTTTGGTCCACAGTTTCTTATCAATAATCTTTTAAGCCTTTGATCTTTGTGTGAGGAATAGTTTAGTTACAGCTTGAGAATAAAATCTGTAAATCTACTTTCTTGAACATATTCTGAAATCCATTGTAGTATGATGAAAGCTGATGATGGGTGTGAGTTTCTCTGTTGCCCATGACAGATTTTCCATCAAGACATCATGAAGGCTGAATGGCATATACCACCCACTGAAAGACATCAAGCAAGGGCAGTAGAGTTGGCCTACATTTAAATATTAATAGAGCTTTATTCTTTCTCACTTTTATATGAATAGTAAACATAAGTAAAAGTTCTAGTAATAGTTTTTCTGTACTGTGTGGTTTATTTTGCTCATCTTGTAAGGTTCATGCATCTTTGAATTCTGCTTGGAAAACCAAGGAAACCATCTTTAACCCACCATTTTCTGTGGGTTATTTCTGCTCCATGGCACACTGATTGATTGGTTGTTTAAATATATTGCATTGACAGTAAGATATTCCTTAAATGACTTACTGCTCTCAATTTTATCCCACTTTATAATAGAACTAGATTAGTTTTCCAAATTTAATAAAAAAAAAACAAACACTTTCTTTGCTAGTGTTACAGTCTACAATGGATAGAATTCAACTTTTACTTTCCTGAAACTGCCTTTTTGAAGTTGATTAATCTCCTGGCTATATCTTTTTAGTTCAAAGATCACCAATTCATATTTTAATGTATTTTAAAGTCTAGACTAATGTTGATTTGTTAAGACTTAGTATATTTTTATTTCTTTCCGAATGAAAGAATTTTGGTTTGTATCTGTAAAAATAAACTCCTTTTGGTAAAATGTAGGGACTATAGTCACAGGGGCTCATAAAAATAAACAAATTAACAGAACAAATATGTACAATTATCTTTGATTCATCAATGTTTATGTCATAGAAGTGAGTATAATGGAAACATTTACAGATTCAGATTTCACATGTTGTTCACCTCTATAATCAGAGGAGGGAAGAAATTCGAAATGCAAATATTTCATTGACCTAGGTTTTTATAAATACATGAACCTGGTCTCTAAATAAAAGTTCAGAAATTTAATTTCTGAGTGAGATAAATTTTCATATTCATATCCAGAATTAAAAATTCATTTACTTTAACATACTATGAAAAGTTTTTAAAAATCTCAATCTCTTAGTGGCTGAATAGATCAAATATTTACTTTCTGGAAGATGCATTGTGACTTTTGGTAAAAAGAAATAATTTAAGTTTTAGGGTTTTCATCTTTAAGATTCTTTCAGTTATTTCCTCCATAACAAACAAAGTGATTTTGTTCATTAGTGATTCATTTCCCTACTGTCAAGGTGGGAATGATCATTATTATCACAGTTACACGAGGACAAAGGTCTCATATTCTCATATTTTTGACTGTTGGTTCAGCACTTGGGGAAAGCATCTGTTTACATACAGGTATTTTTTTTCCAGAGAAAAAGTAAAGGAAAGTTGCAAAATTAGATGAGTAACCCTTAGTTTTATCAAATAAATTCAGTTTTATGCACAATATACATTTAAGGCTTTTGAACAAAAAATTGTATGTGCACTTGAGAAAAGACATGATATCATACATTCAATATTTAACTAATTTTAAAACAAGCTGCTTTTTGGACTAAAGCATGGCTGCATCTTATCATGCTGCCCTATTTTAAAGGTACTTCATACGGTCTTTCCATCCATTAGGCAAAGACTATTGAATGCTTCATTATAAAGAATAAACATTTTTAACAGCTTTCACTTAAATTACCATGACAGATACTACAGTACAATGTTGTTAATCTTTTCCTAAAAGCTTAATGTTGCTATTTAGTTGCTTACTAATAAATCAAAGAAAATACATCTTGTCATTTTAAGTTAGACATAGATAGATGAATCTTCAGTGTCTTTGTAGATAGAGAAAATTTCCTACAGGAAAAGAAATGATCATTTGGCTTTTAAAACAGCATACACACACACACACACACACTGCCGTAAGTACCATACCTAATCCTAAGAAAGTTGAAATTAGAGGAAATCGCATACATGAAAACACTCTGTAAACTGTAAACCAGTATAATTATTACTCTATCATCTATATTTGCATTCTTTTAAAATTTAATCTTCTTTGATGTTTTTTCTCCAGGTCAACCAGGATGGAATACTCCTTGGCAGTTTTGAAAGTTTTGTGTCTAGTGGCTTTCTAATTCCATCTCAAGCTCCAGTGTCCTTTTTTTTCTGGACATTTGTATATTTAAAATTTTGGTATAAGATTATCCTCAATTTCCTGAAAGTTAAAAAAAAATCTTAGTTTGTAAACTATTATTCTGTTTGGTGCTGATAATTTGATATTGCAGACTACTAGAAAATGAGAGAATATTCACATTTAGGCTAGTAATTTTATTGTTGTTCCTGTTTCCCTCTCCTGCCTTGTGGTAATAGATGCTGAATAAATAGTTAATGAATGGTTGGATGAGTGGGTGAATGAAGCAAAATATAAGCAATTTTAGAGAACTGAGTTGTGGAATGTCATGAAATATCTAAACCTTTGCAGCAGCACCCGAGTTCTCAATAACATTTTTCTTTTTATTGTGAGCAAATGTTATAAAATAAAATCGACAGGACTAAATCTATAATATTGTTATTATATAAACATAATTTTATATAAATATTTGCTTTGATTTTAGTATTTTGGCTAGTTTTTACTCCACAAAAAGCAATATAAATTTGAAAAGCTGGTTAAAAGAAGAAAACTTGTCTAGAAGCTTCTACATAATTCCATTTTTCCCTGAGAAGGAGTGAATATTTGAGACAGTCTTGTACAGTTATAGGTTGATAAAATTTTGGCCTGATAATTACATAATAAGCTGGTGACTTCCTAAGTTATTAAGTTTTTAGAATCATTTTCTATGTTTATTGAGTTTCATAAAATGTTAATGTTAGTTATGAACTATTCAAAACCTCCAGGAATTTCAGCATTTCTCTGGTGTTCAAGAATTATGAAGATTTAAAAGTCAACATATTGAGCAGAATAAATAATAACAAATTAAATATTTTCACAATTTCAAGGCCTGTTGTAATCATCAATAGTAATTTATTGACAGTCTTTTGATGTGATCGGAAAATTGACAGAATTCAATTATAGAAACAAGGCTTTTTTAATGCACAACTATATAATTAGTTTAAGAAATAAAATTGTATTGGTAGTGCTCAGTAATTGAGTCAAGTTTATCAGTAAGAAAGTCCCAATAATTACAAACATTTCAGGTATTTGGAAACGTTTTGAAATATATTTTTAAATATCTTGCTTCCAGCTCCAGCATGCCTTTGATGATCCAGGTCAGGTTGCAGGTGTGAGACCTTGTCCCTCTCATCCCTTGATTCAGGAACTCTGAGGATGGGATGGAGTTAGGTTAGGTGGTAAAGTTTCCTTCCTTCCTTACTCCCTCCCTCCCTTCCTTCCTTCTGTATTTTTACTAGAAAATGGGTTTTACCATGTTGCCCAGGATGGTCCCGAATTCCTGAGCTCAAGTGATTCACATGTCTCAGCCTCTCAAAGTGCTGGGATTAAAGGAGCGAGCTACCTAGCCCAGCCTGGGTGTTAAAGTTTCTTATTAGCACCTCAGAGAATACATTCGCCAAGTCAATGATATGACTTTTTCTGCTCATTTGAAACATGTGGTCTGATTTAGGTTTTTGAAGGCAAAAGAGGAGAGTTCAAAAGTAGGAGGGATGGGGTATCATGCTGCTTAAATGCTGCAAGAGGCAAGAGGGAGCGCCAGTGGGACCATAGAAGCAGTCGGTGAGTGTTTGCAAGCATCAAGGTTTAGCGTGATTTCAAAGCGGGTAGAAGGAACTCATTTTGCCCCACCATAGAAAAACATTTTATAAAAAAAGTCCTTTCATTGTTCCTTAAACCTGACCTTCTCTCTCTTTTTCTCACTTCTGCTTTTGATACCCTCTGGCTTTTTTTGTGTGTGTTTTATTTTTGTTTGTTTGTTTGTTTTAACCATGGCTAGAAACTCCACAATTT